>NW_027219475.1:0-300000 GCF_027580195.1 Bos mutus
TGGTCTTCCTCTCAGTTCATTTCCACTACACCATTGTGGTAGAAATAGAAAGACAGACACAAATGGACAAAGTCAGTTAAAAGGGAGGTGATGTTCAGTCTTGTCATCTAGTGGGTATCTCTTGAAAAAGGTCAGAGATGAATGTTCACTATTTCTAGAAGAAATAAAAACCTAGAACATCCAGCAAAGTTTTTACTGTGTCCTGTCTCCTCTCCTTTCAACCTTAGAGTTCCTGGCCTCAGGATGGTGAGTGAGGACCATCAGTGTGCTGGGTGGCTGGAAGTTTTCTACAATGGGACCTGGGGCAGTGTCTGCTGCAGCCCCATGGAAGACATCACTGTGTCCATGATCTGCAGACAGCTTGGCTGTGGGGACACTGGAACCTCAGCTCTTCTGTTGGTCTCAGAGAAGGTTCTAGACCCCGATGGGTGGATGGAATCCACTGTTCAGGAAAACTGACACCTCTCTCTGGCAGTGTCCCTCTGACCCTTGGAATTACACTTCATGCTCTCCAAAGGAGGAAGCCTATATTTCGTGTGCAGGTGACTCACTACATGTTTCTGTGTGTCTGTCCCAATCCCTGTAGGATGCAGTGAGATTTGATATTTTAAAATCTAAGTGATATTTTAGTAATCTAAGTTTAATTTGGGTCCACAAAGATGACATTGAGTAAAAATGTTAGTCACTCAGTTGTGTCTGACCCTTTGTGACTCCGTGGACTGTATAGCCTGCCAAGTTCCTCTGTCCATGGAATTCTCCAGGCAAGAATACTGGAATGGGTTGCCATTCCCTTCTCCAGGGGATCATCCTGACCTGAGGTATCAAAATCAGTTTTCCACATTGCAGTCAGATTCTTTACCATTTGAGCCACCAGAGAAACCTAAATCAGGTAAGGATGGAACTAATTTAATTCACATATTCCAACCTTGATTGTTAAAATTTTTGAGATGTAATTCTTGTAACATTGTACTAGTCCTAAGTGTACAACATAGCATTTATGTATTTGTACATATTGGTAAATAATCACCACATGTATAGTAATATCCATCACAACATGTAGTTACAATTTTTTTTCTTATGATGAAAACTTTAAGATGTATTTTCCTACCTACTCTCAAGTATAAAATACAGGGTTAACTGTAGCCACCATGCTGTACATTACATCCTCATGACATTAATTTTAGACCTGGAAGTTTGTATCTTTTGGCTACCTTCACCCATCCCATTTTGACCACATTGACCCTCTGGAAACCACCAAACTGTTCTTTGCATCTCTGAACTCATTTTTCTGTTTTTTTTTTTTTTTTTTAATAATGCACATGTAAATAAGATTAAATGGTATTTTTCTTTCTCTATCTGATTTAGTTCATTTAGCATAAGGCCCTCAAGTTCCATCCATGTTGCAAATGGCAAGATTTTCTTCTTTTTTATGGCTGGATATATGTACATAGCAAATTTTATTTATCCATTCATCCATCAAAAAAGGCTTAATGTTGTTTGGCTATTTTAAATAATTCTGCAATGAACATTGGGTTGCACATATCTTTTTAAGTTAGTGTTTTTATTTTCTTCAGATAAATACCCCAAAGTGAAATTACTAACTCACATGGCAGTTTTATTTTTAGGTCTGAGTTTCTATTGAGGAACCTTAATACTGTTTTCCATGGTGGCTGCACCAACTTATCTTTCCCCCAACTGTGCACAAGGTTTCTCTTCTCGCCACAGTCTCAAAAATTCTCGTTATTTCTTGTCTTTTTGATAAAAACAACTCTGAGGTGATATCTCATTGTGGTTTTGATTTGCATTTTCCTAATGATTAGTAATGTTGTATATCTTTTCATGTACCTTTTCATGAACAACTGTATGTTTTCTTTGAAGAAAATGTCTATTCAGGTCCTCTGCCCATTTTTAAATGAGACTGTATTCTTTTGCTATTGAGTTATATGAGTTCTTTATGTATTCCACATATTAACCCATATCAGAAATATATTTTGCAAATATTTTCTCTGATACTAAAGATTGTCTTTCCATTTTTTAAAAAAATATTTTTCACCACAATATTTTTGCCCTTTATTTATATATTTACCAACCTGCATGCCCTACTGGATCTTAGTTCCCCAAACAGAGATTTCATCTGGGCCGTGGCAGTGAAAGCACTGAGTCCTGACCACTGGACTGCCCTCTAAGTTCCTCATTTTGCTGATGGTGTCCTTTGTTGTGCAGAAGTTTTTAGTTTTATGTCATCCCACTTAGTTAGTTTTGCTCTTGTTGCCTAATCCAAAAAGCCACCACCAAAACTGATGTCTATAACTTTTTCTTCCAGGATTTTTATGGCTGCAGGACTTATGATTAAGTCTTTGATCCATTTTGAATTAATTTCTGTGAATACTACGAGAGAGTGGTCCAGTTTTATTTTTTGCATGTAGCTGTCCAGTTTTCCCAACACCATTTATTGAAGAGAATGTCCTTTCGGCATTGCATATTCCTAGTTCCTCTGTCAAAAATTAATTAACTGTATGTATTTGGGTTTATTTCTGGGCTCTCTATTCTATTCTGTTGATTTCTGCACCCATTTTTATACCAGCACTATACTGTTTTGCTTAATAGAGCTTTGAAATATAGTTTTAAATCAGGAAACATGGCACCTCCAATATTGTTCTTCTTTCTCAAGATTGCTTTGGCTATTCAGGGTCCTTTGTTGCTATTGCTATTGCTAAGTCACTTCAGTCATGTCTGACTCTGTGTGACTCCATAGACGGCAGCCCACCAGGCTTCCCCATCCCTGGGATTCTCCAGGCAAGAACACTGGAGTATTGCCATTTTCTTCTTTCTCACCCCATGGACTGCAGCCTACCAGGCTCCTTCGTCCATGGGATTTTCCAGGCAAGAGTACTGGAGTGGGGTGCCATTGCCTTCTCCGAGGGTCCTTTGTGGTTCCATACAAATTTTAGGATTGTTTGTTCCATGTCTGTGAAAATTTCCTTTGGAATTTTGATAACAAAATCCACTATCTTTCATCAGTGTCTTAGAGTTTCAGTGTACAGGACTATCACCTCTTTGGTTAAATTTGTTCCTAATAATTTATCAGTTTTTTGTTCAACTGTAAATAGAATTGTTTTCTTAATTTTTCCTTGTGGCAATTTGTTATTTGTATCAAAATGCAACTGATTTTTGTATATAAAGTTTGTATCTTGCGACTTCACTGAGTGTATTAGTTCTAACAGATTTTGGTGGGGACTTTAGGGTTTTCTATATATAATATTATGAAATCTCCAAATAGCATCAGTTTTGCCTTTTCCTTTCAGATTTGTGTGTCCTTATTTTTTTTCATTGCCAGATTGTTTTGGCTAGGAATACCAAACCTATGTTAAATAAAAGTGGTGATTAGGCATCTTTGTCTTGCATCTGATCTCAGAAAAAAAATATTCAGCTTTTTACTGTTGAGTAGGAGGTTAGCTGTGAGTTTGTCATATGGTCTTTATTATATTGAGATATAATCCCTCTATATCTACTTTATAGAGGTTTTTAAAATCAGAAATGGATGTTAATGTTTTCAAATGTTTTTTCTACATCTACTGAGAGGATATGATTTTCATTTTCATTTTGTTTACTTGGTGTATCACATTGATTAATCTGTGAATATTGAACCATCCTTGCATCCTTTGGAACAAATCTCACTTGATCATCATGCATGATCCTTTGGATGCATTATTGAATTATGTTTTTTAATATTTTGTTGAGGATTTTTGTCCCTCTGTTTATCAGAGATATTTCTTGTCTGGTTTTGATATCAGAACCTTGTTGGCCTCATAAAATGAGTTTGGCAGTGTTCTTTTCTTCTGCTTTTTGAAGAGTCTGAGAAGGTTCTACCACTTAACACCATTACACTGGGAGTTGGGATTTCAACAGCAAGTGCTGAATGAAGTAAATAAATGTTGGGGGGTGACAGATATTCAAACCAAAGTGCTTATTCCCTGCAACATTTCTCTCTCTCTCTCTTTCCTACATACACAAACACACACACCCCATTCAGATATATCTTGAATGATATGCTGGGTGTTGCCTGAGAGAATGTGGTGATAGATATTTCAAAAACATACATTCACCACCCCTTGCCTCTCTTGCCTCATCTCTTTGTCTTTTCCACTTGAAGGCTAAAGAAGCATTAAACTGTTAAATCTTTTATTGATGATATTTTTCCTACAGTAAAGCACCAGAAAGTGGGAGGTGGTTAAGTCTCTGACCCTGAAAGTGAGTAACCACCTCGCAGAAATCCTGCCATCACTTTCCAGGATCTCTGTATAGATTGGGTAGGAGGTTTGATAGGATGATGTGGAAAGAATACATTAATTCTGATATTTTTTAACAGGTAGATTTTACACTTATATATATTTCTTTCAGTTTCAGGCTTTTGTGCCTTTTTCTTGGTGTTTTGTTTGTAATTTCTGTTTCCTCTGATTACTTAGCTTTCTCAGTATATCTATTTGAGTCTATTGCAGACAGTTTTACTTTCAGTTCAGTTTAGTCGCTCAGTCATGTCCAACTCCTTGTAACCCCATGGACTGCAGCACACCAGGCCTCCCTGTCCATCACCAACTCCCAGGGTTTGCTCAAACTCATGTCCATTGAGTCAGTGATGCCATTCAATCATCTCATCCTCTGTCGTCCCCTTATCCTTCCCCTTTCAATCTTTCCCAACATCAGGGTCTTTACCAATGAGTCAGTTCTTCACATCAGGTGACCAAAGTATTGGAGTTTGAGCTTCAGCATCAGTCCTTCCAATGAATATTCAGGACTGATTTCCTTTAGGATGGACTGGTTTGAACTCCTTGCAGTCCAAGGGACTCTCAAGAGCCTTCTCCAACACTACAGTTTAAAAGCATCAATTTTTGGTGCTCAGCTTTCTTTATAGTCCAACTCTCACATCCATACATGACTACTGGAAAAACCATAGCCTTGATTAGATGGACCTTTGTTGGCAAAGTAATGTCTCTGCTTTGTAATATGCTGTCTAGGTTGGTCATAACTTTTCTTCCAAGGAGTAAGCATCTTTTAATTTCATGGCTGCAGTCACCATCTGCAGTGATTTTGGAGCCCCCCCAAAATAAAAGTCTGTCACTGTTTCCATTGTTTTCCATTTATTTGCCATGAAGTGATGGGACAAGATGCCATGATCTTAGTTTTCTGAATGTTGAGCTTTAAGCCAACTTTTTCACTCTCCTCTTTCACTTTCATCAAGAGGCTCTTTAGTTCTTCTTCACTTTCTGCCATAAGTGTGGTGTCATCTGCATATCTGAGGTTATTGATATTTCTCCTGGCAATCTTAATTCCAGCTTGTGCTTCATCCAGCCCAGCATTTCTCATGATGTACTCTGCATATAAGTTAAATAAGCAGGGTGACAATATACAGCCTTGATATATTTCTTTCCCTATTAGGAACCAGTCTGTTGTTCCATGTCCAGTTCTAACTGTTGCTTCCTGAGCTGCATACAAATTTCTCAAGAGGCAGGTCAGGTGGTCTGTATTCCCATCTCTTTCAGAATTTTCCACAGTTTCTTGTGATCCACAGTCAAAGGCTTTGGCATAGTCAATAAAACAGAAACAGATGTTTTTCTGGAACTCTCTTGCTTTTTCGATGATCCAACAGATGTTGGCAATTTGATCTCTGGTTCCTCTGCCTTTTTAAAACCAGCTTGAACATCTGGAAGTTCATGGTTCATGTACTGTCGAAGCTTAGCTTGGAGAATTTTCAGCATTACTTTGCTAGTGTGTGAGATGAGTGCAATTGTGTGGTAGTTTAAACATTTTTAGACATTGCCTTTCTTTGGGATTGGAATGAAAACTGACCTTTTCCAGTCCTGTGGCCACTGCTGAGTTTTCAAATTTGCTGGCATATTGAGTGTAGCACTTTCACAGCATCATCTTTTAGGATTTGAAATAGCTCAACTGGAATTCCATCACCTCCACTAGCTTTGTTCGTAGTGATGCTTCCTAAGGCCCACTTGACTTTGCATTCCAGGATGTTTGGCTTTAGGTGAGTGATCATACTATCATGATTATCTGGGTCATGAAGATCTTTTTTGTATATTTCTTCTGTGTATTCTTGCCACCTCTTCTTAATATCTTCTGCTTCTGTTAGGTCCATACCATTTTTGTCCTTTATTGAGCCCATCTTTGCATTAAATATTCCCTTGGTATTTCTAATTTTCTTGAAGAGATCTCTAGTCTTTTGCATTCTATTGGTTTCCTCTATTTCTTTGCACTGGTCACTGAGGAAGGCTTTCTTATCTTTCCTTGTTATTCTCTCCCTTCAGGGAACTTCCATAAGCCTCTTATCCTCCTCCATCAGAGGGCAGACAAACTGAAAACCACAATTACAGAAAACTGACCAATCTGATCATATGGACCATGCTTTGCCTAACTCAGTGAAACTATGAGCCATGCCAATATGGCCACCCAAGATGGATGGGTCATGCTGCAGAGTCCTGACAAAATGTGGTCCACTGGAGAAGAGAATGGCAAACCACTTCAGTATTCCTGCCTTGAGAACCCCATGAACAGTATGAAAAGGCAAAAAGATAGGACACTGAAAGATGAACTCCCCAGTTTGATAGGTGCCCAAATTGCTACCGGAGATCAGTGGAACAATAACTCCAGAAAGAATGAAGAGACAGAGTCAAAGCAAAGACAACACTCAGCTGTGGATGTGACTGGGGATAGAAGCAAAGTCCAATGCTGTGAAGAACAATATTGCATAGGAACCTGGAATGCTAGGTCCATGAATCAAGGCAAATTGCAAGTGGTCAAACAGGAGATGACAAAAGTGAACATAGACATTTTAGGATCAGTGAACTAAAATGGACTGGAATGGGTGAATTTAACTCAAATGACCATTATATCTACTACTGTGGGCAAGAATCCCTTAGAAAAAATGAAGTAACCATCATAGCAAACAAATGAGTCCAAAATGCAGTACTTTGATGCAATCTCAAAAATAACAGAATGATCTCTGTTCATTTCCAAGGCAAACCATTCAATATCACAGTATTCCAAGTCTGTGCAATGGCAACCCACTCCAGTACTCTTGTCTGGAAAATCCCATGGACGGAGGAGCCTGGTAGGCTGCAGTCCGTGGGGTCTCTGGGAGATGGAGACGACTGAGTGACTTCACTTTCAGTTTTCACTTTCATGCATTGGAGAAGGAAATGGCAACCCACTACAGTATTCTTGCCTGGAGAATCCCAGGGACAGGGGAGCCTGGTGGGCTGCCATCTATGGGGTCACACAGAGTTGGACACGACTGAAGCAACTTAGCAGAAGTAGCAGCATGCCCGAACCAGTAATGCTGAAGAAGCTGAAGTTGAAGCTATGAAGCTTCTATGAAAGCTTCTATGAAGCCCTACAAGACCTTCTAGCACTAACACCCCCAAAAGATGTCCCTTTCATTATAGGGGACTGGAGTGCAAAAGTAGGAAGTCAAGAAACACCTGGAGTAACAGGCAAATTTGGCCTTGGAGTAAGGAATGAAGGCAGGGCAAAGGCTAACAGAGTTTTGCTAAGAGAATGCACTGGTCATAGCAAACACCCTCTTCCAGCAACACAAGAGAGGACTCTACACATGGACATCACCAGATGGTCAACACCAAAATCAGATTGATTATATATTCTTTGCAGCCAAAGATGGAGAAGCTCTATACCATCAGCAAAAACAAGACCAGGAGCTGATTGTGGCTCAGATCATGAACTCATTATTGCCAAATTCAGACTTAAATTGAAGAAAGTAGGGAAAACCACTAGACCATTCAGGTATGACCTAAAAAAAATCCCTTACGATTATACAGCAGAAGTGACAAAAGATTTAAGGGACTAAATCTGATAGACAGAGTGCCGGATGGACTATGGATGGAGGTTCATGACATTGTATAGGAGACAGGGAGCAAGACCATCCCCAAGAAAAACAAATGCAAAAAAGCAAAATGACTGTCAAGGAGGCCTTACAAATAGTTGTGAAAAGAAGAGAAGCAAAAAGCAAAGGAGAAAAGGAAAGGTATACCCATTTGAATGCAGAGGTCCAAAGAATAGCAAGGAGGGTTTTGCTTTACTCAGTAGCTATTTGTCTATCTTTTTCTTAAGTCTACTTGGTAAATCTGTATATTCCCTTAAAGAGTTTCTTCTTACTACAGAAATATTCTCTTGTGCGTATGTCATATTGAATAATAGATGAGAGTAGTTTAGAATCTATTTAACAATTTTCCACTGAAACCCGTGGCAGATTCATGTTGATGTATGGCAAAACCAAAACAATATTGTAAAGTAATTAGCCTCCAATTAAAATAAATACATTTATATTAAAAAGTATGTAAGGGAAATTTTAAATATAAATTTATTCTGTGTTTATGGACTAATTTTCTTTAATACACTTTATTTTCATTTTATTTTTTTATATTAAACCATTTTTATTCATTATTTAAAGAAAATATATTTCACTGAATTTTATTCATCTGCTCATTTATTTTGTTATTTTAGCACTTATTGATTTTCCAGCTTCCCTGGTGGTTCAGATGGAAAAGCATATTTCTGGGAGACCCAGGTTCGAGCCCTGGGTTGGGAATTTTATTCATCTGATCATTTATTTAATAAATATTTAACAAGCATTTATCATGGTATTTAGAAAATGTTCTCCATCCATACTTGTTGAATGAGTGCATACAATGTACAAGCACTGTCCTAATAGAATAAACACAGGTTAATTAAAGTATGCAAGGTCTTTCCTTCATTCAGGGTGTGTTAGTGTGTGTGTGTGCCTTTATAGACGCCTGTGTTTATATTTGTTATTGAATGTGGAGAGTGATTAATAAGTAAATATTTATAGGTGTTTCAGATATCTTTCTCCATCTTTAATTTTTTCTCTAGAATATTTTACAAATTTTCTTATTTATTTTTAGGAACTCTATAAACTAACATCATTTACCATTTTTTTAACATTATTTGGAAATATTTCCCCATCTTTTGTGTATGATTTTAGGTTTGTATATGTATATGGGAGGTTATGTGATCAAATTTATAACGTTTTAGTTTTTTGACTATGCCTTTAATGCAATGTTTCAAATGCCATTCTTCATCTCAAAATAACTTTTAATCAAGTTTATTTTCTACAAATGATTTTATAATTCCACTAAATAATATTTAAAACCTTACTGCATATAAATTTATTTTGCTGTGTATGATGGTGTAATATTGTCACCAGTTAGGAATTATATCTTTAGATATGTGGTATTTTTACTTATAATTTCAAAATAAAAATATATTATTTCATGATCTCACGGGTATGACACCAAAAGAATAGGTAAAAATAGACAAGTGAGATTATCCCAGATGGCTCAGTGGTAAAGAGTTCACCTGCCAGTGGAGGAGACACACAAGACATGGATTCAACCCCTGGGTCAGGAAGATCCCCTGGAGAAGGAAATGGCAACTTATTCCAGTATTCTTGCCTGGGAAATCTCATGGACAGAGGAGCCTGGCAGGCTATACTCCGTGAGGTTGCAATGAGTTGGACATGACTGAATGACTGAACACCAGCACGACAGTAAAAGAAACAACAGTAGAGTGAAAAGGCACCTTACAAGCAAATCATATAAGGGATTAATTTGCAAAATATATAAGAACCCTACAGCTCAAGAGCAAAACAAAAGCAACAACAACAAAACCTCTAATAAACTGATTAAAAAAATTAGTCAGGACTAGCCATTTCACCAAAGAAGACATATGGATAGCTAACAGGGATATGAAAATATACTGACATCTCTAATCATCAGAGAAATGTAAATGAAAACCACAATGAGATGTCATCTTACACCTGTCAAAATGGCTATAATTAAAAAAAGACAAATGTTGACAAGGTTGTGGAGAAACTGGAACTCTTCTGGATATTTATCCACATTAAATGTGTATATTGCACTTCAAAACTATGACCAAAAAATCTGTATAATTTATAGTGATTTGCCTTTTCATTCTGGTATTAAGTTTTTTCTCTCTGCTCTTGATTAGTATTGCTCAGTGTTGATCAATTTTCAGTGAGGCATGTTTGAACAGCTTTCCTCTATTGTCTTTGTCTTATGCTTACTTTCTTTTTTAGATTAACTTTATTTTTTTCTTTATTAATTCCAATCTTGTACATTCTTTAGGCTTTATTTCTCATATCCTAGCTTCTTAAATGAAAGCTTACATTTTTACATTTTCTGTCTCTCCTCTTTTCTAAATCTAGGGTATAAATTTCCCTTAGACACTACTTTAGTTGCATTGGAAGAATTTAGTTACAGCATATCTTTGTTACCATTATTTCACAATATTTTCAAGTTTGAAAGTTATTTCCAGACCCAGGAATTCTTTGGAAGAATATTTCTTAATTTTCTCAGTAGGGATGGCTAACTATATTTTCTTATTAATAACTTAATTTCACTCTGGTCAAAGTAAATATTCTGTATAAATTCAATTCTCTGAAGGTTTTTGTTCTATCACATGATCATCAAAACATCCATTTCTGCTTTGTTGACTATGCCAAAGTCTTTGACTATGTGGATCACAACAAACTGGAAAATTCTTCAAGAGATGGGAATACCAGACCACCTGACCTACCTCTTGAGAAATCTATATGCAGGTCAGGAAGCAGTAGTTAGAACTGGACATGGAACAACAGACTAGTTCCAAATAGGGAAAGGAGTAAGTCAAGGCTGTATATTGTCACCCTGCTTATTTAACTAATATGAAGAGTACATCATGAGTAATTCTGGGCTGGATGAAACACAAGCTGGAATCAAGATTGCTGGGAGAAATATCAATAACCTCAGATATGCAGATGACACCACCCTTATGGCAGAAAGTGAAGAACTAAAGAGCCTCTTGATAAAAGTGAAGGAGGAGAGTGAAAAAGCTCAACATTCAGAAAACTAAGATCATGACATCCGGTCCCATCACTTCATGGCAAATAGATGGGGAAACAGTGGAAACAGTGACAGACTTTATTTTGGGGGGCTCCAAAATCACTGCAGATGGTGACTGTAGCCATGAAATTAAAAGACACTTACTCCTTGGAAGAAAAGCTATGAACAACCTAGACATCATATTAAAAAGCAGAGACATTACTTTGTCAACAAAGGTCCATCTAGTCAAGGCTATGGTTTTGCCAGTAGTCAGTCATGGATATGGATGATTATAAAGAGTTGGACAACAAAGAATTGATGCTTTTGAACTGTAGTGAGACTTTTTTTTAATTCTTAATTTTTTAATTTTTTAAATTTTATTTTATTTGATGCTTTTTTGAACTGTTTTGGTGTTGGAGAACACTCATGTGTTTCCCCATCCTGAACCCTCCTCCCTTACCAGATCCCTGCAAGCATCCAGATCCAAGACAGTCCATTCTGAAGGAAATCAGTCCTGAATGTTCATTGGAAGGACTGATGCTGAAGCTGAATTTCCAATACTTTGGCCACCTGATGGGAAGAAGTGACTCATTTGAAAAGACTCTGATGCTGGGAAAGGTTGAAGGTGGGAGGAGAAGGGGACAGCAGAGGATGAAATGGTTGGATGGCATCACTGACTCGATGGACATGAGTTTGAGTAAACTCTGGGAGTTGGTGATGGACAGGGAGGCCTGGCATGCTGCAGTCCATGGAGTTGCAGTCAGACACGACTGAGCAACTGAACTGAGCTGAACTGATGATCATTTAAAAATGAAATTTTGCAGTGAATTTACAATAATGTAAATAACAAGTTCTTTCATTGTTGGGTGTATTGCTCTATATATGTTATTTAGCTAACTGTTGTTTACATCTGCTATATTCTTCATTCTTTTTTGTATACTTGGTCTGCATGCTATTGCAAAATACATGTTAAAGTCCCCACATTTTGATTATGATTTTGTCTATTACTGTTTTTCATTCTGTCAAGTATTATTCTATATTTCAAAGCAATGTTTTGACATTTTTCTTGGATTTTAATATCTATAATATCTTCATTAAGGGTGTATCCTGTTATAATCATGAAAATACCCTCTTTAACTCAATTAGCACATCTTGCTTTGAAGTCTACTTTCTGTGACATTTATATAGCTATTCCAGTTTTCTTACAGTTAGGATTCACACAGTATGTACATTTTCCCCATCATTTTACTTTCAACCTTTCTTTACCCTCATATATAAGCTGAATATCTTCATGGTAGCATTTACATGAATTTTGTGGTTTTATCAAGATGGGCATTAATTTGAAATATCTAATCAATTTACTGTAAGTGCAGTTATTGGTATTGTTGGGCTAGTATCTGTCATTTCCTTTTAATTGACCCACATGCATTATGTTCTTTTTTCCTCTCTTTTCCCCCTTCTTTTGTATTAAACAGATCTGTTATTATTCCAAATTTTCCTTTTTCCTTTGATTTTCAGCAGCTTTATTAGGTGTGGGAGTTTTCATGCCCATCCATCCATTTTTAAAAAATTCTCAGTTATTATATCTTCAAGTATTACTTCTGCTGCTCTGTCTCTCTGTCTTAGCTTCTCTTCTCCTCCTATCCCACTCCTCCTTCTTCTCATCTCTCATCTCTAGGACTCCTCTAAGTCAGTAATTCTGTGTTGATTTCTATCTAAAATTCTTCTAAACTTACTAATTCAACTCTCTAGACATTTTATTTTCAGTTGGTAACTGTTCCTTGATTTTTATAGTTATAATAAGTTGTTAATGTTTTTCATCTTTTCACCATTTATTCTCTCATTTCCTCTTTTTTCCTCGATATATTGATCTTAGTTAAAATCTATATCTGCTAACTCCAGCACCTCTATCATGTGAGTCTCTGCCTTCTCTTATTTTCTTTTTATTTCACTTTGTTAATATGTCATGTCATCCCATGTCTTCAGCATTGAAAAAATGATCCTCCAGATACATTTTCTAACCCTTGAGAGGATTCATATTCTGTTTTGTTAAGCAAGTAGGAGAAGGGTTGAAGATCACTCAAATATATAAATACAACTGAGAACTGAGCTGTAACAAGTCTAGGTTGCGGTTTTGGTAGCACTCAATCCACCTCTTATCTCTCTGTCCATGTGGCATGGGCCTTCAAAGATTTTGGTTGAGAACCTGGATATTTTGGTAGCTCAGCACCCAAGAGAGTGAGGGAATATCCACTCTGCTCTCCAAGACTTTTGACATAGATCTTTGGCTTCCTGCCAGCTTCATGGCTTGTATAATGAGCACATATTTGAGGAAAAAAATCTGTTGTGTGAGAAAGGATTTCAGGTCTCCAATTCTGTCTCACCACCAGGTAACCCCAAATTATGCTGGCTTCTCTGTCCAAATAGGAGTCCTCTGTTTCTCTGAGCCCAGATTCTGAGCCATTAACCCAGGCACCAAATTGGGAAATTCCTCCAGAGAAAAAGAAGCTGTAGATCCTTGGCTAACATTGAAACATATTACATGATCTCCACTCTTTAGAATTTTAACATATTTAGTCCATGTTGTGTCCACAAATTTCTGATACTTTTCAGTTCAGTTCAGTCGTTCAGTCATGTCCGACTCTTTGCGACTGCATGAATTGCAGCACGCCAGGCCTCCCTGTCCATCACCAACTCCTGGAGTTCATTCAAACTCACGTCCATCGGGTTGGTGATGCCATCCAGCCATCTCATCCTCCTCATCCTCTTCTCCTCCTGCCCTCAATCCCTCCCAGCATCAGAGTCTTTTCCAATGATACCTTTACTTAAAGAAAATTTCCAGCATTTAAAGTTGTGTCTAACAAGACCATTGGCCTGCTTTCTCTTCCATTCTTCATGGAAGTACAGAATTTGAGGTTTTATTCTCTACTTTTCACTTACTTAAACTACGACAGTGATAGACATCATTTACCCTTTCTTTCCATGACTGGTTATGTATCAAAGGAGAGAATAATGCAGTGTGTCTGTCAATATTGTTTGTTCAAAGGCTTTCAAAGCAGGAATATAACATATTTTTGCTCTGAGAGTTAGAAATACATATTTTCCCCTAGAGAACAAATAACTCCAAATTTTAGATAATAGCAATTCCTGACACAATGTCCAAGGAGAGATTATATTCATTTGGGAGAAGAAGCTGCATTCTGTGATTCCCAGTGGAATCTGGCCAATGTCAGTCAATATCTTCTGACATCATCTCTCACGCAGGGTTGTTTAATCTACTCAAAGAGATTATATTTTTTGAAACTAAGTATCCAGATCTGGAGTTTGAAGCTTAGAATCATAAGTGAACTATTCTGGGGTAAACCATGGTGTCTCACAGACCATTTGTTTTTCAGTTCTCATGACTATACCAAGGAGAATGATTTTTTTTAAATTAATTTTATTTTATTTTTAAACTTTACATAATTGTATTAGTTTTGCCAAATATTGAATCCACCACAGGTATACATGTGTTCCCCATCCTGAACCCTCCTTCCTCCTCCCTCCCCATACCATCCCTGATTTTCATCCCAGTGCACTTGCATCCAGGCTGCTGGCATCCGTTTCATACATGGCATGTTTCAATGACCCTCTCCCTCTCCCACAAAGAGGCCACTTTTGCCTGACTCTAAAGATTTCAATGATAGAGCATTCATGGCTGCTCCCAACTGCCTGACTCTAAAGTCAATGACCAAGAGTGTGTAGCTTATAAAGAATACATACAGCTACCAGCCTAATCCTGTGACTCTGAACTCATTTAACCCCTCAGGGTAGAGAGACCAACATTTCCTGTAAATGTTTCTCAGATTCTGTGCAGAGCTCTACAAATCAGAATGTTAACTCTGATAGGACCTTGTAACACCATCTGTCTCAGGCTACCTAGTAGTAATATTTCCTGTTTTTGTCCATTTTCATCCTTGTTATGCTCTTATCACTTCCATAAGAAACCAGATCTAAATGTTCCACAGGGCAATGGCTCCACAGCATCAGCTTCTGAAGACAGCGCCCCCAACTGCTCGGGTGAGGGTCCCACAAGACAGAAGATCTTTCTCATCTCCTGGTCAGCACCCCATTGCCCCATTTCTGTCTCCTCAGACAGCAGACAGCTCTGCCTGGTGGACGGGGGCGGGCCCTGCACCAGGAGAGTGGAGATCCTTCACCAGGGTTCCTGGGGCACCATCTGTGATGACAGCTGGGACCTGGATGATGCCCGTTTGGTGTGCAGGCAGCTGGGCTGTGGAGAAGTCCTCAGTGCTGTGGAGTCTGCTCCCTTTTGGGCGGGATCAGGACCCATCTTGCTGGATCATGTGTATTGTGGAAGAATGGAGTCCCATGTGTGGCAGTGCCCTTCCCAGGGCTGGGGGAAGCACAAATGTGGTCATGACAAGGATGCAGGAGTTATCTGCTCAGGTATGATCAGTGAATTGCCCACCTGACTGAAAGAACAGAAAGCTCCAAGGAAGATGGTGTCTAATCACCAGGGCAATAGATGTGTGAGCTAGAGACGTCTGAGATATCCTCCTTGAATGCATAAAGTATCTGTGAGTGATCAGTTCAGCTCAGTCACTCAGTGGTGTCCGACTCTTTGCTACCCCATGGACTGCAGCATGCCAGGCTTCCCTGTCCATCACCAACTGCCAAAGCTTACTCAAACTCATGTCTATTGAGTCGGTGATGCCATCCAACCATCTCATCCTCTGTCCTCCCCTTCTTCTCCTGTCTTTAATCTTGCCTAGAATCAGGGTCTTTTCAAAGGAGTCAATTCTTCCCATCAGGTGGCCAAAGTATTGGAGTTTCAGCTTCAGCATCAGTCCTTCCAATGAATATTCAGGACTGATTTCTTGATGGGCTTCATTTATTGCTACTTTCCTCTTACAAGTCTCTGCTATTTCTTCTCCAGTGATCTTACCTGATATAGCTTAATCTATATCCCAATAAAAATTGATACTCATTTTTATATAATTTACTTTTGGAAGAGTGAAACATTTGCAAATCACCACATGCACCTGCTTTGCACAGTGAGCCCATGGGAGGAAAGGGCTAGAATGAGGCTGTACCTTCCAGGATGGAGTCCTTTCTGTATATATAGTGCGAAATACATTTTTGTGCTAGGTTAGTAGGAGTGGAGGCACAGGGGACATCATCAAACAAATCGGAGAGGAACTTATGGATTTGTGCCAAATTGAAAGTCCCCTTTGAAAATTTAGATTTGAATATTCATAGCTCTTTGACTGGTAGGACAATAGAGTTGTTGATGAAATGTTCTGAGTCTGGGTTCTCCTTTCATTGTTACTAGAAAGGATTGTCTGTTCTTTTTTTTTCTTTAAAACCTCTGTATAAACCAAAATTTTGGAGGAACACTTAGCCACACACTGACAAGTCAAAGATATAGGCAATAAAATATGAATTTCTATGTTTTGTGGTAATAAATTATATTTTATACCTGATGTCTTCAATGATATAAGAGAATTGTGTTTGGGGGCTTGTTTGATAGGAATAGGAATAAGAAGACACCTGTAATTTTTGAAGAAGGTGGAGGAGACTTATAGTAGCTAAGAGGAAAAGAAGGGCAATGGGAGATGTCAAAGGCCATATAGATTTCTCTGAGCATCACTGTGGGTCCAGGTGTGGTGTGGAGGATGCTATGTGTGCCTAAGGATACAGGAGGTCTGTACAGCAAGAGACCAGACAAGGATGTATTTTTATTATATTTAATACCTTTATCCACTCACACCAGCCTCCTATTGCACAAATTTTCTTACAATTTTCACACACATATCCTTTCATATAAAATTTAAAATCAAGTAGAAAAAAAAAAGAAATAATAATATGTCTCAGAAGTATCTGTCCTGATGTGTACAAGACTTTATTGATTATTCAGCATATATTTGAGTGTTTAGCATGTATCTTGGTATATGAAACAGCATACAAGAAATATTTCTTTCTTGTTCTTTTTAAATTTGTAATCTCATGGGATTGATATAGAAACTAACAACCTGTTAAGTAAAAATGTTTTAATTAGAATGTGTATCCTATGACCAAACTCCCAGCCAGACCACACCAGATGTCCTAACCTGGACTGGGGAGTTGAAAGTGGGTAAGTAACAAAGGCTAACAGATCATCCTGGCTCTCACCATTGCCTCTTGGATAAGTGGTCAAGCTGGTCCTTTGATTCATTAATTTCTATAGTGTCTTTTCTGTTCTCTCCTGTTCTCTATAGTAGATTTTTATTCTGTTGAAATATTCTTTCTGAACCTTCAATGTTCTCATACTTATGAAATCAGAGTCCTTTACCAAAAAGAATTCCACCATGTACATAAATAATTATAAGCACAGTCAGAAATCAGGCAAATGTATTTAAAAATTGTTCTTTATGATGAGAAGTTTTATTTTTTTCATTAGGTTATCTTTCCTCTATCCAAAATGTGGTCCCTGAAGGTCAAATGTCTCCCTCTTTCAGTTTCATACTCCATCCACTCTCAGTTTAACCTACCCTTCATCCCACCCACACTCCACTCCTACAGAAGTTCTTCCCTTTCAGACTCTCTTTTCCATCATTTGTAGCTCTTAGGATTGTTTTCTCTTGTCTGCAGTGGGAGAAATGGGAAAGGGAAACAGGGTTAAGTCATAGATGGAAGGAGGAAAGGGGTAAAGTGTGTTAAAAACTTGCTGGACAAATATTTTCCCCAAATCTTCTTTCTTTCATCCATATTGAGGCTTTTGTAATGTAGAAATCTGTAAATTATATATGGCTGTTTGCTCTGTCTTCTCTTCTTCTCCCTCTTTTTTTTTTTTTTTTTTTAACAGCATGATGACTATTTCTCAAGAAATAGGAAAGTAGTTTGCAGTTAGCATATGAGTGCATGCTAGGTCTCTTCAGTCATGTCTGACTGTTTGTGACTCTGTGAACTGTAGCCCATCAGGCTCCCTCATCCATGGGATTCTCCAGGACAGAATACTGGAGTGGGTTGCTATGCCCTCCTCCCACAAATTGAACTTGTGCATTGGCAGGGGGTTCTTTACCACTAGTGCCACCTGGGAAGCACCATTTAGCATATAGATAGAATTTAAAAACATTAAATTACCTCCACTCCATAGCATTTGCTAAGATTCTCATGTGTTGGAAGAAAACCAGTAATATGAACTAATCAACACAGTTAGTCATCTTGTATAGTCCCACTGAGAACTCATTCTCTCCTGGGTTCATTGGTAAATCCTAGGCTTTCTTGAAAGATGGCTAGGACCAACCCTTTCTCCTACGATCTGACCTTTCTTCATATTCAAACTCATCTGTGGACAATTTCTTTTCACAATTCAAGTTGGATAAGAAATTCTTGGAATTCTTCAAGAATTCCATAAACATCAGAGATTATGAGAAACATATGGGAATCATAAGAAGTAGACTTGTTATAATATCTAGCTTTCCTTCCATGAGTCATAAGTCTGTTTATAGATTGACCTGCACTCAGATCTCTCGATTGATTTCCCTTGTATCAGTGACTTGAGTATTGACTCCTGAGAAAAATCTGCCTGGACTTCTAGCCCCAGAAATGTCAGGATGGCCTTCTAACCTTGTCTGGATCTCAGTTCTCTAAACTCTTGAATCCCAAGGACCTATTTCACTCTGGGTTAGTTCAGTTCTGCACCCAAGTCTGATGCCCATTGCAGTGCAGCTTCCTTGGGCCCTATAGTTTCCAGACCCTTAAATGAGGAATTCTCATCCTAACCAACATCAAATATAGGTTTTTGGAATTCAACCATTCTAAACTAACTCTGCAAATCCTTCTGAATTTCTCTTCTGAACCTTGCCCATGAAAATGCAATTCTGACACTGTCAAATTTTCTCTTCATGCCTCAGTGCTGGAAAATAAAAGCTTTCACACCATTGCCTGTGACATGTTTCCAGTTGCCAAGCCAGGATCATGAACATGCAGTGGGTTTATTTATTTGTTTCTCTCAGGATTTGTGTGTTTGGTTGGAGAGGATGGACCCTGCTCAGGGCGAGTAGAAGTTTATTCTGGAGAAGACTGGGATCCCAGTGTCTGATGGAAACTTCACACTCCCCACTGCCCAAGTCATCTGTGCAGAGCTGGGGTGTGGCAAAGCTGTGTCAGTCCTGGGACATGAGCTCTTCAGAGAGTCAGATGGCCGGGTCTGGGCTGAAGAGTTCAGGTGTGAGGGGGAGGAGCCTAAGCTCTGGTCCTGCCCCAGAGTGCCCTGTCCAGCGGGCACTTGTCACCACAGTGGAGCTGTTCAGTTCGTCTGTTCAGGTGAGATGCAGGTCAGGACTAACCTTCCTGCACACTCTGTTCAGGTGAGAAATCATGAGATATTTCTGAAATTCTGTTGTCTCGTATCCAGCATACTCAGAAGTCCAGCTCATGACAAACGGCTCCTCTCAGTGTGAGGGGCAGGTGGAGATGAAGATTTCTGGACAATGGAGAGTGCTCTGTGCCTCCCACTGGAGTCTGGCCAATGCCAATGTTGTCTGTCGTCAGCCTGGCTGTGGAGTTGCCATCTCCACCCCCGGAGGACCACACTTGGTGGAAGGAGATGATCGGATATCAACAGCCCGATTTCACTGCTCAGGGGCTGAGTCCTTCCTGTGGAGTTGCCCTGTGACTGCTCTGGGTGGTCCTGACTGTTCCTGTGCCAACACAGCCTCTGTGATCTGCTCAGGTAAGAGAGAGGGAAAGGCTACTGGTACTTGGGATGCTCCTAGAATGAAATGTCCCCAAGAGCAGAGAGTAGGGAGAACTGGCTTTAAAAGGTAATTTCTCTTTTTAAAATTTATTTATTTTAATTGGAGGATAACTACTTTATATTATTGTGATGGTTTTCACCATACATCAGTATGGATCGGCCATAGGCATCCATTTGTCCCCTCCATCCTGTACCCTCCTCCCATCTTCCTCCCCACCCCATCCCTCCAGATTGTCACAGATCACCAGATTTGGGAGCCCTGCATTATACACCAAACTCTTGTCTATCTATTTTGCATATGGTAATGTATATGTTTCAATGGTATTCTCTCAAATCATCCCCCCATCAACAAATAGATTCAAGAGATTAGATCTGATAGACTGCCTGAAGGACTATGGACAGAGGTTCATGACGTTGTACAGGAGGTGGTGATCAAAACCATCCTCAAGAAAAAGAAATGCAAAAAGGCAAAATGGCTGTCTGAGGAGGCCTTACAAATAGCTGAGAAAAGAATAGAAGTGAAAAGCAAAGGAGAAAAGGAAAGATATACCCATATGAACTCAGAGGTCCAAGGTATATCCAGGAGAGATAAGAAAGCCATCCTAAGTGAAGAATGCAAAGAAATTGAGGAAAACAATAGAATGGGGAAAACTAGAGATCTCTTCTAGAAAATTAGAGATACCAAGGGAACATTTCATGCAAAGGTGGGCACAATATAGGACAAAAACAATATGGACCTGACAGACCAGAGGATATTAAGAAGAGGTGGCAAGAATACACAGAAGAGCTACACAAAAAATCTTAATGACCCAGATAATCTTAATAACTCAGATAATCACTCACCTTGAGCCAGACATCTTGGAGTACAAAGTCAAATGGGCTTTAGAAAGCATCACTACCAACAAAGCTAGATGGAATTCTAGCTGAGCTATTTCAAATCCTAAAACATGATGCTGTGAAAATACTGCACTCAATATGCCATAAAATATGGAAAACTCAGCAGTGACCACAGGATATGGATCAATGGACTGGTTCCAAATTGGGAAAGGAGTGTGCCAAGGCCATATATTGTCACCCTGCTTATTTAACTTATATGCAGAGTATATCATGAGAAATGACAGGCTGGGTGAAGCATAAGCTGGAATCAAGATTTCCAGGAGAAATATCAGTAACCTCAGATGTGCAGATGACACCACATTTATGGCAGAATGTGAAGAGGAACTAAAGAGCCTCCTGATGAAGGTGACAGAGGACAGTGAAAAAGTTGGCTTAAAACTCAACATTCAAAAAATGAAGATTATGGCATTTGGTCCCATCACTTCATGGCAAATAGATGGGGAAACAATGGAAACTGTGTCAGACTTTATTTTGGGGGGCTCCAAAATCACTGCAGATGATGACTGCAGCCATGAAATTAAAAGACACTTACTCCTTGGAAGGAAAGTTATGACCAACCTAGATAGCATATTGAAAAGCAGAGACATTACTTTGCCAACAAAGGTCTGTCTAGTCAAGGCTATGGTTTTTCCAGTAGTCATGTATGGATGTGAGAGTTGGACCATAAAGAAGACTGAATGCTGAAGAATTGATGCTTTTGAGCTCTGGTGTTGGATAAATCTCTTGAGAGTCCCCTGGACTGCAAGGAGATCAAACCCATCAATCCTAAAGGAAATCAGTCCTGAATATTCATTAGAAGGATGGATGCTAAAGCTAAAGCTCCTATACTTTGGCCACCTGATTTGAAGAGCTGGCTCATTAGAAAAGACCTTTATGCTGGGAAAGATTGAAAGCAGGAGGAGAAGGGGACGATAGAGGTTTAGATGGTTGGATAGCATCCCTGACTCAGTGGACATGAGTTTGAACAAGCTCTGGGAGATGGTGAACCACAGGGAAGACTGGTGTGCTGCAGTCCGTGAAGTTGCAAAGAATCAGACATGACTGAGCGACTGAACAACAACAACAACTCCTCCCAGTGAGTCCAAATGTCTGTTCTTGCATCTGTGTCTCAAAAGGTAGATATTTCATGGTGAAATATTATAGCAATTTAATTACTTTCTCTTGCATATAATTGTACATTTCTTCTGGGATTGATATCTGTGTAAGACAAGGGTCAGGTTGCCATTTCCTTCTCCAGGATTCATATGGACATCCAACTGACTCAGAATCCTTTACTGAACAGGCTCTTTCCCCATTGCAGTGTCACCTTTGTCATAAGCAGAAGGGCATATGTGTCTGTCCTTTATGACAGTCTACTCTGTTCCATTGTATTATTTGTCTGTCCTGGCACCAATACTGTATTTCTTAAGTATTGTATTTTTACACTGTCTGAATGATTTTAATTTATGAGTGTTACTTTTTATTAACTCCTCTAATGCTGTTTCTTTTCTTGCCAACTGTGTTGGTCTTTCTAGGCCTTTTGGATTTTGTATAAGTTTTGGAATCAGCTTGTCACTTTTCACCCCCCCAAAAAAAAAGCCTAAATGTATTTTGATTGTGACTAGATTGAATCTATGTATAAATTTGAGGATGATTAACAATTTTGAGTCTCCCAGTTCATTGACATCATATATTCCTCCATTCAGTTAGGTCTTGAATTTCTCTCAGAGGTTTTGCCCATCTTCTACTAGGTTTTCTCTTAGGCATTTTGTTTTTGATGCTATTCATATTTTTTTGTGTGTAAAAGTGTCCTAAGAATGAATTTTTTGGACTTGTTTCACCTTTTAATATTTTTTTTGAGACTTTTTTGAGACTTGAAAGAAAGAAAAACACCAATACTATACTAACACATATAATGGAATTTAGAAAGATGGTAACAATAACCCTGTGTATGAGACAGCAAAAGAGACACTGATGTATAGAACAGTCTTATGGACTCTGTTGGAGAGGGAGAGGGTGGGAAGATTTGGGAGAATGGCAATGAAACATGTATAATATCATGTATGAAACGAGTTGCCAGTCCAAATTTGATGCACGATACTGGATGCTTGGGGCTGGTGCACTGGGACGACCCAGAGGGATGGTATGGGGAGGGAGGAAGGAGGAGGGTTCAGGATTTATAATTCATTTTGATATCTGGCAAAAAATACAATAAATTTAAAAAAATCCCAAACTATTTATTTTCCCAGATGACCTTTACCTGGATTTCCCAATATTAGTATTTTGCTTTAATCTTTTTTAAAAATACATATATTTTAAATATATATTTTTTATTAAAGTGTAGTTGACTTACAATGTTTCAGGTGCACAGCAAAGTGATTCAGTTACACAAATACACATTATTATTTTTGAAATTATTTTCCATCATAGGTTATTAAAAGATATTGCTTATAGTTCCCTATGCTGTACAGTAAACCACTGTTACTTGTTGCATATCTATTTTTAAATCAGAAATCTAGCATTCTATTCATACTAAGTCAAACAAGTGGAATCAAAATGTCATAAACTTTTTAGTTAGGCAAAAATTTATGTTTTCTAAAATATACATATTATACATAACTATATATGTGTACAAAAGCTTTTCTACTACACTTGATAAAGGCTTGAGAAAGAACATCAAAAAAAAAAAAAAAAAAGAAGAGATGGAGA
This sequence comes from Bos mutus, assembly GCF_027580195.1. Taxonomy (NCBI): domain Eukaryota; kingdom Metazoa; phylum Chordata; class Mammalia; order Artiodactyla; family Bovidae; genus Bos; species Bos mutus. Next base: position 23,251 of record NW_027219475.1, read on the forward strand.
AATTGGAGAATATAAACTAAATGAAATGGGAGCACTGAATATGAAATAGAAAAAGTGAAACATGGTCTTTTACTTTTATCTAGTATGTTTCACTTTTTCTATTTCATATTCATTCTTTCTACTCTGCCATCTTGAATTGCAAGTCCTATTTTGCTTTAATCTTTATCTCTCTGTTTGTCTCCCTCTCTTTTTCTGTCTGTCCCCCTCCTGTTCCATTTGTCCCTAAATATGTAAACTCTTTCTGAATTAGGTTGCAGACGTGATGTCCCTTTATCTCTAAAATACTTCAGGGAATTTCCACAGTTATTAACCACAGTTCAGTCAAGTCTCAGAAAACTTCGGCTCCAGATGACATCTAAGTGCAACCACATGAAAAACCCCAAGACAGAACTGCCAAGTTGAGTCTTTCTCAGATTACACCCAGGGAATCATAAGCAAACTGAAGTATATATGTTTTGCTTTAGTTGCTAAGTTTTGGGGGGAATTTGTTTTACAGCATGATAACTGGGACACTTACCGTGTGACCAGCATTTCTAAATAGAGGAATATTTGTCCTCTGATCTTCCATTGTACTCTTTCTACCTTATGCTGATCTAACACTGAGATACACTCGTTCTCTAGTTCTTAATTCCAGCTATTAAGTTTTTTTTCTCTAGAGTTTTTGTAATCATTTCCTTTCCAAGATACATATCTTGTGAGTTAATTTTATGAGCATTTTAATCATGGCTGTTTAAATTCTCTGTCAATGGAATCTAGAAAAAGGGTACAGGTGAACCTATTTTCAGGGCAGAAATAGAGATGAAGACCTAGAGAACAGATGGGAACACACTGCAGTGGTTAGGATAGGGCAGGATGAATTGAGAGAGTAGCACTGACATGTATACACTGTCACATGTGAAACAGATGGTAACAGGAAGCTGCTGTATAGCACAGGGAGCTCAGCTAGATGCTCTGTGATGACCTAAAAGGGTGGGATGGTGGATGGGGAGGGAGGGAGGCTTGAGAGGGAGGGTATATATGTATACTTTTGTCTGATTCACATTGTTGTACAGCAGAAACTAACACAACATTGTAAAGCAATTATCTTCCAGTAATAAAAATAATAAATTAAAAAATCAAATAAATTCTCTGTCTGGTAACTCTAATAGCTGGATACCCTGGGATATTCTTTCCAATGTTTCCTTTTGCCTCTTGAGTTTCCAAGAAATCTCTTTTTTGTGTTTGTTTAAATGATAGACATTGAAGATGAAAAATTGTAGAAATTCTTCAGAAAGGATTTTGTTTTGCTTCTTCTACTTAGGGATAGATTTAGGAGTAACATACCTTATTCAACTCATTCTTAGTGCAACACTTGGCTTAAACCCAAATTATGGCACTGTCAGAAGCAGAATTCTCCATAGAGAAAGTGGATACTAAAGTTATGATACCTTTACTAATATGCCACAGCTTTCATTTCAGGCTCCACTGCTAGGTCATTTTTTAACCTTAATTTAGTTTTCTTTACGTTAACCCTCCCAGCCCTCTGATCATTGGTGTTTCTGCAGGAAACCAGACCCAGGTGCTTCCCCAGTGCAATGAATGTGTGTCCGAACCAGCAGGCTCTGAAGCCTCAGAGGAGAGCGCCCCTACTGCTCAGGTGAGGGTCCCACAGGACAGAAGACCCTTCTTACCCATTGTCCCCTCTCCCCCCTCACCACCCGTCACCACTCCATTGTCCCATTTCTCTCTCCTCAGACAGCAGACAGCTCCGCCTGGTTGACGGGGGTGGTCACTGTGCTGGGAGAGTGGAGATCCTTGACCAGGGCTCCTGGGGCACCATCTGTGATGATGGCTGGGACCTGGATTATGCCCACGTGGTGTGCAGGCAGCTGGGCTGTGGACAAATCCTCAATGCCACGAGTTCTGCTCACTTTGGGGCGGGATCAGGGCCCATCTGGCTGGACGACCTGAACTGCACAGGAAAGGAGTCCCACGTGTGAAGGTGTTCTTCCCGGGGCTGGGGGCAGCACGACTGCAGACACAAGGAGGACGCGGGACTCATCTGCTCAGGTCAGCACTCCACACTGTCCACAGTTTGGGGAAGGGGTGGAGCTCTGGAGGACGAGGATCGGAGCCCTGAAGGAGAGATGCTGAAAGGACTAGAGAAGGAGGCTTCCTCCCATGGGGCCTGTCTTTCCAGCAGACGAGAAGATGAGGTGCTTTCACTTCCTCCTGCAGCAGCTGAGACTGTGGTCCTTTTTTCTCAGTAGTGTTTCCTGGCAGAGCCGTTTCTGACAGTTTCCATGTGAAAGCAGGGCTCTCTCTTCAGTTCCCTGTGGTAGTACAGTCTGGAGATCCTGTGGATGATGTAATGAAAGCACAGACTTACTCTGTTCAGTTCTGTATGCTAGGAGTCTGTTGAGGGTCTCCGTGGGCCAACATCCCAGTGTCCACAGGGCTGTGTTCTTCCTGGAGGACCCCTTTCCCAGCCTTTCCTGGTTTCTGTGTGGTCTAATTCCTTGGCTTGAGTCTTTCTTCTTCAGCAACAGCGCCTCTTCTGCCCATTCTTCCTCATTTACATTTCCCTCTGACTGGAACTGGGAAAGGTTGTCCATTTCATTTTTTTTTTTAATTTTTTAAATTTTTTTGGCGGGGTGCCCTCGGCGGGCATGAGCATGTCCAGCACAGGCACCCCGGGAGGCAGAGTATGGTGAGTCACTCAAATGGCGCTTGGTCCTGTGGCCCCAAAGAGGCTGCAGAAGACAGCCGCATTGACACCACACACACACTCCGCTTTAGGCATGGAGGCCGCGGCACCTCGAGCACCCTCTCAGTGGGTAGGATGCCATCTGCTGACCACCGTCTACCGCACTAGACTGTGAGTTCCTCCAGGGCAGGGCGAAGCTGATTCACCTCCGTGGGCGTGGGGAAACCCTGAGGCGGGTGGGCGGGGCGCAGCTCAGCAAAGTCCCAGATTCCGGGTCAGCAGAAGGCGCGGGAGACCTCGGGGCGGTCAGGCGGGCCGCGGTCTTCGGCCCACTGCTCCCCACACCCGGGCGGGGGGACTCTCGAGGGGGAACGGCCCGTGAACGCGCGCGGACCCAGCTCACGCCAAAAATTCCAAACCGGCCAGGTTGTCCATTTCAAAGGATAGTGTGGCTAAGGAGGTGTTTAAACTGTGGTCTATGAAAAGGTAAAATGATAGGATACTGAAAGAGAAACTCCCCAGGTCAGTAAGTGCCCAATATGCTACTGGAGATCAGTGGAGAAATAACTCCAGAAAGAATGAAGGGATGGAGCCAAAGCAAAAAGAATACCCAGCTGTGGATGTGACTGGTGATAGAAGCAAGGTCCGATGCTGTAAAGAGCAATATTGCATAGGTACCTGAAATGTCAGGTCCATGAATCAAGGCAAATTGGAAGTGGTCAAACAAGAGATGGCAAGAGTGAATGTCGACATTCTAGGAATCAGCTGAACTGAAATGGACTGGAATGGGTGAATTTAACTCAGATCATATCAGATCAGTTGCTCAGTAGTGTCCAACACTTTGCGATCCCGTGAATCGCAGCACGACAGGCCTTCCTGTCCATCACCAACTCCCAGAGTTCACTGAGACTCACGTCCATGGAGTCAGTGATGCTATCCAGCCATCTCATCCTCTGTCATGCCCTTCTCCTTCTGCCTCCATTCCCTCCCAGCATCAGAGTCTTTTCCAATGAGTCAACTCTTCGCATGATGTGGCCAAAGTACTGGAGTTTCAGCTGTAGCATCATTCCTTCCAAAGAAATCCCAGGGCTGGTCTCCTTCAGAATGGACTGGTTGGATCTCCTTGCAGTCCAAGGGACTCTCAAGAGTCTTCTCCAACACCACAGTTCAAAAGCACCAATTCTTCGGTGCTCAGCCTTCTTCACAGTCCAACTCTCACATCCATACATGACCACAGGAAAAACCATAGCCTTGACTAGATGGACCTTTGTTGGCAAAGTAATGTCTCTGCTTTTCAATATGCTATCTAGGTTGGTCATAACTTTCCTTCCAAGGAGTAAGCGTCTTTTAATTTCATGGCTGCAGTCACCATCTGCAGTGGTTTTGGAGCCCAGAAAAATAAAGTCTGACACTGTTTCCACTGTTTCCCCATCTATTTTCCATGAAGTGATGGGACCAGATGCCATGATCTTCATTTTCTGAATGTTGACTTTAAGCCAACTTTTCCACTCTCCACTTTCACTTTCATCAAGAGGCTTTGACATCAGTTGCTAACTGATCTGATCTGAAACATCCCAAGGTCCTTAAGTTTGTTACATCTGTAAAGTTCCTTTTGCCACGTCAGGTACATATTCACAGGTACTAAGGATTTGTATGTGGACATTTGTGGCTCCGTTATTTTGCTTCCCTCCCCAAATACCCACATCACATTCCATCTACAAACCATTTTAGGAGTTTTTTTTCAGGAAGCAGGAGTCAGTTCTCCATCCCACAGGTGGCCTGATAGGTCTTTCTCTGTTTGTATCCACTACACCATCGTGGTAGAAATAGAAAGACAGACACAAATGGATATAATCAGGTAGAAGTGAGGCAATGATAGTGAAAGGTTGTTGTTGAATCATGCAAAGATGCTGGGATTCTTGGCCCCTGGAGGAGAAGAATTCAACCTGGGGCCAGAGACGAGGCTTGATCATTCAGAGCTTTTGTATAATAAAGTTTTATTAAAGTATAAAGGAGATAGAGAAAGCTTCTGACATAGGCATCCGAAGGGGGCAGAAAGAGTACCCCCCTGCTAGTCTTCAGCTGGATGTTATATAGTGACTAGCAGTCTGTTAATGAGAGAAAGGAATGGCTTAAAATTCAGATTGGCACCAGGCCCGTCACCCATAAGATGCATTTTGGGATAATCTTGGCACCAAATGGTTTATCCTGGGCCATTAAATGATTAACTTGAATCTTGAAGAAGGGCAGACCACCATACAAATAGTTTCATTTACATAGATTAGGGGAACAATATCTGAGTATAACATACTGGTTTGTCAAGTAGGTTCTGAGCCAAGAGGCGGAACCTTGGGGTAAATGGGAACCTTGGGAACCTTGAAGACGGAGCTTGGGGTAAATGCATAGTATATTAGCATCAGTTCAGTTCAGTCACTCAGTCGTGTCTGACTGTTTGTGACCCCATGAATCGGAGCATGCCAGGCCTCCCTGTCCATCACCAACTCCCAGAGTTCACTCAGACTCACGTCCATCTAGTCAGTGATGCCATCCAGCCATCTCATCCTCTGTCATCCCCTTCTCCTCCTGCCCCCATTCCCTCCCAGCATCAGAGTCTTTTCCAATGAGTCAACTCTTCACATGAGGTGGCCAAAGTACTGGAGTTTCAGCTGTAGCATCATTCCTTCCAAAGAAATCCCAGGGCTGATCTCCTTCAGAATGGACTGGTTGGATCTCCTTGCAGTCCAAGGGACTCCTCAAGAGTCTTCTCCAACACCACAGTTCAAAAGCACCAATTCTTCGGTGCTCAGCCTTCTTCACAGTCCAACTCTCACATCCATACATGACCACAGGAAAAACCATAGCCTTGACTAGACGGACCTGTGTTGGCAAAGTAATGTCTCTGCTTTTGAATATGCTATCTAGGTTGGTCATAACTTTTCTTCCAAGGAGTAAGCGTCTTTTAATTTCATGGCTGCAGTCACCATCTGCAGTGATTTTGGAGCCCAGAAAAATAAAGTCTGACACTGTTTCCACTGTTTCCCCATCTATTTCCCTTGAAGTGAATGGGACTGGATACCATGATCTTCGTTTTCTGTATGTTGAACTTTAAGCCAACTTTTTCACTCTCCACTTTCACTTTCATCAAGAGGCTTTTTAGTTCCTCTTCACTTTCTGCCATAAGGGTGGTGTCATCTGCAAGCTTAAGACAAACATTTCCATAAGAAAAAGGCATTGGTTATCTCTAGGTTTGCGAATAGTTACCTTCAGGCGAAACCAGGTGACATTATGGCAACACATTATTTTAAGAGAAATCTCCATTTAAATTTGTATAGAGAAGGAAAAAATATCACTAGTTTGTTTCCTCCTGCTGCTTAAGAGAGATAAAAATGTCTAACACTTGCAGGCTATTTCCTCCATTTGGAAACCCCTAGCCTTCCTGCCTGTTATTCTCTTAATAGTCTTGTCAACTAGTGGGCATCTCTGCAGTTGGGTCAGGGATGTATGGTCACAGTTTCTGGGAGAGAGGAAGACCCAGAGCCCTGAGCGGAGTGCTCACTGTGTCCTGTCTCCTCTCTTTCAGTCTTAGAGTTCCTGGCCCTCCGGATGGTGAGCGAGGACCAGCAGTGTGCTGGGTGGCTGGATGTTTTCTACCACGGGACCTGGGGCAGTGTCTGCCATAACCCCATAGATGACATCACTGTGTCCGTGATCTGCAGACAGCTTGGCTGTGGGGACAGTGGAACCCTCAACACTTTTGTTGCTCTTAGAGAAGGTTCTAGGCCCTGGTGGGTAGATGGAATCCAGTGTCAGAAAACTGACACCTCTCTCTGGCAGTGTCCTTCTGACCCTTGGAAATACAGTTCCTGCTCTCCAAAGGAAGAAGCCTATATCTCGTGTGCAGGTGATTTACTGTTTCTGTGTCTGTCTCAACCTGGAAGGATGTTGTTAGAGTGATTTATGCTTTCCAATCTAAGTGATGATTTTAAGTTGAGTCTACAAAATGTCTATGTGCCTGTGTGTGTGTGTGTGTTTGTATTTGTTGTGGAGTGTGGAGACCAATAAATGATGAACAGTTACACTTATTTCAGCTGATGATCACATGCACTGAATGTCTCAGACCAGGAGATAATGAGCCTGTGTTTTCACATGTCATTTGCACTGAGTCAGACCTTAGATAATCTTATGTGGAGACAGGACCACCCCCAGCTGTCCCTGATCCACTGTTTCCCCATTGTGTGCAGGAAGAAGACCCAAGAGCTGTCCAACTTCTGCCCCCTGTACAGGTATGTCAGCCCCCTCCCTGTGGCTTCCAGGGGCTCCCGCCCACCAGGGCAGTCACAGGAGGGGCTGCTGCCTTTTCAGACAGAGAGAAGCTCCGGCTTAGGGGAGGAGACGGCGAGTGCTCAGGGCGGGTGGAGGTCTGGCACAGCGGCTCCTGGGGGCACCGTGTGTGATGACTCCTGGAGCCTGACAGAGGCTGAGGTGGTGTGTCAGCAGCTGGGCTGTGGCCAGGCCCTGGAAGCCATGCGGTCTGCAGCATTTGGCCCTGGAAATGGGAGCATCTGGCTGGACGAGGTGCGGTGCGGGGGCCGGGAGTCTTCCCTCTGGGACTGTGCTGTGTAGCCCTGGGGGCAGAGCGACTGCAAGCACGAGGAGGATGCTGGTGTGAGGTGCTCTGGTGAGTGAGGGGCTCGGGGTCCACCCTGGGCGAGCTGGGGCAGCACGGGGACAGCGGGCTGGACCATGGGTGGTGGGGAGTTTGTGTTCAGAGAGTGTCTGGGTGCTAGGGCTCTGATCTAGCACAGTGAAGCTGGGAGGACTGGACACTGATGTCATGGAGACTGAGGTGGTGATTTCAGGGCTCAGGAGGGAAAAATGGGTTACCTTGTGATCTGGCCAATTCCCTTTACCCAATCTCCTGTTTTTCTCTTTAGGTGCAAGGACAACATTGCCCTCGACTACAGCAGGTACTGTGGTCCATCCATGGACAGGGGAGAATACTCAGATTCTGGTAACCTGTTCTGTGGGCTCTCTGACAACTCAGGAGATGAAAGAGCCTATGGAGTCCTGGCTGTTGGGAAGGAGCTGGGGCATTATGATGGGGAACACCCCTGCCTTGGTTCCCAGGGCCACATGTTTCTCAGGCCCAGGATCCAAGAGTCTAGTTCCGGTGGTGCAGATTCTAAAGTTCTCCCATTCTCCTACCTCCCCCTGAGTGTTGCTCCTCAGCAGTGAGGTGCGGGTCTCAGGACTGTTTGATGCCCAAGGAGAAGAGATGAGCCAGGTCCTCAGAGGCTGTCTCGGCAGGGCAGCTCCCTGACAATCCCCGGCTTTGCATCGGGGCCACACTGGCCAGAGTGGAGTTGACTTGTCTCAGGATGAGACCTGGAGGAGCCCAGTCACTATTAGTATATTTGTGTCTGAGGCTAGGATACCATCATCCAGAGCCCCCAGAAATGCTGGTACAGGGAGTTTCTCTGTGCCCAGGGCCTTCTTCACACCCTGTTGCCCTGCTTTCCTGGGGGGCCAGACCAGCCTCAAATCCTCTCCCTGGCATCTTCTCCCTGCCTGGCGTCCTCTACCTCATCCTGGGGTCTCTTCTCTTCCTGGTCCTCATCATCCTGGTGACTCAGCTGCTCAGATGGAGAGAAGAGCGCAGAGGGGGGCTGCAGGGCGAACTGGGGACCAGGGAGAGTGTGTGCAGGCGGGAGATGGGGCAGGTGTGAGGAGGGGAACCTGGGCCGGTCTCTGTTTTGAGTCTGTAGAGCTCCACGTGCTCTGTGCTGAGCTCTAAGGGCTGAACATACAGAGGTTCTTAGGACTGGGGTGTGAACTCTCATATGTCATGGCCTCTCCTGTGAGACCAGAAAGAGTCAGGGCTGAGCTGTGGATTCAGGTCAGATGAGGGGAGAAGGTGCCAACACGGTGCACAGGGTAAGAGATGATGCTGAGGTCCAGGCAGCCTCTGTGTGAGCATAGGGGAGATGAAGGTGGGTCTGCTGGATCAGGGTGTCTGGGGCCGCATCTCTGACCTGCTAGGGGATCTCTCAGCCTTATCCAGCTATGAAGATGCTCTTGCTGAAGCTGTGTATGAGGAGCTCGATTACCTTGTGACTCAGAAGGAGGGTCTTCTGGGCAGCCCAGGTGGGTGTCTCTGCCTGCCTTCCTGGGACCTCTGGTTGTCACCTTCCACTGGCTGTGAACATCTTCTCAGCATTCACAGACCCCACGGGTGTGCCCCAGGCTTATAGAGGCAGCTCTCCAAAGTGGCAGGATGGCCTCTCAGAGCCCCATGAGCCCCCAGCCCCCATCTACACTGCAGGATCTATGTCTGTCCCTTCCCAGCCTTAACACAGGTCCCGTGAGTGTGGGGAGGGTCATTCTGTGTGTTGTGTGATGTTTGGCTCCACTTTAGGCCTCCTGTCAGATGGTGAGGACAACAATGACTCCACATCTGCTCCAGGTAATAGAGGTAGACCTGCCTCATCTGGGCTTTGGGGAGGAGAGTTTCCCTCATAGAGATGAGATGCAAGGGGAACAGTCTTCATTTGATGGACCAGAGGCATCCCTTGTGTCCAGATGGGTCTGTCCTTCCCTTTCTCTGACTGTTCTGTGATGTCTCACATTGGGGTGCGGCTCTCTATGTCCAGAATCACAACAGGCACACACTGGTTTTAAAAATAATTTCTGTAAAGCACAATTTGTCAAAATAGTAACGCTCAATGGTAGGAGAGTTACTTCGGAATATATATTTTCAAACAGGAAATATTAAGGTATGTAAAATCATGTTTTGGTTTATGGACACATCAAAATGAAACATGGTCTTAGAGAAAAAAAATCTTTTAAAACAAGGAGTGACTGGTGCCTCTAGCAGCTCAGAAACTCTGGGTCAGAAGGATCCTAGGTATTTCTCAGACCGACCCCCTCATTGTGGTTTCATCTGACCCCTGCTCTGCCCTCAGAAGTGCCAGATCAGAGGACTGTTGCCCTTGGTGAGGATTATGATGATGGTGAAGAGGTACCAGTGACTGGGGCTCCTCATGACTCTCAGGGGAGTGAGGAGGAAGTGCTCCCAGAGAAGGAAGATGGTATGAAGTCTCAGGTGAGTGGGGAGATTATCTGATCCCCTGTAATCTTCGGTCTTTGTCCTGGAAAAGGTGAATTTGACCTCCTCAATGCCCAGCCTCTCTGCAGTTTCAAAATATGGGTAATCTCATGCATTTGATGAGCCATCCTAATGGCTCAGATGGTAAAGAATCTAACTGCAATGCAGGAGACCTGGGTTTGATCACTGGGTCAGGAAGAGCCCCTGAAGAAGGGAATATCTACTCACTCCAGTATTCTTGCCTGGAGAATCCAATGGACAGAGGAGCCTGGTGGGCTACAGTTCATAGCGTTGCAAAGAGTCAGACACAACTGAGTAACTGGTACTTCACTTCTCAACCATATGCCATCTTTAATGCTGTCAGACTCCTTTGGGGGTGAGGAATCACTCTACTTTTGGTGTTTATGTCCCCATAATGCCACATAAATTTTCATTTTATTTGTGATATACCTACATTAAAATTTATAGGTTAGGGACTTTTCTGGTAATCCAGTGGTTAGGATTCTACACATTCACTTCTAGGGCCTGTGTTCAATCCCTGGTTAAGGAACTAAGATCCCACAAGCATTGTGTAGTAGTCAAAAGAAATAGATAGCTTATAGATTAATTGAGCATATTTACCAAATCCAAAAATAGACAAGTGTTTTGATAACATCTCTGTGCTGCCCTGAATGTGAAAGACAGAGGTTTTAAAAATGTATTGCAGATATATTCCTAAGTATTTTATTCTTTCCATTGCAATGGTGAATGGAATTGTTTCCTTAATTTCTCTTTCTGTTTTCTCATTATTAGTGTATAGGAATGCAAGGGATTTCTGTGTGTTGATTTTATATCCTGCAACTTTACTATAGTCATTGATTATTTCTAGTAGTTTTCTGGTGGAATCTTTAGGGTTTTCTATGTAGAGGATCATGTCATCTGCAAATAGTGAGAGTTTTACTACTTCTTTTCCAATTTGGATTCCTTTTATTTCTTTTTCTGCTCTGATTGCTGTGGCCAAAACTATGTTGAATAGTAATGGTGAAAGTGGGCACCCTTGTCTTGTTCCTGACTTTAGAGGAAATGCTTTCAACTTTTCACCATTGAGGATAATGTTTGCTGTGGGTTTGTCATATATAGCTTTTATTATGTTGAGGTATGTTCCTTCTATTCCTGCTTTCTGGAGAGTTTTTATCATAAATGGATGTTGAATTTTGTCAAAGGCTTTCTCTGCATCTATTGAGATAATCATATGGTTTTTATTTTTCAATTTGTTAATGTGGTGTATTACATTGATTGATTTGTGGATATTGAAGAATCCTTGCATCCCTGGGATAAAGCCCACTTGATCATGGTGTATGATCTTTTTAATGTGTTGTTGGGTTCTGATTGCTAGAATTTTGTTAAGGATTTTTGCATCTATGTTCATCAGTGATATTGGTCTGTAGTTTTCTTTTTTAGAAAACTATAAAACACTGGTGAAAGAAATCAAAGAGGACACTAATAGATGGAGAAATATACCATGTTCATGGATTGGAAGAATCAATATAGTGAAAATGAGTATACTACCCAAAGCAATTTATAGATTCAACGCAATCCCTATCAAGCTACCAACAGTATTCTTCACAGAGCTAGAACAAATAATTTCACAATTTGTATGGAAATACAAAAAACCTCGAATAGCCAAAGCGATCTTGAAAAAGAAGAATGGAACTGGAGGAATCAACCTACCTGACTTCAGGCTCTACTACAAAGCCACAGTTATCAAGACAGTATGGTACTGGCACAAAGACAGAAATATTGATCAATGGAATAAAATAGAAAGCCCAGAGATAAATCCACGCACATATGGACACCTTATCTTTGACAAAGGAGGCAAGAATATACAATGGATTAAAGACAATCTCTTTAACAAGTGGTGCTGGGAAATCTGGTCAACCACTTGTAAAAGAATGAAACTGGACCACTTTCTAACACCATACACAAAAATAAACTCAAAATGGATTAAAGATCTCAACGTAAGACCAGAAACTATAAAACTCCTAGAGGAGAACATAGGCAAAACACTCTCCGACATACATCACAGCAGGATCCTCTATGACCCACCTCCCAGAATATTGGAAATAAAAGCAAAAATAAACAAATGGGACCTAATTAACCTTAAAAGCTTCTGCACATCAAAGGAAACTATTAGCAAGGTGAAAAGACAGCCTTCAGAATGGGAGAAAATAATAGCAAATGAAGCAACCAACAAACAACTAATCTCAAAATATACAAGCAACTCCTACAGCTCAACTCCAGAAAAATAAACGACCCAATCAAAAAATGGGCCAAAGAACTAAATAGACATTTCTCCAAAGAAGACATACAGATGGCTAACAAACACATGAAAAGATGCTCAACATCACTCATTATCAGAGAAATGCAAATCAAAACCGCTATGAGGTACCATTTCACACCAGTCAGAATGGCTGCGATCCAAAAGTCTACAAATAATAAATGCTGGAGAGGGTGTGGAGAAAAGGGAACCCTCTTACACTGTTGGTGGGAATGCAAACTAGTACAGCCACTATGGAGAACAGTGTGGAGATTCCTTAAAAAACTGGAAATAGAACTGCCTTATGATCCAGCAATCCCACTGCTGGGCATACACACTGAGGAAACCAGAAGGGAAAGAGACACGTGTACCCCAATGTTCATCGCAGCACTGTTTATAATAGCCAAGACATGGAAGCAACCTAGATGTCCATCAGCAGATGAATGGATAAGAAAGCTGTGGTACATATACACAATGGAGTATTACTCAGCCATTAAAAAGAATACATTTGAATCAATTCTAATGAGGTGGATGAAACTGGAACCTATTATACAGAGTGAAGTAAGCCAGAAGGAAAAACATAAATACAGTATACTAACGCATATATATGGTATTTAGAAAGATGGTAACAATAACCCGGTGTACGAGATAGCAAAAGAGACACTGATGTATAGAACAGTCTTATGGACTCTGTGGGAGAGGGAGAGGGTGGGAAGATTTGGGAGAATGGCAATGAAACATGTAAAATATCATGTAGGAAACGAGTTGCCAGTCCAGGTTCGATGCACGATGCTGGATGCTTGGGGCTAGTGCACTGGGACGGCCCAGAGGGATGGTATGGGGAGGGAGGAGGGAGGAGGGTTCGGGATGGGGAACACATGTATACCTGTGGCGGATTCATTTTGATATTTGGCAAAACTAATACAATTATGTAAAGTTTAAAAATAAAATAAAATTAGAAAAAAAAAGTAAAAAAAAAAATGTATTGCAGTATTGACATTTGTGAGTCATCTGATAATTTAAGATGAGGTCTGTGTATAAGGTTGCAATGACATGTACAAAGTCTATGGTATATGGTGGCCTTAACATTAAGCCATGTTGGTGGATCATTGACTCGGAGCTGATGGTCAGCTAAGGTCTAATTTCCTCCATATATTTCAGTTGTCAAGAGAAAACACTCTTTCTCTGGAAAAGAGTATTCATCCATCTGAGGGCCTGTGTGGTCCCTGGGAGGGGCCATCTGTGGATGCTCCCGTGATACTCTTTGTGGACATTTGGGAACATGCATCAAGACAACTAAGAGCAGAGTTGGTTTATGAGTGAGGAACTCAGACTTTCCCTGTGTCCACTCTCCCTCTCACTGTGATTTCACATCTGTCGGCTGTGAGAGGAGAACATTTAAGTTTGTTGTTATGCTCTTACTGTTCCTGGGCATCTCCTTGCTAGTGTGTAGCCTGGAAGCAGATCTTCCCAGAGCTCCTGTATGAGCACAGGTCTCCTGTGATGCAGAATTTCCATATGAACTGAGGCCCCAGAGACCACATGGACCGGATCTGAGAGGACAGCCTGGATCCATCCTCACTGTAACTGGTGTGAAATAGTCTGAGCCTCCTGTCCACACCTGGGTCCCAGGGATGCTTTGTCATCATCACTTTTTTAACAAGCTTCCAACACACTGTCCAGTTCCTTTGTCTCCGTTCTAATTATGCTTCTCTTTGCTCTTTCAGGCTCTTCTCTAAATATCTCTAGAGAGGAAGCTGATCCTGGGGAAGGAGAACAGAGCCCGTGCCTACTCCAGGGGGAGAAAGGGGACCCTGGGTACGATGATGTTGAACTCAGTGTCCTGGGAACATCCACAGTGGCTTTCCTATGATGTTGTATTAAATACAAGATGATGCCTCAGATATTCTAATTGCTTGTATTTCAATAGAGGCTGACCTGTGATGGTGTTATATGGAAATTGCTCAAAATGAAATATTCTGATTAAAGTAACTTTTTCTTTTGCTTTGTTAATAATTACCAAGTTCCATTTCAAATGCGTTTAGATGGTTGGTCCTCAAACACCATTTTCCTCAAAGGAAATACAGATGAGTGCACTTTGCTCACCTCCTTCAAAGGCTAATGAGACTTTGCCTGGGATCACAAATGCTCCAGGTCACTCTTACTTAGAAAAAGCATCTAAACTTGGTCCACATTCACACTATCCTTCCTAGCAAGATGAATTTGCCGACCAGAAAATATAGTCAGAACCTGATAGAATTATTTTATTTGGTGGGAATGCTTAGGACTCTAAGCCCTGGAGACAGCATCTCAGTAGCTCTGAGAAAACTGCTTCAAGCAGGCAGGAAGGGAAGTCAGGTTATATACAAGTTTGTAACAAAGGGAGAGGCAGTCTGAACATCAAAGACCAGGTACCAAGTTAAGGGATTTAGCGTTCTGTTTCTGGGAAGATGCAATCCTTTGGACTCACTGGATTCAATCCTTCCATATGCAGCTCAGCTATCTGGGACCAACCCTGTTTCCTTGTTCACCTTAAGGGGTGGCAGATGACTGCTTCTTGCTTTCCCCAGCTCCTCAGCAATCACCATGGTGGCGGGGGGGTGGCAGCATCCCCTGGATCAGTTTGGGAGCCCTCATTCACAACTGGAGACCAGAAATCCTTGATGGCTGTGACATTTCTTGTTTATTGATATGGCAGGAGATATTTTCATTTCACAAACTCATGAAAAAAACCCAATCCTGAACATTCCTGTATGTTCCCCTTGAGATGTCACATCACCTGTTTTAACCTGTTCTTGGTCACCGGACTTGGATGTGAGTTTCAAAGTTGGAGTTTGCTCTTGGGAGAAAAGGGATACAGTTTTCCTTAACCTGCCTAAGTGTTCACAGGCCAATTAAAACTCTAACTCTGCCTAACTACCTCTCCCTTTTTCATCTCTCATTCCCTAGGTTACTTTATCTGTTTATTTCTCAAGCAGATGTAGATTCCCCCTTGCTCTCTCCCATGTCTAGTCAGTTATCAAATCCTTATGAATCCATTCTTTCCATACCTTTGTACTTTTTCTTCAGGACATTACCATTTCTTGTCTGTCCAATTATCTATCCTTCTGAGTGAATTATATCAGCTCATCTCTCTCTCTAGCTGATGGATGGCAAATTGTTGCTCACCCATACCCTGTATTCACGTGGGACAAGAGGGCAAGAAAGTGGAGACCTAGGCAGAGGGATCCAGAAGAAGGGATATAGATGGGAAGATCAAGTACGTTTGTCTACTTATGTTTCAAAGATGTAGATGGAGCAATCTGATATGACTGAATTCTTAAAGGAAGTTCAGTTCACTTCAGTCTCTCAGTCGTGTCTGACTCTTTGTGACCCCGTGGACTGCAGCATGCCAGGTTTCCCTGTTTATCACCAACTCCCAGAGCTTACTCAAACTCATGTCCATTGAGTCAGTGATGCCATCCAACCACCTCATCCTCTGTCGTCCCCTTTTCCTCCCACCTTCAATCTTTCCCAGCATCAGGGTCTTTTCCAATGAGTCAGTTCTTCCCATCAGGTGGCCAAAGGATTGGAATTTCAGCTTTAGCATCAGTCCTTCCAAAGAACACTCAGGACTGATTTCCTTTAGGATGGGCTGGTTGAATCTCCTTGCTGTCCAGGGATTCTCAAGAGTCTTCTCCAACACCATACTTCAAAAGTATTAATACATCAGTGCTCAGCTTTCTTTATAGTCCAAGTCTCACATCCATACATGTCTACTGGAAAAAACATAGCCTTGACTAGACGGACCTTTGTTGGCAAAGCAATATTTCTGCTTTTTAATATGCTATCTAGGTTGGTCATAGCTTTTCTTCCAAGGAGCAAACGTCTTTTAATTTCATGGCTGCAGTCACCATCTGCAGTGATTTGGGAGCCCCCAAAAATAAAGTCAGCCACTGTTTCCCCATCTATTTCCCATAAAGTGATGGGACCAGATGCCATGATCTTAGTTTTCTGAATGTTGAGCTTTAAGCCAACTTTTTCACTCTCCTCTTTCACTTTCATCAAAGGCTCTTTAGTTCTTCCTTGCTTTCTGCCATAAGGGTGGTGTCATCTGTATATCTGAAGTTAGTGATATTTCTCCTGGCAATCTTGATTCCAGCTTGTGCTTCATCCAGTCTAGCATTTCTCATGATGTACTCTGCATATAAGTTAAATGAGCAAGGTGACAATATACAACCTTGACATACTCCTTTCTGGATTTGGGACCAGTCTGTTGTTCCACATCCAGTTCTAATTGTTGCTTCTTGACCTGCATATAGATTTCTCAGGAAGCAAGTCAGGTTTTCTGATATTCTCATCTCTTGATGAATTAAATCTAGAACTTAAATAAAGAATTTCAGGCCAATGGGCTTCTCTGAAAACACACTGTTTCAAGATTGCTTTAATCTGGTTACTACTGAAAATGTAAATGTGATACTGCTGTGATTCTTCAGGGTAGAGACAGCTGTTATGTAGGAGTGGCCAAGTATTACATTTCACACCACCTCCTTGCCCCCAATTCCACTGTGGACATGTGGAGAGGCTGCTGAACTAATATAAGACCTGAGAGTGATGGCCTGGTTGTAAGTTGAACCCACCCAGTCCCTGGCTGATGGCTCTGCATGGTGTCCAGTGCTCAGATCTACAGTCACGCTTGCAGTCTTCATAGTTCTAGGCTGTGCTTGGGGATGGGAAGATACCCAGGACTTCTCCCAGGGCAGCTCACACAGCTATTCACTATTGGGAAGTAATTAAATAAATGACATACAATGAAAGAAATAAAGTATACCCACCAAGAAGCTCATGAACTCTAAAAAACACAGATAAACAATCAAATTCAGGTAAAGAATATGTGAACAAAATACGATTTAAAATTATTTATTATAATTATTGTTATTGTTTTTAATTTTTGGCTTTACTGGGTCTTTGTTGCTGCACATGGGCTTTCTCTAGTTGTGGCAAGCAGGCACTACTTCTCTTTGTGGACAGCAGGCTTCTCTATGCGGTGGCTTCTCTTGTTTGGAGCACAGGCTCTAGGAGCTCAGGCTTCAGTGCTTGCAGAATGCAGGTTCCTGTTTGTGGTTTGCGGATCCTAGAGCATGGGCTCCGCATTTGTTGTGCACGGGCTCTGAGTCACTCCACAGAATAAATTCAGTTGTTTTTTTTTTTTTTTTTTGAGACAGAAATCATTTAAAAAGGAAGCAAACAGGGAGTTTAGTGGTTAGGATTCGATCCTTTCATTGCTGTGCCTGGATTCAATCCTGGTCAGAGAACTGAGATCCCTGAAGCTGTGCAATGAGGCAGAAAAAGAGAAGGAATCAAACAGAAATTCTTTTTAAGATTACAATGAATGAAATACAACAAAATGGAAAATGCTACAGAAAGCATCAGCAATAGCAGAAGAATCTTTGCAGCAGAAGACAAGAAAATTGAAATTACCCAGCCAGAGGACAAAGAAGAAAAAAGAATGAAAAAAGTGTGAAAGAACCTGTGTGAACTATGGGATAACATTCACAGTAACAACCTGCACATTATTGGAGTCCCAGAAGGAGAAGAGAGGGAGAAAGGGACAGAGATTGTACTTAAAGAAATAATACCAGATAAGTTCCACATCTGATAAGATCTAGACATCCAAGTTCATGTAGCTAATAGGTCACTCCTCAGAGTTCATTCAAAATGATTGTCTCCAAGACACATCGTTAGTAATCAACACAAAGAAAGAATTTTAGAAACATCAAGATAAAAGCAAATGCTCACAAAAAAGAAATTCTCGGAAGAACCTTAAGAATATCAGCAGACTTCTCAGAAGAAAGCTGACAAGCCAAGAGAGAAAGGGATGATATATTCAAACTGATGAAAGAAAAAACCTGCAAACCAAGAATACTTTTCTCAGGAAGGTTGTCTTTCAGAAATGAAGATACGTTAAAAACTTTCCGCAAAAAATAACAGTTGAGGGAGTTCACCAACAGAGTTTTGTCTTACAAGATTGCTGAGGGGAGTTCTTAGGTCTCCGACATTGAAGACAGATGCTTTAACCTCTGAGCCACCAGGGAAACCCAAATGAAGAATACTAATTATTATATTAAAGAAGTGAAAATACACAACAGACATGTAAATGTAAATATGTAATGCAATTCCGAATATTCTAACACTGAACATGGTAGTGTGCTAACCATGTTAGCTGTAGTTTAAGGGGAACATTAAAATAACTATAGACAAAAATATTTTGTTAGTGATATACAATATAAAGAGAGATAAATCAAAAGCAGAAAGTATAGGAGAGGATCAAAAGGTAGAGCTTTTGTATGTTGTTGGGGGCCAGAGTGAGGCACTCCGCCCATGGCAAAGGTCATGAGGAAGGAGGCTCGACATACGCAAAGGTGGGATCGAGCCTCAGGAGTGCCCCTGGAAATCCTCGAGCATCTACCCCCATAACCAGAGCCTGCCTACTTTGCTACTTTGTGCTCTCACCTACACCTCTGACTTTATGGGGGGCTGTCCCCCACCACCTCTTTCGGAGAAGGAGTTAACTTAGAGCTCCAGTTAATAAAAATTCCTGGGCATGACAAGAGTGTTTTAACCTACAAACTCCTCTGAAGGTTCTCTAGCCTGCCTGACAGGCTTGTCCGGCCACATGTAATTGCTCACAGACTCCCAACCATGAGAGGCATGAGATGCTTTAAACCTTCTAAAAACAGGTTCCTTAGAAAAGTTAGAAAACCATTAGTTTAAGTATAGAGGGCTGATTAGAAATTGTATTGGTGAAGGGTTTTTAATTTGTTGAGCCAATGTTTGTTGCTAAGTCTCCACATCCCCTGCCCTTACACACATTGATGAATATATAGAAGAAATAAGTATTAACCTTTGATATAAATCACGTGAGACCTTAGGCTAAGTAAATTCTTTCCTTAACTAAAACCTACTATACCCTCACCCTATAGGAATGTAACTTTATTTGGGTGGCGTCTGTTTTAAGAATAATCACCCCTGGAGAAATAAGTGTCCTGGTTGACTGACTGCTGTCACAAGGAGAAGGTAATAAATTGTCAGCAGGCCCCATGGCCAGAAGATGATGTAACACCCCTAAGACCTCTGTATACATTTGTATGAAGCACCTGACTTTGATAAATGTCAGGACTGCTGACCCCGCATGACTTTTGCATAACATCTCAGCGTATAAAAGTAGACCATGGAAAATAAAGAATCGGGATCAGTTCCTCGAAAGACTGGTCTCCCCATGTCTCTCTCTGTCTCAAACTCTGGCTGAGTCTCCATCTGGAGTGTGGAACCCGCCATGCTTACTAATTATGCCTGGGCTTCTAAGATCCGACCAGGGAGGCCTCAATGTCTCCTCTCCTTCGGGAGAATGGAAGGACGCCTGCGGCCTACGTAAGTGGTGCAAACTTCTTGTCTTGAAGTTTTATTGGTCTCTCGCGTAAACCAAGCTACTCAGCCTCTTTTCTCCACTGAATTTTCCTACTGAGCTATCCTCATTCTATTACTCTTTATATCTCTAATTAATATCTAATTGAAGCTATTGTATCCTTATCCTCGCCAATGCTGTCCCTGCTTTGAACTCCCTGGATCAGCTGGGGCTGGACCCTGGCAGTATGTGATTGAAATTAATTTGTTATCAGTATAATATAGACTATTGTGTCTTTAAGATGTTTTATATGAGCCATGTGGCTACAAAAATATAAAAACCTACAGTAGATTCACAAAAAGTAGAGAGAGAAAAATCAAAGCACATCATTATCCAAAACGATCCGTTCACAGTTCTAACTGTTGTACAGAAAAGTCGAGTTTTCCTGGTCTTTACAGCATCCTTCAGTATCAGCCCCAGAGGACCTTCCTTTTACAAAGTAAAAGACTAATTAGTCTGTTTGCTATTTTAGCCAAAGAACTCTTTCTGCACCTCATCTCCTTCCTTATGTCACATAGATGGTGTGGCTGTGCTTTTTTAATTGCAAATTTTCTTCTTGTGATGTTCCTGTGTGGTTTTAATTGAAAAACTGCCAAGTGATAAATCATCCCAAATACCCTGTCTCCTCTGTCGGGTCTGATTAAGACTTAATAAGAAGCCACATGTGAGTGTGTTGTGGTTTGTCTTGTGTGTCCTTAGAGATAGAGGTTTGCAGTGTTTGTTGTGATGTATCTGGTGGTGATATGCACCTTCTTTTTTGAAAATCAAATTTTGGCCTGTTAATTGCTGAAAACATTTACCTTTGAAACAAAAATGTCAATTTGTTAAATAATGTCCTCAAAAATAGTTCTTCATAGTTAAGATAATTTCTCTTAAATATCTAGCATAGTGCCATTCAACCATTCAATAAACCTTAGATGAGCATCTATTAACTTATAGAGAGTGGAAATACAGAGCTTATACTCAGGTACAGGCCTCACTCCAATCCTGGGCCCTGGCAGGGCCTCAGCAGATGCCTGTAGCCTGTAGGAGCCTTGTATAGCATGCCCAGATGGGGAAGGATTCTATGATAAGGAAAAGAGAATCTATTCACAGACTTTAAGATGTTAAAGGAGGAACACATTTTGCTGTATTTCCAGTGTTCTTAGGCTGGTCCTCAGACTGGACTCAGCTGCACCAATGCTCCATGTGCAATAGAGCATCAGGTCATGGATGCTCTATTGATGCTCAGCCTTTGAACTCTGAGTGCCATTCCAGTGGCACTAATCTTGGATTTAAGTGGCTTAAGAATGACCACCCACAAGAACTCAATAGCTCTGGAGTCGGCAATTACATCAACTCTGAACAGAGGTGGATTAATCATGAAGCTAACAAAGCTTCACCTTCACAGCCTCTCCTTACACTTGCCCCTTCCAAGTCCTGTGAGGGGAGCCCTAGGGCTGTGCTCATAAGAATATAGGTTTTGAATGTGCCATTTTCTTGAGTTGAGGGGAAAAATTCAGCAAAATTATTTCTTAACCAAAGGTGAAGTAGTTAATTATCTGCATGGAACACTAAACTCAGGAATCAGATTTGTTCAGGAAATCAAGAAAAAACTTGGGGGGCTTAGAGACACATGCTGCCTTTTCATTAGTATAGGATTGGTGGAAGGTAAAAACAGGATCAAAGATGATGGATTGGCTAACTCAGAGGAAAGAAGAGCTGTTTAAGGATGAATGTCAAGATGCTAAAAGAGAAATTTGGGAAACAGCCTGATTGTCAGCACAGAGTGATGTAAAGGGAACAGGAGATGCACTAGGGGCAGGTGCTCTTAAACAGGACTTAGATCTAGGTGTTGGTCAATCAGAAATGGTGACTGAGAAACAACCAAGCCCAACAGAGGAAGCAAGGTGAGATCAGAGGGAGTAGCTTAAGACGAAGACACAGAAGGAAGAGGAGATCTAGGAAAGGACCTGCTTCATGTGACAGATTCTGTCTTCAAGTCTTCTTTCTCCTTGGTATCCATCAGAAGAGACTCTGCTCTGCTGCTGGAAAAAGTGACCCCCAAATCTCAGTGGCAACACACACACACACATACACATACACACACACACATATACAAATGAACACATACTTACATACTCACAATCAGACACACACATACACACACACTCATCACAACCTACAGACGTCTGTGGTCTGTGAGGCTCTTGCATGTGCACCATCTAGAACATGCAGCTTCTGGGGCAGGAAAAAGAGAGAGACTAGAAAGTCATACTTGGGCTTTTCCTGCCTCCACTCAGAAGTGACACAGGTGACACCGTCCATGTTTCATTGGCCACAATGAGTCACTGAGGAGTGGAAGTACAGCTATTTGACAAGTATTACTGTCTATCCACATCCTTCAGTAGAACTCCTGAGAGCAGTGCTGTCAGTTTTTTCTCACCTTGGAGAAGCTTCTTAGGTACAGCTTTGTGCAGAGATTGAACGTGATCTGACCCTCTCAGAGTGGGATTTGAAGGCATTTTCTATCTGGCTCCTTTGTCTGGTGTGTCTCTGACTCCTTACTCCACTTCAGCTTGTTTGAGTGGGATTAATCAGATTTGTGTCTCCCCTGCCCTTCTCCCTTCCCCACTCAGTATCACTAACTGCAGGGTGAATGTTCAGCATTTGTTCGTGCATTGATTTCTTATCTGATATTTGTTAAGCTCTTTCTATGTGTCTTTACTTGACTTTATGGAGGCATTGAAGAACAAGACACAATACTTGCTCTCAAAAAACACCACTTTAGAGACAAAAAGAGAGTTTTTACAGATTAAATAGACACAGCAGTAATTCTGAACTGGAAGAGTTAGAAAGCGTTCACAGAGGTAACAACTCTGTGCTTTTAAAAATAAAGGAAGTTATACATATTTTCTTTCTGTAGTGGGCTTGACAATGTGTCCTCTAGATTCAAATATGCATATATGTAATACTCGCTATTTTTATAACTGATTTCATCTTGTGCAGTAGCAAGGGGTGTTTATATGGACTGAAAGTTCCATGAAGTTAATTAACATAGACTCTCCCATTTAAAATTTGTCCCCCAAGTTAGCTTGGATTTATGTTGATAATTATCTTGTCAAATCCAGTTCCAGCTCCTGCTAAGACTGGTTTTCCTCTATTTCAGGAGGCATCTTCTTGTCTCTCCTCCCACAGATGGTGTCTGGGGTGGGAGGGCTTCTTCCTTTCCAACAGCAGCAGGGAAGGGCCCTTGGTCTGCTTGCGCACCACTTAGAATATGCTTGTCTTTGATTTAGTAGCTTTGATCTGCTCTGGTCTCTGGGTATTTGATGTTGCACTATGGAGGAATGAATGAGGCCAATTCAGTGCCATACTCTTTGTTTGATGTTGCCAGTCATATACTGTAAAGGGTTGAACAGAGATGATGGGTTGGACCTCAGTCAGCTCATGACCAGCTCATGACCAAGCTCATCACATGCCCTTGTGATGAAGTTGTCTTTAGTAAAGAACCCTTTACAAATCTTGGTCCAGCCATGCAAGGAACACAGATGGTAAGGTGGGTCTCCAGTACTTTTGTGTAACAACTCAATTAATTGTTTTCTTTTAAAGTCATATAGTTCTTTTTTAATTCAAAAATATTTTGTATATTAGTCCCTCTGATTGGTCCCAAAAATGTCCCTCTACCAAGGATATTTAATTATTAACTTTCCTAGCAAAGAGATTCAGAGAAGGCAATGGTACCTCATTCCAGTACACTTGCCTGGAAAATCCCATGGACGGAGGAGCCTGGTGGACTGCAGTCCATGGGGTCGCTAAGAGTCGGACACGACTGAGCGACTTCCCTTTCACTTTTCACTTTCATGCATTGGAGAAGGAAATGGCAACCCACTCCAGTGTTCTTGCCTGGAGAATCCCAGGGACGGGGGAGCCTGGTGGGCTTCTGTCTATGGGGTTGCACAGAGTCGGACACGACTGAAGCTACTTAGCAGCAGCAGCAGCAAAGAGATTACTGAACCTCTGAAACCTCCATATTTTCATGGTGAGTTGGGAATAATAATGCTACATATTGTATTGCTTTACAGTCCATAAGACTGAACAAACATTCTAAGTTAAAGAACAGGATTGTTCCCGCTCTTTACTTCTGCACTTCTAATTCAATACAGAAGCTGTTAAACTAAAATTTTTATAACAAAATTTCTTCCTGTTACAGTTATTTGTGGTTTGAACTGAAAATATGCCAAATGATAAATATATAAACATCCGAACCACATGGCCATATCTGATTAAGACCAGAACAGGAGGCTTCATGGTGTTCACCTGTCAGTGTGCTGAGGTTTGTCTTCTTTATCTTCAGATACACAAAGACACAGTGTTTATACATGTTTAGAACTGGCTCTCTCAGCACTGCTCTTGGAATGGGGCTAGCCTTGTTTCTGGTATTTCAATTTATTGCATTCATTGCAGAAAAGTGTAGAAGTTAACCAATACATAGCTTATACCATTTAATTATATTGAAATATCATTACAAGTGACACAACTTGCATTGTGCTGTTAAGTCCTCACATCAAGTTAAATTATATCTCAAAAGATTTCTTTGGATTGAAATGATTTGTGTAAAATACCTGGCTGACATTCATTCATTCAGGTATACAATAGACATCATTTAGGATTTTTAATTAACGGCATCGGGGATAAGGAGGTGAATTAGACACAGAAATTTACCAAGTCCATTTATAAAGTAAAATTAGCAAGTAAACAACTTAATTCATGAGGTTCACAGTTGATAAGGTAGAGGTTTATGAGCAGTAGAACCTCTCTCTGGGGCACAGAGAGAAGGGGTGATGTGTGGAAGACTCACAACTCTGGCCCCAATCACCGTCACAGCATGTGGTTCCTGGGAGAGCTCTGACAGCTCCAGTCAAGGCTCCAGGTAACAGAATTAAATTCCTGTTCTAGAGTCCTGGGATTCCTGGGATGGGATGGACAGAGGGGCCCTAATATTGCTTCTCCGCCAAGATGATGTACTATTGTTGACTAGTTATATCTCTTACTAATGCCAACTCATTTAATTCTAACCAAAACTCTGTCATCTATACACAAGTATAACTCTTCTTTTACAGACAAAGCCACTATACAGAGAATGTAAGGATCCTGTTCAAGGTCACACACATGATATGTGGCTGAGCTCTGAGTCAGGCCAGGCAGACTGGTTCCTGAGCCTGATCTCCTGACCCCTGAAGTTCACATGGACGCAGCTGGGTTAGTATCCTCCCTAAAGCTTCCCTCCTTGAAATCTTGGATGAGATGGGACACTGAGATTTCCTTATGTGTCAGAGAAGATAAACCTTCATCAGAGGGTGAGTTGGTCCATGTTGACCTGCATCCCCAGCTCTGGAGTAGAGGGTGCTGCCTGGACACAGCCTGCCGGCCCTGGGTTAACCCCTCCTTCCAGCCCACTCCATCCTTATAGCAGGGTATGGAGTCCATAACAGTATTTCACTTGTGAGATCTCAATCTCAAGGTGAGACCATGTGTACCTGGTTCACTAAACACATCCCTGTGTCATCCTGTGGGAGGAATGACTGGACTCTAGGAAGCACGTCCTGTGTTCTAGGTGTTTGTCTGGTGGTTTCTGGTGATGCTGCAGAGTCCATAACTGGGTAAGGAATGGTGACTCTGGGACTCAGGGGGAGTACAGCATTGACTGTAGTAACTGAGCAGATCCTGTTCCTACTCCAGTCCCTGAGTTTATATTTTGGTTTTGATATTTATAATCAGTTATTATCACTACTGTTTTAAGCATCCAGAGGAGATGGGGTTCATGTACAGATGGAGGCTTGGAAGTCAGAGGAACACAGGGCAAATAAGTGACTATTGTAAAATAATGGATTAATATTAGCATATTTAGAGGGAGAAAAGCATATGTTCAATTGACCTTTCTCCCTTTTCATTTACCTGAGTCTCAAGGACAGAGAAGCTGTGTCTGCTGACCAGGATGAGGTGTTCTTCTGGTGGGGATGTGACAGGGGTGTGGACTGGTCCACAGCTGCCCTCAGGTGTGGAAGGGGGAAGGTGTGAAGCCATTTCTGAGCTCTGGTGGGGACTCTGGGGCATGTGTGTCACAGGTGGGTCCTTCCCACATTTGTGCTGAAATGATGAGAGTCAGGGTGACGGGGCCTCAGGGTGGGTTTGTGTGGACCACAGAGGGGCATCATGGGGATCTTGAGCCTGAGGGAGTATGAGGAATGAAGGCAGTATGTTAGTGACCTTGAATTTAAATGGGGGAGCTCTATCTTGCATCACTTATGGCCGTCATCACTCCGTCTCTATACTCATCCCTGGGCTACTTTCTGGAGAGCATCTGGGAGCTTCTCTGATCAGTGGAAACAGAACAAGGCAGCAATGGCCACATTGGACATCAGTCCCTTCTGCTTGGCTCTGTGCCCTCAATCTACCCGGGCTTCCATTCTTGCTGCCACCTTTCCTCTTAGACTAGAATGAATGAACCCTCTTCTGTTTTCTGCTTCACTTGCCTCTTCTTTGCCCCTTGCCTGCAGCCACTGTGCAGCAGAATACTTTCTATTTATCCTTCTGTCTGGGGGCAGTTGTTTTAAATTATACTTTACATCTTTTTTAGTTATGGCTTATAATACAAGGGTGTTCTGAATCCTATAAAACCAAACTCTCAATATGCAAAGAGGGACAATGTGAAGTTTTTGTCTTTCTAAGTTATCTTTCTAAGTTATTTGTTTTCTTCTCTTAGATCCCCAAATCCTATTTTGGCAGGCTAGAGTTGAATGATAACTCCTACTTTCTCTTTGTTTCCTGTAACAGCAATCTCTTTCTCTCTTGAGGCATCATTTGTTGACTAGCTGAAAGGGCTATTTCACATAAAATTAATGCAATAAAGGGAAAGGGACTTAGCATGTCTGAAAATCCCTTATAGAGCTTCCCAGGTGGCTCAGCAATAAAGAACCTGCCTGCCAATGCAGGAGATGCAGGAGACGTTGGTTCGATGCCTGCGTCGAGACAATCCCCTCAAGAAGGAAATGGCAACCCACTCCAGTATTCTTGCCTAGGAAATCCTGTGGACAGAGGAGCCTGGTGTGTTACAGTCCAGGGGTCACAAAAAGTAGGACACAACTGAGCATACATGCACCTTCTTTGGGACCCAGTCTCCAGATCATTCTGCGAGGAGAAGACCTGCAATCTCATCCACTCAACTTAATGGTTCCCTCCCCACCTTCTCCACGGTCACCTGTGAATTTCTGAAATCCTTGTCCTCATTTTCTTCTGGCCCGAGAAATGTTCTTGTGTTTGAAGCCTTCTTGTAGTACTCTGCTTGATCCTGAGCTCAGTGCTGGGGAAGATCAATGCTTGATACCACCAAAGTTATTCTCCGTGGTCCAGTGAATTCCACAACCTGATCTGCAAGATCTTACAGTTCTTGGGGATTGGCCAAGGTAATCAGAGGAAAGAATGGTACACATAGTTTTTGATGTGACTTTTCTACTCCAGCCGTGGTCAGGGGGCCCGGCTCTCAGGACCACGGAAGCAGGTTAAAGGACCGTGTTGCTCATATAAGGAGATGTTGAAGATTCAGAAGCTCATTGGTGTCTGAGCTGCAGAAAGTGGCAGATGCAGCCTCTGATAGTGCCTGAAATGGTGAGAGGTGTCGCTATTGGCTCCCAGGATGGAGGGTGTAAGGGGTGGTCTATATAGACCCCGGTCGGCACCCTGACGCCTCCTCACAGGCTGATCCTGCAGCTAGGACTGTGACCTTGAGGACGTGGGATCAGGATGGCTCTGGGCAGACACGTCTCCCTGCGGGGACTCTGTGTCCTCCTCCTCGGCATCGTGATGGGTGGTCAAGGTAAGAGCTGCCCCTCTGTCCTGGGTCCACACCAGGCAGTGCACGCCTTGGTGAAGGGAAAGGTGTCTGTAGCTGTGGAGCCGAGCCTCAGTGTTTTTGACCAAAAAGGAGCCACGCTGACTGTGAATACTTGTCCGTCTCCTGTGGGGGGTCCACTGCCAGTTGTGGCAGATTTTACAGAGCAGTGAGGTTTGCTCTGGACTGAGCTGGGTCAGCCTGAGTCCCCTCCACTCCCTCAGGGAGCTTCTAGGGTCCCAGTGGCTCCCAGTGTGTGGAAGCTCCAGCGACTGACCTCAGCTGGGACTCTGGGCTGTTCCCACACGCTCCACGTGCTTGGTGTGTGAGCACTGCCACTGGGTCCCCATGTTTCCTGTGTGTATGCTCCTGTAGGCTCTGTGTTTGTGTTTGTGTTTGTGTGTGGGAGGGTGAGGAGTGTGTGTGTGTGTGTGTGTGAGTGGGTGAGTGAGGAGTGTGTGAGGTTGTGTGTGTGTGGAGTGTGTGTGTGTGTGATTGTGAGGCATGTGTGAGAGTGTGTGAGGAGTGTGTGAGGGTATGTGAGGGTATGTGGGTGTGGAGTGTGTGTGAGAGTGTGTGTATGTGAGGAGTGAGTGAGGAATTTGTGTGTGTGTGTGGAGTCAGAGTGTATGAGGAGTTTGTTTGTATGTGTGTGTGTGAGGAGTGTGTGGATCCGGTCTCTGTGAAAGGAATGGAGCTGCTGAGCAGGGACTGAGACCATTGGTCTGTGAAGCACACAGGGTCCCACAGGGCTGGGTATCCTGGCCACTGCATGTAACCAGACCAGAGATAATGGTGCACCTGTCTGCCTCTCTCTGGCTCCTCTCTCCCCATCCCCCAGGCTCCCCTTTGCTTGTTGCCCTGTTTGCCCAGCACTGTGCTCTGTGAGAGGCTCTGCCTGCTTACCTCACCTGTCCCCACCAGGTGTCCATTACAGAGCAGAAGCCCACAGCCAGGAGAGGGGACCTCTTGTCTGTAGAGATCAGTTGATGTGCAGCCACAGGTGTCTAAGTTCCCTTGTCTCTGCCCTGGTCCCTGTGACATTTCCTATGTGGTGGGGCCCTGGGATGGTCCTTTCCCCTCCCAGGATCTGCTGTGACTCTGTAGGGAGCACTTTCTGCCTCATGCCCTCTCCTGTTCCTCCCTGGAGCTGGTTTCCCCTGAGTGAGAGGACGGCGGGCGTCAGGGCTGGGCCTGTGGAGAATCTCGTCTCCAGCCTGGAGAAGGCAGCTTTCTCAGATGTGGGTTCTGATCTGGCTGAGACTCCATGCAGCCCTATCTTGTCTCAGAGTTCACTGTCATCCCCTAGACCTCAGCCTTGAGTCCACAGCTCGCCTTGGGAAGTCCCCTCCCTCCTCATCTCTGCTCCTTGAGTGCTGGGCAGGTGCTGGTGAAATGTCTCCTTCTGAGGGCTCTGGAGGTCAGAGGTGGGTTTTGGTCCCACAAGGGGGAGATGATGGGTGTTTTGATGCATGGCCCCCTCCTCTTACAAGAAAAATTGTAGGAAATTTCATCAGTTGTTTTTTAAGAAGCAAGAATATTTCACCAAAGCAAGCACTATTTTCATTTTCTTTGAAACAACACTATTCAGAGTTATCCTATAACATTTTATTCTTCTACTTCATGTTACAGTAGACTTGCTCCTTGTAGAATAATAGTCTTGGCCTTTCTGAGCACCTGATGGTTTCTCACATGTTACAAGAATCTCCACCTTGAAATTCATGATGGGCATTGGCATAAAACTCTCTCTCAAATGCAATTGATGCCATTAGACACAAAAACATAGATCCTCAGGATTAGATAATCTGGCATATATTGTTTTGTATCCTGTTTTTACAATCCAGAATATATTTTGGGCATTTTTCTATATCATTAACTATTCTTTTACACACTAAAGCATTTTATTGTGGAATTAAAAAATACAGGCTATCACAGGGATAGTACTGAATTTTTTAACTGCCTCCAGCTATTTCACTATATGCAGAAATGCAATATGCTCACCTGACCATCTGTATTGAGCATTTAGTTGTTTTCAACATTTTTTTGCTATTATGAAAATGTTACTCTGAACTTCCCTATGTTTAAATGTAGGACCATCCATGACTGCTTCTCTTAATCATAACTAAGACTCCATGCTCCTAGTGCAGGGTCCCAGATTTGATCCCTGGTCAGGGAACTAGATTCCACATGTGGCAACTAAGAGTTCGCATGCTGCAGCTAAAGATCCTGCATATGGCAACTAAGACCTAGGTGGTCAAATAAATAGATAAATAAACAAATATTTAAATGTTGGAAAAAAAAGTGGAGTTGCTGCTTTATAGGCTGAGTACCTCTAAGGCTTTAAGGCTTTGTACCTATACCTTTACGGTTTTGGTACATAGAGATTAATGTTTGCCAGAAATAGCTGCACTGAACTTTAGTTCTACAAACGGTGAATGAGAATGTTAGTTTCCACATAGCTTCACCAACTTTGTCTTCTTATGAGTTTCTAAAATCTTAGCCAGTTTGGTAGGCAAATACTGGCATATATTAGCTAATTTAATCCTTCGTTTGTGAATTACTTTGCTCATTACATTTGTCCTTTTTACCTTGTGATGGCTATCGTTTTTGTCATGATTTGTATTGAAGCTCTTTATACTACTACTATCATCTACTGCAACAACCTACAGTGCACTTACTTATATGAACTCGTTTGAGCACACAACAGTCCAACAAGCAGAATATATTTTTTATCCACCAAACAGATCACTGAGGCAAAGCAAAGTCACTTGCCCAAGATGAGTCAGTTGTAAGACACAGAGGTAAGACTTGAAACCAAGCAGTTTGGGTGCAAGTCCCTGTCCTATTGAATTACATTATTTATAGACTGAATATGCTTCCTTCAGTTTACTGTTTGATTTTTTTGGCTGTACCAAACCAGACCAGGAATCAAGCCTGTGGTACCTGCATTGGAAGTGCAGAGCCCTAATTGTTGGACCACCAGGGAAGTCCCTCACGGAAGTTTCTAATAATATTAATTGCCTGTTAAAATTTCCCATTTTTGTTTCCACTTTCAGAGCCTTGTCAAGCATGTTCTTCCCCATTTCAAATTTAAATAAATTATTTTTATCTGTAATAATTTTATGAATATATTTAAATGTGTAAATACTAAATAATTGTGTAAGTTATTTTATATATGACATAATATTCTACCTAATTTTATTTTTCCAATGTCATTCCTGAATTATTTCTTTTTCTTTTCTTACTGATTTGAATGCCATAAATGTGCTAAATTATATCATTTCCATACCTTCTTTTCAGAATTTATCTAGACTTTCATTCCACAAATGTTTATTGATTTAAAGATCAGTTTGTGGGGCATTCAATCCATACCCTTTGCAATTCACCAGATGCTGAGGCCCTAATGATGGTGAATAAAGCTCCCTAGTCCATATTAACTGATAGTCTAGTGAAGCTGGACACTAAAACTAGAAATTATAATAAACTCAGATAAGTGTCATCAGTGAGGACACCAGTAGGGTTTTTTTTTTTTTTCCCAATGAGTTGGCTCTTCACATCAAGTGGCCAAGTATTGGAGCTTCAACTTCAGTATCAGTCCTTCCAATGAATATTCAGGGTTGATTTCCTTTAGGATTGACTGGTGGGATTTCCTGACAGGGCAAGGCACTCTCAAGAATCTTCTCCAACACCACAGTTCAAAAGCATCAAATCTTTGGTGCTGCTTCCCGGGTGGTGCTATTGGTAAAGGACCCGCCTGCCAATGCAGGAGACATAAGAGATGCAGTTTCAGTCCCTGGGTTGGGAAGGTCCTCTGGAGAAGGAAATGACAATCCACTCCAGTATTCTTGCCTGGGGAATCCCATGGATAGAGAAACCTGGCAGGCTGTGGTCCATAGGGTCACAAAGAGTTGGACACTACTGAAACGACTTAGCACGCATGCACGCAGCTTTCTTTATGGTTTAACTCTCACATCCATACTTGACCACAGGAAAAAACACAGCTTTGACTATATGGACTTTTGTTGGCAAAGTGATGTCTCTGTTTTTTAATACGCTGACTAGGTTTGTTATGACTTTTCTTCCAAAGAGCAAGTGTCTTTTAATTTCGTGGCTGCAGTCATTGTCCACAGGGATTTTGGAACCCAAGAAAATAAAATCTGTCACTACTTCCAATTTTTCCCCATTGGATTTAGTTCAGATGACCATTTCAAGTATTAAAAGCTGAGAAATATATTTCAAGCTCCCGTTATTATTATTCCTATCTTTTTTTCCCTTGCATTTGCAAAAGTTTTTTTCTCTATACATAGTTTTCTTATCTATTGTTTCCACTTTATTGGAAGGTAATCACCAAATAATAGGATGTAAGTGAAAGGTGTACAGTATGATGACTTGAAATACATATGTATATATTCTCCAGTGAAGACATACAGGTGTCCAAAAAACACATGAAAAGATGCTGAACATCACTAATTAACAGAGAAATGCAAATCAAAAGTACAATGAGGCATCACCTCACAACAGTCAGAATTGGCTATCATCAAAAATTCTACAAACGATAAATGCTGGGGATGGTGTGGAAAAAAAGGGACTCAACCAAGAGCAGACTCATTGGAGATGCTGGGAAATATTGAAGACAAGAGGAGAAGGAGGTGGCAGAGGAGGAGATGGTTAGATAGCATCACCAACTCGATAAACATGAGTTTGAGCAAGCTTCAGGAGATAGTGGAGGACAGGTGAGCCTGGAGTGTGTCAGTCCATGAATTTACAAAGAGTTAGACATGACTTAACAACTGAACAACAACAAATAACTGATTCACTTTGCTGTACAGAGGAAATATGACATTGTAAAGCAACTATACTCCAATAAAAATTAATTTTAAAAAGATACAAATGAACTTATTTACAAAACAGAAGCAGACTTACAGATATCCAAAACAACTTAAGGTTACACAAGGGGAAATGTTGGGTGTTGGGTAGAGGGATGAATCAGGAATTTGAAATTAACACCTTACTATATATATGATAAATAATCGACATGGACCTACTGTATAGCACAGGGAAGTCTAATCAGTATTCTGTGATAAGCTATAAGAGAAAAGAATCTAAAAATGAAAGTTTATATGTATTAAAATATATAACCAAGTCACTTTACTGTACACCTGAAACTAACACAACATTGTAAATCAACTATACTCCAAAAATTAAAGTATTAAAAAAGAAATACATATATATTTTGAAACTATTAGCATAATTAAGTTAGTTAACACATTTATTACATCACATAGTTGCTGTGTGTATGTTATGAGACCTTTTAAGATTGACTTTATTCACTTCAGTTCAGTTCAGTCGCTCAGTCATGTCCAACTCTTTGCAACCCCATGAATCGCAGCACGCCAGGCCTCCCTGTCCATCACCAACTCCCGGAGTTCACCCAGACTCATGTCCATCGAGTAAGTGATGCCATCCAGCCATCTCATCCTCTGTTGCCCCCTTCTCATCCTGCCCCCAAACCCTCCCAGCATCAGAGTCTTTTCCAATGAGTCAACTCTTCGCATGAGGTGGCCAAAGTACTGGAGTTTCAGCTTTAGCATCATTCCTTCCAAAGAAATCCCAGGGCTGATCTCCTTCAGAGTGGACTGGTTGGATCTCCTTGCAGTCCAAGGGACTTTCAAGAGTCTTCTCCAACACTACAGTTCAAAAGCATCAATTCTTTGGCACTCAGCTTTCTTCACAGTCCAACTCTTACATCCATACATGACCACTGGAAAAACCATAGCCTTGACTAGACGGACCTTTGTTGGCAAAGTAATATATCTGCTTTTCAATATGCTATCTGCTGCTGCTGCTGCTAAGTCGTTTCAGTCGTGTCTCACTCTATGCAACCCCATAGACTGGACTATGCAGCCCACCAGGCTCCCCCATCCCTGAGATTCTCCAGGCTAGAACACTGGAGTGGGTTGCCATTTCCTTCTCCAATACATCAAAGTGAAAAGTGAAAGTGAAGTTGCTCAGTCGTGTCCAACTCTTAACGACCCCATGGACTGCAGCACACCAGGCTCCTCGGTCCATGAGATTTTCCAGGCAAGAGTACTGGAGTGGGGT
Organism: Bos mutus; assembly: GCF_027580195.1. NCBI lineage: Eukaryota > Metazoa > Chordata > Mammalia > Artiodactyla > Bovidae > Bos > Bos mutus. Next base: position 56,754 of record NW_027219475.1, read on the forward strand.
GCCATTGCCTACTCCAATATGCTATCTAGGTTGGTCATAACTGTTCTTCCAAGGAGTAAGCGTCTTTTAATTTCATGGCTGCAGTCACCATCTGCAGTGATTTTGGAGCCCCCCAAAATAAAGTCTGATACTGTTTCCACTGTTTCCCCATCTATTTCCCATGAAGTGATGGGACCAAATGCCATGATCTTCGTTTTTTAAATATTGAGTTTTAAGCCAACTTTTTCACTCTCCTCTTTCACCTTCATCAAGAGGCTTTTTAGTTCCTCTTCACTTTCTGCCATAAGGGTGATGTCATCTGCATATCTGAGGTTATTGATATTCCTCCCGGCAATCTTGATTCCAGCTTGTGCTTCTTCCACCCAGCGTTTCTCATGATGTACTCTGCATATAAGTTAAATAAGCAGGGTGCAATATACAGCCTTGACGTACTCCTTTTCCTATTTGGAACCAGTCTGTTGTTCCATGTCCAGTTCTAACTGTTGCTTCCTGACTTTATTAATAATGATCAAATATACAATCCAGTATTGTCAACTAAGATCATGACAACTGGTTCCATCATTTCTTGGCAAAAAGACAGGGGAAAAGTGGAAACAGTGACAGATTTTATTTTCTTGGGCTCCAAAATCACTGTAGATGGTGACTGAAGCTATGAAATCAAAAGATGTTTGCTCCTTGGAAGAAAAGCTATGGCAAATCTAGACAACATATTAAAAAACAGAGAGATCACTTTACCAACAAAGGTCTCTATAATAAAATCTATGGCTTTTCCAGTAGTCATGTATGGTTGTGAGAGATGGACCATAAAGAAAGTTGAGCACCGAAGAAGTGATGCTTTCAAACTGTGGTGCTGGAGAATACTCTTGAGAGTCCCTTGGACAGCAAGGAGATCAAATCTGTCAATCCTAAAGGATATCAATTCTGAATATTCATTGGAAGACTGATGTTGAAGCTCCAATACTTTGGTCACCTGATATGAAGAGCCAATTCACTGCAAAAGACCCTGATGTTGGAAAAGACTGAGGGCAGGAGAAGAAAGGAGTGACAGAGGATGAGATAGTTTGATGGCATCACCAACTCAATGGACATGAGTTTGAGCAAACTCCAGGAAATAGTGAAGGACAGGGAAGCCTGATGTGCTGAAGTTCATGGGCTTGCAGAGAGTAGGACATGACTTGGTGACTAAATAACAACAATTGTCAATTACAGTCACATGTACATTCCATCCCCAGGGCTTATCTATGTTCTAAGTAAAAGTTTGTACCACCATCATCCTTTCCTCTCACTCCCACCCCTACCCAGGAAACCACCAATTTACTCTCCTTATTTATGAATTTTTTTTTTTTTTAGATTTCACATATAAATGAGATCAAACAGTATTTGTTTTTCTCTGTCTTACTTCTTTCACTTAGCATAATGCCTTCCTACATTAGTTATGTGTTGCTGTGCTACAAATTACTGCAAAGCTTGGCATCTTAGCCCTCGTGATTAGAGCCCATGCTCAGCAATAAGAAAATCCACTGGCATGAGAGGCTCATACACCACAATGAAGAGTAGCCTCCACTCTCTGTAACTAGAGAAGTGACTGTAACTGTGAGTGGCAACAAAAACCCAGCACAGCCAAAAATAAATAAACAAAACAAAACAACAGCTTAAAGCAGCAAACATCTAGCACCTCATTTCCATGGGCTAGGAATCGGCAAGGATTACCAGGGTCCTCTGACTTGTGTTGTCTCACTGGTTCAATCATCTGAAGGTTCAACAAGGGGTGGGTACCACTCAAACCCACCTGGTTGTTGGCAGCATTCAGACTGTAGGAGACTGTTTAACTGAGAGCCTCAGTCTCTTGCTGGCTGTTGCCAAGATGCCTCCCTTCGTTCCTTGTCATGAGGGTTTCTCCATACACAGCTCACAACGTGGCAGCTGGCTTCATTAGAGCAAGAGAGAGAGAGTAAGTTCAGTTCAGTTCAGTCGCTCAGTCGTGTCCAATTCTTTGAGACTGCGTGAATTGCACCATGCCACACCTCCCTGTCCATCACCAACTCCCAAAGTCTACCCAAACCCATGTCCATCGAGTCAGTGATGCCATCCAGCCATCTCGTCCTGTTGTCCCCTTCCTCTCATACCCCAAATCCTTCCCAGCGTTAGGGTCTCTTCGGATGAGTCAACTCTTTGCATGAGGTGGTCAAAGTATTGGAGTTTCAGCTTCAACATCAGTCCTTCCAATGAACACCCAGGACTGATCTCCTTTAGGATGGACTGGTTGGATCTTCTTGCAGTCCAAGGGACTCTCAAGAGTCTTCTCCAGCACAACGGTTCAAAAGCATCAGGTCTATAGATTACTTTGAGCAGTACAGACATTTTAGCAATATTAATTCTAAATTAATTAGACCTTTGTTGGCAAAGTAATGTCTCTGATTTTAAATATGCCATCTAGGTTGGTCATAACTGCCTTTCCAAGGAGCAGACATCTTTTAATTTCATGGCTTCAATCACCATCTGCAGTGGTTTTAGAGCCCCCCCAAAATAAAGTCTGACACTTTCCACTGTTTCCCCATCTATTTGCCATGAAGTGATGGGACCAGATGCCATGATCTTAGTTTTCTGAATGTTCTGAATGTTGAGCTTTAAGTCAACTTTTTCACTGTCCTCTTTCACTTTCATCAAGAGGCTTTTTAGTTCCTCTTCACTTTCTGCCATAAGGGTGGTGTTGTCTGCATATCTGAGGTTATTGATATTTCTCCTGGCAAATTTGATTCCACCTTGTGCTTCTTCCAGCCCAGTGTTTCTCATGATGTACTCTGCATATAAGTTAAATGAGCAGGGTGACAATATACAGCCTTGACATACTCCTTTTCCTATTTGAAACCAGTCTGTTGTTCCATGTTGAGTTCTAACTGTTGCTTCCTGACCTGCATACATGTTTCTCAAGAGACAGGTCAGATGGTCTGGTGTTCCCATCTCTTTAACAATTTTCCACAGTTTATTGTGAGCCACACGGTCAAAGGCTTTGGCATAGTCAATAAAGCAGAAATAAAAGAGAAAGAGATAGGTCACCAAAGGAAAACCAGAGTCATCTTGAAACCTAATCTCTTAAGTGACAGCTCATCACTTTTGTCAAATTCCATTTGTTATGTACGTGTTACTAGATACATTCAAGTGTGGGGATTACACAAGGATATGAACACCAGGTGACAGGAACGATCAGGACACTGTAGAACCTGTTGCCTGAGCCCTCTATTCCTGAGCTGGAAGAGATGCTCCCTATGGACAGGGAAGGAGAGGGAGGATTCCTCCCTGGATCCCGGGCCATGAGCTGTAACTGAGACAGGGATGCTGGGCCCTAGGAGCCTTGGGCGCATCTACAGGGAGGGCAGCATCCAGAGTCTCTGGAGGCCTGTCCTCGGTGGTGTCCCTGGAGCTGGTTCTACAGGCTCCTGAGAAACAGCTGGTGCCTCCCTTCCTGCTCCAGTTTCAGTGATGGCACATTGGGGGCTTTGAGCTGGCCATGGTGGGAATATTTATACCATAAAAGTCATCGAATGCAGGGATTTTTTTTCCCTCAGAGAGATTTTTTTTTTAATACTTACCAGCACACCACTGCACTTTCTCTTAAAATCTCTCCTCTGTTCTGTGTCTGTCTCTCTTGCAGTTTTGGAGCTGAGGCTGAAGGACGGAGCCCACCGCTGTGAGGGGAGAGTGGAAATGAAGTACAAAGGAGAATGGGGCACAGTGTATACTGAGTACTGGCTCATAGAATCTGTAGAAGTGGTGTGCAGACAACTGGAATGTGGAGTTGCCATTGATGCTCCCAGAGGGTCTTATTTTGGACCAAGACTTGGCCCCATTTGGTTTTTATATGTTTCTTGTGAGAGTAGAGAGGTTGAATCAACTTTGAGTCTCTCTGAGTGTGTTCATATTGATTTTAAAAACTATAATGACACCTTCTCTCATGACCAGGATATTGGAGCAGTCTGCTCAGGTAAGGCCTGTCTGATCTGGGAGGGGTTCCCAGTAGGAAACACCTCTGTCTCATTCACAGAATGACCATGGGGAAACCAGATCATATGCTTTAGAGCACCCTTCGGGGAAGACTCTGGTCACACTTGATTCTTAGAGCATTAGGTTCTCAAAGTGATTAAGGGTTTGCTTGGCCCTGCACAGTAAAAACTTCAGACTTGTGGACAGCTGGACTCTTCAGATCTCTGTGATGTGTCACAAGAGGCGGGGAGGTGACGTCAAATGTTACAAACAGGTACAAGTGCTGGGTTATACTTTTATAAAATGATGTGACAGATTAGTTTCATCGTGATTATTTTTTGTTCTATTGAGATGGCCAGTCAGGTTTGGCCACAAGAGAAGGCATAAGAGAGGGCAAGTATAGTTTATTACACTCTCTGGTCTTAAAGAAACAGAGTCACCAGAGGTATGAAGGGATCATATCAGGGAGGCTGCAAGGAGGTTGACTCAACAAAGCATGAGAAGCCAAAAGAGAGAGTGAATACACATGGAGAAGTGACAACACCTGGAGTCAGGGTGCAACACAAGGAAAAGGTATGAGGGGATTTCACTGGTGCATTTGAAGGTCCTAGGTCACAGTCAGGGCAAGAAGGAGGTTTTGTGGCAGGAGCTAGTCTCATCACCTGGCCACCTCGGTGGGGAGCTCACATTCTGTTTGTGGGGTTGTTGAAGGAGAAGCAAACTATGAAGCTCGGAAATTAACAGCACAGTAGCTGACGCACATCAAGTGTAACAGTCAGTGAGGCTAATGCGACCTGAAGTGACTTGCGAGGAGTGCTCAGTGCTAAGCGCATTGGATTGTGCCAAGGTGGAGACAGTAAAGACAGCAGTGAGACTAGGGTATGAGTAGGTTGTCAGTTTCCAGTGGTTATTACAATGGTGGAAGATCTAGATGCTTTACACATGAATCCCATCAGACCAGGTGGACTAGAGGAAAAGTCAGATATCACAGTGAATTCCTAATGTAGGTAGTTGAGTCTTTCAAAATGGTCAGCCATCTGGTGGGTGAGACAGGGGGAGACCTGAGAATATTTGCAGTACATTTCTAGCAGCTCATGGCTAATCAGCTCTTTTGGGGAAGATCACCAGAAAAGTGACTTTTCCAGTCTCAGCCTCAGAAGATCTTTGATGATACTAGTTGAGATCCCTAAGAAAAGAATTACTTTCATTTTAAGCTACTTTATTGAGGTATGACTGACATACAAAAAGCTGTATATATTTAATGAATACAACTTAGAACTTTGGGAGGTAAGTGTACATCTGTGAAATCATTACCATGATCTATGCAAAAACATATTCATCACTGCAAATGTTTTCTTCTGTTATTATTATTATTAAAAATAATTAGTTTCAAGGGGCATTTGAGTTTCAGATAGGAATTTTTTGTTTTAAGAAAATTTGTTTTCTGGCATTTCAAGTAACATTTCTATTGTCACCATGCCCTAATCATGGTTTCAACTGCAGATAAACTTGTGGAAACACTACATGGGTTTCCACCTTATTTTGATAAATCAGCATCTGAGTAAAAATGCAGTGTGTGGTGCTGTGAGTTTATGTGATGTTGGAGCTCCTAATGTTACTGTTTTGAGAAAATCAATGTTTCAATATTAATTTCAGTTAGGATACACTTAAAAATTAATAGGGTGCTATGGCATTTTAAACTTGATTATGGTTTTTACTCCCTAACGCTGCTCTAATTTAGACTTTCACATGTTTATGAACTGTTTCAGTTTTTTTGTACTAATCTCTTTGCCAGTTTCTTCCCTCTGGTCAATCCCTTCTATATTTTCAGAAACATGTCTTAGTGAAGGCAGGTCAAAGTGGTGACACAGGAGAAGTAAGAAGAGAATAGCATGTCTGTTCCAATTCTCTAATTGAAATTGAAGTTTTTTCTCAGTTTTAGGAAAGTGGTGTGAAAGAGAATTTCACCCTCTTTATCAGATTGTTGAAAGTGAAGTACTGTTTTTAGGATAAATCCAGAGTGGAAATCATTTCTGAGCTCTGTGGAAGAGCTGACATTGGAGGACTGCAATTTTCTTAATGGGAAGTTTTTAAGAAACTTCAGTTTTTTTCAGATTTTCCATTTTTTGTGCTTTCAAATATTGGTAGTTGTATTTTCAAGGAAAGACATGGCAAGGACCTAACAGACATGCTGCTGCTGCTGCTGCTAAGTCGCTTCAGTCGTGTCCAACTCTGTGCGACCCCATAGATGGCAGCCCACCAGGCTCCCCAATCCCTGGGATTCTCCAGGCAAGAACTCTGGAGTGGGTTGCCATTTCCTTCTCCAATACATGAAAGTGAAAAGTGAAAGTGAAGTCACTCAGTCATGTCCAACTCTTCGAGACCTCATGGGCTGCAGCCTACCAGGCTCCTCCGCCCATGGGATTTTCCAGGCAAGGGTACTGGAGTGGGGTGCCATCGCCTTCTCCACTAACAGACGTAAAAGAGATCAAAAAGAGTCAGCAGGAATACACAGAAGAACTACACAAGAAAGGTCTTATTGACCCAGATAACAATGATGATGTGGTGACTCACCTAGAGCCAGATATCCTGGAGTCTGAAGTCAAGTGGGCCTTACTACTACTACTAGTAAGTCACTTCAGTCGTGTCTGACTCTGTGCAACCCATAGACGGCAGCCCATCGGGCTCTCCCGTCCCTGGGATTCTCCAGGCAAGAACACTGAAGCGGGTTGCCATTTCCTTCTCCAATGCATGAAAGTGAAAAGTGAAAGTGAAGTCGCTCAGTCATGTCTGACTCTTAGCGACCCCATGGATTGCAGCCTACCAGGCTCCTCTGTCCATGGGATTTGCCAGGCAAGTATATTGGAGTGGGGTGCCATTGCCTTCTCCGAAGTGGGCCTTAGGAAGCATTAAGATGAAAAAAGCTAGTGAAGGTGATGGAATTCCAGCTGAGCTAGTTCAAATCCTAAAAGATGATGCTGTTAGAGTGCTGCACTCAATATGCCAGCAAATTTGGAAAACTCAGCAATGGAGTTCCACAGGACTGGAAAAGATCAGGTTGTTTTAATTTCAATCCCAAAGATGGACAATGCCAAAGAAAGTTTAAAGTTCCACACAACTGCACTCATTTCATATGCTAGCAAGGTAGTGCTCAAAATCCCTCAAGCTAGGCTTCAACTGTACACGAACTGAGAACTTCCAGATGTACACGCTGGATTTAGAAAAGGAAGAGGAACCAGAGATCAGATTGCCAACGTCTGTTGGATCATAGAAAAAGCAATTTAATTCCAGAAAAAAAAATCTACTTCTGCTTTATTGTCTATGGTAAATCTTTTGATGTTGTGTGCATCACAACAAACTGTAGAAAATTCTTAAACAGGTGGGAATATCAGACTACCGTACCTGTCAAGAAGTAGCAGTTAGAACAAAACATGGAACAATGGACTGGTTCAACACAGGAAAAGGAGTATGACAAGGCTGTATGTTGTCACCCTGCTTATTTAATTTATATGCAGAGTACATCATGTGAGATGCTGGACTGGATGAAGCACAAGCTGGAATCAAGATTTTCAGGAGAAATATCAACAACCTCAGATATGCAGATGTTATTGCTCTAGTGACAGAAAGTGAAGAGGAACTAAAGAACCTCTTGATGAAGGTGAAAGGAGAGTGAGAAAGCTGACTTAAAACACAACATTCAAAAACTAAGATCAGTCTATGGTCACATCACCCTGAACATGCCCGATATTGTTAAAAACTAAGATCATGGCATCCAGTCCCATCACTTCATGGCAAATGTGCAGTGCTAAGTCACTTCAGTTGTGTCCAACTCTGTGCAACCGTATGGACTGTAGCCTGCCAGGCTCATCTGTTCATGGGATTTTCCAGACAAGAATACTGAAGTGGGTTTCCATTTCCTCCTCCAGGGAATCTTCCCAGGATGGAAGGTAATCGAACCCACATCTCTTATGTCTACCTGCGTTGGTAGGAAGGTTCTTTACCACTAGCATCACTTGGGAAACAAATATATGGGGGAGAAATGGAAATGGTGGCAGATTTTATTTTCTTGGGCTCCAAAAGCACTGCAGACAGTGACTTCAACCATGAAATTAAAAGATGCTTACTCCTTGGAAGAAAAGCTATGATAAACCTAGACAGAAGTGGTGCTGGGAAATCTGGTCAACCACTTGTAAAAGAATGAAACTAGACCACTTTCTAACACCATACACAAAAATAAACTCAAAATGGATTAAAGATCTAAATGTAAGACCAGAAACTATAAAACTCCTAGAGGAGAACATAGGCAAAACACTCTCCGACATACATCACAGCAGGATCCTCTATGACCCACCTCCCAGAATATTGGAAATAAAAGCAAAAATAAACAAATGGGACCTAATTAACCTTAAAAGCTTCTGCACATCAAAGGAAACCATTAGCAAGGTGAAAAGACAGCCTTCAGAATGGGAGAAAATAATAGCAAATGAAGCAACCGACAAACAACTAATCTCAAAAATATACAAGCAACTCCTACAGCTCAACTCCAGAAAAATAAATGACCCAATCAAAAAATGGGCCAAAGAACTAAATAGACATTTCTCCAAAGAAGACATACAGATGGCTAACAAACACATGAAAAGATGCTCAACATCACTCATTATCAAAGAAATGTAAATCAAAACCACTATGAGGTACCATTTCACACCAGTCAGAATGGCTGCGATCCAAAAGTCTACAAATAATAAATGCTGGAGAGGGTGTGGAGAAAAGGGAACCCTCTTACACTGTTGGTGGGAATGCAGACTAGTACAGCCACTATGGAGAACAGTGTGGAGATTCCTTAAAAAACTGGAAATAGAACTGCCTTATGATCCAGCAATCCCACTGCTGGGCATACACACTGAGGAAACCAGAAGAGAAAGAGACACGTGTACCCCAATGTTCATCGCAGCACTGTTTATAATAGCCAGGACATGGAAGCAACCTAGATGTCCATCAGCAGATGAATGGATAAGAAAGAAGTGGTACATATACACAATGGAGTATTACTCAGCCATTAAAAAGAATACATTTGAATAAGTTCTAATGAGGTGGATGAAACTGGAGCCTATTATACAGAGTGAACTAAGCCAGAAGGAAAAACATAAATACAGTATACTAACGCATATATATGGTATTTAGAAAGATGGTAACAATAACCCGGTGTACGAGATAGCAAAAGAGACACTGATGTATAGAACAGTCTTATGGACTCTGTGGGAGAGGGAGAGGGTGGGAAGATTTAGGAGAATGACATTGAAACATGTAAAATATCATGTAAGAAACGAGTTGCCAGTCCAGGTTCGATGCACGACACTGGATGCTTGGGGCTAGTGCACTGGGACGACCCAGAGGGATGGTATGGGGAGGGAGGAGGGAGGAGGGTTCAGGATGGGGAACACATGTATACCTGTGGCGGATTCATTTTGATATTTGGCAAAACTAATACAATTATGTAAAGTTTAAAAATAAAATAAAATTAAAAAAATAAAAAAAAATAAAAAGCAGAAACATCACTTTGTTGACAAAGGTCAAAGTTATGTTTTTTCCAGTAGTCCAGTATGGATGTGCGAGTTGGACCATAAAGAAGACTGAGCACCAAAGAACTAATGTTTTTGAACTGTGGTGCTGGAGAAGACTTTTGAGAATCCCTTGGACAACAAGGAGATCAAACCAGTCAATCCTAAAGGAAATCAACCTTGAATATTCATTGAAAGGATTGATGCTGAAGCTGAAGTTGCAATATTTTGACCACCTGATATGAAGAGCCAACGCACTGGACTAGACCCTGATGCTGGGAAAGATTGAGAGCAGGAGGAGAAGGGGGGCGACAGAGGATGAGATGGTTGGATGGCATCACTGACTCAATGGATATAAATCTGAGCAAACTCCAGAAGATAGTGAAAGACAGGGAAGCCATGAGTGCTGCAGTCCACAGGGTCGCAGGTCCCAGAATTGGATATGACTTAGCGACTGAACAACAATGTATCTTTTAAATATTGGTAAGATCTAAAGTGATAACCTCCCTTTCATTCTTTGCCGGGGTCCAGCCCCGGTGGATCCAGGGAATTCGAAGGGGAGATGGCATTGGCGAGGATCAGGAAACAATTGCTTAATTAAACGTTAATTAAGGATATAAAGAGTGGTTAAATAAGGATAGCTCAGTGAGGAAATTCAGTGGAGAAAAGAGGCTGAATAATTCAGCCAGTAGGTGAGAGAAAGAACGACATGGGGAGACCAAGTTTCGGTGAACAAGGCCCGCACTTTATTTTCCAAAGTAGTTTTTATACCTTAAGTTATGCATAGAGGATAATGGGGGAAGGGGTAGAGTCATGCAGTAAGCCAGGCTTTCTTCCTGCAAACTTATCATATGCAAAAGTTTAGGTGATTTGCATCATCTTCTGGCCCGGAGGCCTGTTAACATTTTAAGACCCTTTCTCCAGAAAACTTATTTTTCTCTAAAGGTGATTAGTCAGGCGCCACCCTCCAAAAGCATTAAAGTTGCATTCCTATAGGGCAAAGGTGTGGTGGACTATAACAAGAAAAAGAATTAACTCAAGTGTCCAAGGTTACAAACATTAAAGCTACTACTTACACCAATTATATTAATCAGTACACTGCCAGGGACACAGCAGGTAAGGGATATGGAGACATAGCAGCAAACATTGGCCCAAGAAGTGAAAAACCCTTCACCAATACAATTTCTAATCAATCTTTTACCTGCTCAAAGGACTCTGTATTTAGACAATTTAGAACATCTCATGCCTCTCACAGTTGGGAGGCTCTGAGCAATCACATGTGGCTGGAAAAACCTATTCAGACAGGCTAGAGGACTTCCAAAAGAGTTTGTAGGTTGAAACACTATCACACCCAGGAACTTTATTAACTGGAGCTGTAAGTTAACTCTTTTTTTCAGAGAGAGGTAGTGGGGGACAGCCCCCCATAAAGTCAGAGGTGTAGGTGAGAGCACAAAGCAGAAAGTAGACAGACTCTGGTTTTGGGGGTAGATGCTCGAGAATTTCCAGGGGGACTCCTGAGGCTCGATCCCGCCTTTGCGTATGCTGAGCGCCTTGCTCATGACCTTTGCCATGGGTGGAGCTCCTGCTCTCAGCAATTCTTGGTGTCGTTAAATTTGTGTTCTCTTAGTTTTTCTTGATTGAATTTTCTGCTAGAGGATTATCAGTTTCATTAGCCTTTCAAAAAGAATTACCAGTTGACTTTATTGATTTTCTTTATTGTGTATGTTTCCTATTTCATTGATTTCTATTAGTTTTTGTTCTTCTCGTTTGGTTTTGATTTGCTGTATTTTTATAGATTTTTGAGGTGGAATCTTGGATCATTTGCTCTCAGTTTTCTTTTCTTTTCTAATGTAAGCCTCAAGGAAGCATTAGTGCTGTAAATTTTCCTCTAAACACCAGTTCAGTTGCTTCACGCTGATTTTGAAACTACATAATTTCTTTTGTATTTTATCATCACAAAATGTTCTTTTCTCTCTGAATATATTCTTTATCCTATAGGCTTACTTTGTATAATATTAATATATATAATACAGCTTTCTCTGATCAGTGTTTGCATGGTATATCTTTGTGACCCTATGTTTCTGTGTTTATACAGTGTTTGATTTTGTCTTACTTAACATAATTATTTATATACTTGTGTTCAAGTTTACTAGCTTGCTGTTTGTTTTATGCTTTTTTGTTCCTATTTTAATCTTTAATTGAGCATTTTAATACTCTATTTTATGTACTCTATTGGTTTATTGGTTATATCTCTTTTTGCAGAGCTTATCATAATGTTGAAAATATTACTCTTTAATCATATTTTTCTTTAGATATCATGCTACTTAATAGATAATGTAAGACCTTATTACAGTATACTTCTATTTCCCTATTCTTGTTATTTATGTTACTATTGTCATATATTCTACTAATAAATATGAATTTTGTAATAACAAAATAACAAATTGTTATTTTTGTCTTAAATATTGTAGTATTTTTAAAATGAGAATAAGTTTTAAAAATATTTACTTGCAGAATTATCATTTAACACAGTTCTTATAGCTTTGGGCAGATCCAAGCTTTCGTTTATTATCACTTTCCTTTAACTTTTAGACCTTTAGATAACATTTTTGTGTAGTGTATGTCTGATAGCCTCACATTCTGTCATCTGTTATTCATCTGAAAACACTTTAATTTTCTTTCAGGTTTGAGTTATTTTCAAAAGTGTCTGAATTATCTGGCTTGCATTACTTCAAACAAGAAGTCAGTAATACTTAACATTGTTCCCCTATATATAGTGTGTCAAAATTTCCTGGCTGCTCTTAAGAGTTATTTTTGTTTATGAATGGATTTCAGCAATATATTTTCAAGTGCCCTAGGTGGTTTTATTTAGTTTATCTTGTTTGAGGTTTGTTTAGCCTCTTGGATCAGTGGGTTTATATCTTCATTAAATTTGGAAAAATTCCATCTATCATTTTAAAATATTTTTTTCTACTCATCCCTTATTCTGAATCTCCAAATAACATATTTTACATGGTTTGATATTATCCTTAATGATACTAATTTCCACTCATATTTTTCTCTACTTCTATTTGGATAGTCAATTGCTATGTGTTGAATTTCCAATTGTTTTATTCTGCAATGTCTACTCTCTTGTTAAGTTAATCCAGACAATTTTTCATTCAAGATATTGTATTTTAGTTTTAGAAGCTCCATTTGCTTATTTTTTCTCTACTTTGTTTGTATGCCTCAGTAGGTATATTTACATTAGAGGTTTAAAGACCTTATCAGCCAATTAAATCACCTCTGTAATTTCTGAATTTGCTTTTAATGATTATTTATTTAAAAAAATTTTTATGGATTATATTTTTCTTCTTTGGAAGTCTAGTTTTTTGACTGGATTCAGGCATTACTAGGTAGTCTTTTACCAGGAAGAACTCTAGCGATAAATAATCAGAATATACTCAGAAACAAGGGAATTTTAAAAATTAAGCAATTGATTCCCATTTATCCTTTTCAAAATATGTTCCTTGGATGACCAATGATACATTGTTATTTTGGTTTCCCTCCTTAGCTTCAAAACTTTTTATAATATCACCTTACTTGCCACAAACCCCACCTGTATACCTACCCTTCACTTCTATAGCAGTTGCTTCCCTTTTCAACAAACCCATCTTTAAATCAATAAACATTTGTATATTTAAGATCATGTTTACTTGTGTGAAATGGGAGAAATGACAAAATCCAGAGTTAGGTGATAGATAGGAGGAGCAGAGAGTGATGAAATATGCTAAAAATGGATTCAACTAATATTTTCCCCCAGTACTTATGTGCCTTATCAGTATTGAGGCTTATGCAACTTCAGTTCAGTCGCTCAGTAATGTCTGACTCTGCAACCCCATGGACTGTAGCGTGCCAGACTTTCCTGTCCATCATCTACTCCCAGAGCTTCAAACTCATGGCCACTGAGTCGGTGATGACATCCAACCATCTCATCCTATGTCATCCCCTTCTCCTCTAACCTTCAATTTTTCCCAGCATCAGGGTCTTTTCCAATGAGTCAGTTCTTTACAACATGTGGCCAAAGTATTGGAGTTTCAGCTTCAGCATCAGTCCTTCCAATGAATATTCAAGACTGGTTTCCTATAGGATGGACTGGTTGGATCTCCTTGCAGTCCAAGGGACTCTCAAGAGTCTTCTCCAACACCACAGTTCAAAAGCATCAATTCTTTGGTGCTCAGCTTTCTTTCTAGTCCAACTCTCACATCCATACATGACTACTGGATAAACCATAGCTTTGACTAGATGGAACTTTGTTAGCAAAGTAATGTTTCTGCTTTTGAATATGCTGTCTAGATTGGTCATAGCTTTTCTCCCAAGGAGCAAACATCTTTTAGTTTCATGGCTGCAGTCATCATCTGTAGTGATTTTGGATCCCCCCAAAATAAGGTCTGTCACTGTTTTCATTGTTTTCCCATCTATTTGCCATGAAGTGATGGGAACAGATGCCATGATCTTAGTTTTCTCCAACTGGGAGCTCTCCAAATAATGCGTTGCTTGCTTTTTATTTTCATCTTCTACCGTTTTAAAAAAATGTCAATTTCTTTTAAAATTATAAAATGTTTGATACATTAAACCTCATGAAGGAAAATTAAAAAGATACTAATAATTGGAAAATCATTCTTTTAATAGATTGAAAGAATTAATATTGCTAAAATGTCTATACTGCTCAAAGTAATCTATAGACTTGATGCAATCCCTATCAAAATCTCAATAGCATTCTTTATATAAATAGAGAAAAGCCTCAAAATATGCATGTGTCATTTAGTTTTCACATATTTATGAATTTTTCCTGTTTTCTTTCATTCTTGATTTCTAGCTACCATTGTGGTCAGCAAAGACACTTGGATGTGTGTTTCGATATTTTGATATTCTTAAATTTTCTGAAACTTGTTTGTGATCTAGCATGTCCTGGAGAATATTTCATGTGTGACTGAGAATAATGTGTATTTTTCTGTATGTTGGGTAAAAATGTGCTCTATGGGTCAGTGTATTGGGTGAATGGGCACTATGTGTCTGGTAATGCCATTTAGCCTATAGTGTTGCTCAGTTCTGTTGTTTTCTTATTGATTTTCTGTCTGAATGATCCATCCATTATAAACAGTGGGATATTTTTGTATTGCTTTTGTTTCTTCTTAAAATCTGTCAATGTTGGCTTTGTTTATTTACATTTTTTGATGTTGGGGGCATATATTGAATATATATGTATTTACATGGTTTATCGATTCTTGTTGAACTGATTTATCATTATGTCTTCTGTGATGGTTTTGGCTTAACTTCTCTTTTGCCTGACTTTGCTTTCTTTTGATTATTATTTGCATGGAATCTCTGTCTCTATCTTTTCACTTTCATCCTATATGTGTCATGAAATCTAAAGTATGTAGCTGGATCTTGTTTTTTAATCTACTCAGGCCATTCAACATTTTCAATTGGAAGGTTTAATACATTTACATTTAAAGTCATTATTGAAAGGTCAGGACTTATTGTTATTACTTTGTTTATTGTTTTATGTCTGTTTTGTAGTTTTCTTGTTCTTCCCTTCCATTGCTTTCTTTGTGAAGTGATTTTTAATAGTGGTATGCTCTGACTCTTTTCTCCTTATCTTGTTATCCACTATACTGTTATGGTTACCTGGGAACTTGCATCAAGCAATTGATAGATGTAATAGTCTATAACTGAAGTTAAGTACAATTAAGGTAACAAATTAAATTTACTAGCACACGGAAACTCTATATTTTATTATCTCCCCAACACTTTATATCATTGATGTCAGATTTTATTTCTTCACATATTCTTTTTCCACCAGCAAATTTCTGTGGTTATAGTTATTCTTGCTGTGTTTGAATTTTGATTTACAAAACATGGTTAAAATTATGTGCTGAGATTACAATATATTAGTATTCTGTACTTCTCTTCATATTTATCTTTACTAATGAGAGGCCAAGACAAGATTAGTGGTGATGAAACCCCTCAGTTTTTGCTTTTTAAAATTAAAAAAATCTCTCCTTCATTTTTAAAAGAAAGTTTGCTAGATAAAGAGTTGATGATTGCAGATTTTTTTCTAAGTCCTTTGTATACATTACCCTACTCTCTCTGGTCAGCAAGGTTTCTGCTGAGAAATCTGCTTTATGACAGAAACTGCCTTATATGTAACAAGTCACTTTTCTTTTAATGCTTTCAAAATTATCTTTGTGTTTGAATTTTGATAATTTAACTATAGAGAGTCTTGGTGTGGAATTCTTCAGGTTCTACCTACCTATGAACTTTTGGGCTTCATAAATCAAGTTGTCCTTTTTTCTCTCCCTAAACTTGGGAAATTTTCAGTCATTGGTTCTTTATATAAGCTATCTGCCTCTTTCTTTTTTCCTATTGGGGCTCTCATAATGCATGAATAATTTTGCTGTACGGTTACCCATGCATTGTATATGAATAATTTTCACTTTTTTCCATCTTGTTGCTGTTCAGTCACTAAGTCATGTCTGACTCTTTGTGACACCATGGACTGCAGCACACCAGGCTCCCCTGTCCTTCACTATCTCCCAGAGTTTGCTCAGATTCATGTCCAAGCCAGTGATGCTATTTAACTATCTCATCCTCTGCCACCCCCATCTCCTTTGCCTTAATATTTCCTAGCATCAAGGTCTTTTCTAGTGAGTCAGCTCTTCACATCAGGTGGCCAAACTGATGTGGAGCTTCAGCTTCTGCATCAGTCCTTTCAATGAATATTCAGGGATGATTTCCTTTAGGATTGACTGGTTTGATCTCTTGAACATCCAAGGGACTCGCAAGAGTCTTCTCCAGAACCACAATTCAAAAGCATCAATTCTTTGGTGTTCAGCCTTCTTTATGGTCCAAGTCTCCCATCAGTACTTGATTTGTTCTTCTAACAAGATAATTTGAAATAACCTGTCCTTAAGTTTGCTGATTCTTTGTTTTGGACAATAGTTTGCCTGAAGCACTCTTTTGAATTTTTCAGTTCAGTTATTGTATTATTGAGTTTCAGCAATTCTGTCTGGTTTATTCTTGTGTTTTCTGTTTTTAAGTATATGTGCTGCTGAAGTGAGCACTGTGTTTTCTATTTTTTAGTTAAACTTTGCCATTTGTTCACATACTTTTCCAGATGGTGTTCAGTTGTCTGTTTCTGTTCTATTGTAGCCATTGAGTTTGAACCAATTATTTTGAATTTTTTCTCAAGCAGTTCATAAATCTTCATTTCTTCAGAGTAGTTGCTGGAGTTTTATTGGTTTCCTTAAGAGGCATCTTATTTTGCAGATTCTTCATGATCTGTGTAGTCCTGCATTGGTGAGTGTGCATTTGAAGGAGCAGACACTTCTTCCAGAATTTCAACAAATAAAGATTTGTTGAAATCTGATTTCAACTAATAAAGATCTACTGCCTTGTCCTTGAACTGATAGGACTGCCCTTGGTCTTGTGGTCCAGCAAAGCTGGAGTCAGGTTATGTGGCTGCTTCTGGGGCTGCTGTTGTGTCTCTGGTCAGTGGCCCTGTTGGCAGGTTCATGGATGAGTGTCGCTTCCTCTGAGTGCTGAGGTGGGCAGGATTGCTTCCTTAGTGTAGTAGAGTGAGACTGAGCCTAGGTTGCAGGGTGCACTAGAATCTGCACTCATACTCATGTCCACAGTTGACAGTCCTGTTGTCAGGGATGCCAAATGGTGTGACTCCTTCTGGATGTCTGGGCAGACAGGACTGCCTAGGACCATGGTGGTGCAGGGTTGTGCCACATCAGGGAGCAGTTTCTGAGTCAGTTCTGTCTGAAGTTGGCAGGCATGTTGCTGGGGGCACACTGTTTCTTTGGGAGAGTGAGGGTTGGGGACCCTCCTTTTTTATCATCTCACTGATGTCAGATATGAATACAGAATTAGCATGATGATAGAATTAAAATCAATTAATACCACTCCTTATGGTTCTTTATGATTTCTGTTTCAGAAGAAAAGTCTGTAGTAGGAACTCTTTGGCAAACTCACTGTTTTATAAATTTCCATTCAGAACTCATTCTCTCCCAGGTTTGTTGACAAATACCAAGTTTTCAAGAGAAATTTCTAAGACCATCCCTTCTCTCTCCTGTGACTTTCTGAGCTTACTTAACAGAACAGACTCATCTTTTTTCCTATTTAGGTAATCTAAGAAATTCTTGGAATATTTTGTCATCAAAAATTATCAGAAAAATAAAATTTGGTACATTAAAAGTGAATTAGTTATTATGTCAGTATTTCTTCTCTTGAGCCATTATCTGTCTACAGGTTGGCATGCACTAATGGATCCAGCCTATATGATTTTCTCTACACCAAGCCACTTGAGGAGTGGCTCATGGGAGAAAAAACTGATTAGATTAGTAGCAGAAAGTCTCAGAAAAGCTTTCTAACTTTGTCCAGACGATAGATCTCTACACTCTCAGCCATTTTGCTCTGGTTTGGTTCTGCTCTTCATGTCTCTATACTCAAGTTTGAGTGCCACACATTACACGTTATTTTCTTGGGCTCTGTAGATCCCAGGCTCCTAAATGAGAAACTTCTAACCAAAATAAAATATATGTACCTGGCATTCAGCCAGACAGATGATCTGTCTTGGTCCCTGTAGTTTCCTTGACCTTAGATAAGGAATTCACATTTCTAACCAACCTCAAAGTACACCTTGCTGGGATCCAGTCATTCCAAATTGACCCTGCTTCTGGGTTTCTCTTTAGAAACTTGGTCATGAAAATGCAACTCTGACACTAACTGTTAAATTCTCAGTTTGTGCTCAACTCCTGGAAAGTTTTTACACCATTGCCTGTGACATATTGTTTTCAATTTGCAAGCAAGGAAAATGAAAGCTCACTGTATTTGTCATTATTTTTATCTTAGGATCTGTGCGTCTGTTTGGAGGGGATAGACCCTGCTCAGGGCGTGTAGAAGTACATTCTGGAAAAGCCTGGATCCCAGTGTCTGATGGGAATTTCACACTCCCCACTGCCCAGGTCATCTGTGCAGAGCTGGGATGCGGCAAGGTTGCATCTGTCCTGAAACACATGCCCTTCAGAGAGTCTGATGGCCAGGTCTGGGCTGAGGAGTTCAGGTGTGAGGGGGAGGAGCCTGAGCTCCGGGTCTGCCCCAGAGTGCCCTGCCCAGGGGGCATGTGTCACCACAGTGGAGCTGCTCAGGTTGCCTGTTCAGGTGAGATGTAGATCAGGACTAACCTCCCTGCACTCTTGTTGGGGTAAGAAAATCATGAGATTTTGCTGAAATCCTGTCTTCTTCTACTAGCGTACTCAGAAGTCCGGCTCATGACAAATGGCTCCTCTCAGTGTGAGGGGCAGGTGGAGATGAACATTTCTGGACGATGGAGAGTGCTCTGTGCCTCCCACTGGAGTCTGGCCAATGCCAATGTTGTCTGTCGTCAGCTTGGCTGTGGAGTCGCCATCTCCACCCCCGGAGGACCACACTTGGTGGGCAGAGATGACCAGATCTCAACAGTCCGATTTCACTGTTTGGGGGCTGAGTCTTTCCTGTGGAGTTGCCCTGTGACTGCCCTGGGTGGTTCTGACTGTTCTCATGGCAACATGGCCTCTGTGATCTGCTCAGGTAAGAGAGAGGGAAGGGCTGTTGGTACTCAGGATGCTCCTGGAGTGATATGTCTCCAAGGGCAGGGAGGGAGGGAAAACTGACTTCAAACGTTAGATATTTCATGATGAAATATGGGTTTTGTCATTATTCATTCATGTTTCAGATCAGGGAAAGAAGCATAAAGGAGAATACATATTTTAAGTAAACATAGCTATTTAAATATAATCATAGTGAACAATATATAAGCAAAAAGGGTATACCTCAGTCAGAGATTTTCCCCCACTGAACCATGTGAGAATTTCTATGCCCATCAGTTTCCTTTACCTGATAACCTCAGCATGTATTTCTTAAGACATCATTCAAATTCAGGAAATTTCAATTTCACACATTATTAACAATTTTGAAATACATCTGAACTTGAAATTGTTTTGTTTTAAAGTTATAGTAGAAAGGTTTAACTACAAATTCAGTATTTTTAATAAATCAGAATTATTCAGATTTTCTATTCATCCATATGTCATTTCAAATGGAACTATTCAAAGAATTTCTCTACTTCAGCTAATTGTGTAAAAGTCTTGGCAAAGAGGGAGTGATGTCAGCATCATGGTGGTTTGCTTCCTTCCTATTTGCTTCTCTTTTTAACAACTAATTAACCATACATCCATGATTAAAAGTGCCTCTGTGAAAGTTGTGGGATCCATAACTTATATCAAAGGACCAGGAAGATGGTCACTCACCTGGGCATCCAGTAATAGGTGGGTAGACATTGGTACAGACTGGAGCCAGCAGGAGTAGTGAAGCTGTCCCAGCCCCCTGGGCCATGGTCAGGGAAAACATGGAGAAACATGGTGAGTGCTCATTTGGTCAGATACCTATAGAAATTGTTAGAAGTCCAGGATTCCTGAAGGGAGAGTTCATTACTCTGTTGGAGCCAAAAAAGTTAAGTTTGAATTATTGGGGAGGATTAAAGGATTTTGCCAGTGCTGCTCCTTACCCCAAGGTGACAGCATAAATTTGAACTAGCCAGTGGGGCCTCTCTCATGGGTGAAAAGGAAAGCAATGAGCTAGTGCCCACTTGATCTTGCTGGGGAAACCAATTTCTTTCCAGCAGCACCCAGAGTTCTAGGGCTGAACCTCCATGACTGAGGCAAGAGAGGAAATATGAAAGATCATTAAAAATGTCAAAGAGTGTAAAAGGGATGCAATTCCTGCGACTACACTCAGTGCTTCAGCAGGCAGCCCATCCATAAGCCTCTAGGAGAATGTCACCCAAAGATCTCTCTCCCTGGGCCTGTAGGTACTCCAAGTCCCTGAGGGTACTAAATCTTTAGTAAATCATCTTTACTACCACCCTTCTGACAGCTGCTTTTGTGTGTTTCCAAGTGTGGAAATGAAAGCAAACTCCAGTAAATGGAGTGATCTTAAAAAACAGACTAGGGTCTGTGGACAGGGAGGTAACCACAGGCTTGAGCTGTAGCTCAACATTCTGCAAAACAGAAGAGAGGTTTTCAGCAGCCTGTTGAGTTTTATGGACCAAATAAGACATAAAAGCTTAAGGTATTTTCTATAAGATGAAGCAATGAATGCAGAGTGAATCTATATAAGGTCAGAGAAGAGTATATACCACCTGAAGGTAATCAGTAAAAATTTAATGTGTTGTCTGCTACATTTAAGGCAAAAGCAGCAAAGCAAAATTTCAAGGAACTTGAAGAATTAAAGAAAGTAGTCATCACCAAAGAGTAACAGTAACTTTTCAAAACTGACAAAGACACATGTCAATGACATGGATCTTTGTAATCTAGCTTATAAAGAATCCAACACAGCTGTTATGAGGAAACTGAATGAGCTGTAAGAAAAGACAGAAAGGCAATTCAATGAAATAAGGGCAACAATAGATGAAAAAATAAGAAGTTTAATAAAGAGAAGTTATAAAAAGAACCAAACAGAAATTCTGGTGCTGAAGAGTTTAATAAATGAAATGGGGAAAAATGCAGCAAAGAGCATCTACAACAGAGTAGATCAAATTAAAGATAGAATCAGTGGTTAAAAATGAGTAAAAAGGGAAGAATATATCCTATGTGATTTATGGGTCTACACTAACATAAAAATGTCTAGGAGAAGAGAGGGAGAAGGTGGGAAAATTGTATTTAAATGAATAATAGCTGTGAATTTTTCTAACTTGGGGAGAGGCTTGAAAATTCAAGCTGATAAAACTAATAGGTAACCTTATAATCCTAATGCAAAAGACCTTTTCTCAGAAACATAATTCAACTGTAAAAACCAAAGACAAAGAATCATAAAAGTAGCAGAAAAAATATTGAATAAAGTGAAATAACTAAATGATTATTTAGCATACTGTTTAAAATTTGAAACTGCTGGTCACATGCAGGACCAGCTAGTTCACATTGCTTAGGGTTGATGTGATTGCTTAGATTGATGACTAACATATAGTTCATCCATGTACACAGACTGTCTTCACTAATGACCAATGAACCATAAATCAAACATAAGTGGTACTTCTTTATACTAGCAAAATCTAGGGGGAAATTGGGAAAATTCCATTTATTATAGTATAAAAACTATTAAATATGTAGGAAGAAACTTAAAATATCTAAAGGGCTTGCATTGAAAGTCACAGAGCATCTAAAAATATAAAAATGGATACCATGTTCATGGATTAGAAAACTTAATAGGCTGTCAACTCTCTTCACTTAGTACACAAAATAAATCTAATCCTAATAAAAAGCCAAGCAATATTTTTGTAGAACTTTACAAGCAAATTCTAAATATTTATTTAAATGTGAAAGAAGTGAAATGGACAAAACAATTTTGAAAAAGAAGGGCCAAAAAGAACTTCAAGTTTCCTACTGCATATCCACAGCAACATGGCCATTGAATAAGAATAGCTAAATAGATCAACAGAACACAATAAAGTTTAGTAACAGACCCAAACCCATGTATGTGTTGAAATTGTACAAAGGCATAGAGATATTTCAAAGGGGAAAATATATTCTCTTCAAAAATGATCTGCTAATTGAATATCTTCATGGGGGGGGGATGAACCATGATCCTGATTTCACATCATAAGCACCATTCCCCTCATCCTCACCCTGAAGAAAAATCCCAGTCCATCAGGGTAGCTCAAATAAATGGTTATTCCCATATTAAATTTAATTATAAAACTGGTAGAAGAAAACATAAGAAAAATTATTATGATTGTGGAGTAGGCAAACATTTCCTAAGTCAGATAAGACATTAACCATTAAAAAATGAGACGTGATTTTCATTAAAATTAAAACTTTTTGATTTTTGAAAAAAAATTAAGACAATAAAATGGCATTCAACTGATAGGGAGAAGTTAATTGCAATACATAGTGAAGAGGAACTAAAAAGCTTCTTGATCAAAGTGAAAGAGCCCCACCTCAAAAATTTGACCTTAAAGCTCAACATTCAGAAAACGGGGATTGGCATCTGGTCCCCATCACTTCACGGCAAATAGATGGGGCCCGTTTGGAGACAGTTTCAGACTTTATTTTCTGGGGCTCCAAAATCACTGTAGATGGTGATTGCAAAAATGAAATTAAAAGACTCTTTCTCCTTGGAAGGGTGTTGGGACCAACCTAGATAGAATATTAAAGTCAGAAACATTACTTTGTCAACAAAGGTGCTGTCTAGTCAAGGCTATGGTTTTTCCAGTAGTCATGGATGGATGTGAGAGTTGGACGGTGAAGAAAGCTGAGTTCCTGAAGAACTGATGCTTTTGAACTGTGGTGTTGAGAAGACTCTTGAGAGTCCCTTGGACTGCAAGGAGATCCAACCAGTCCATTCTAAAGGTTTCAGTCTTGGGTGTCTTTGAAGGAATGACAAAGCAAGGATAAAAGTACTTTGGCCACCTCATGCAAAGAGTTGACTCATTGGAAAAGACTCTGATGCTTAAAGGGGATTGGGGCAGGAGGAGAAAAAAAACAGAGGATAAGATTTCTGGAAATTATACACTGACTTGATGGAAAAAAAAAAAATGAACTCTGGGAGTTGGTGATGGACAGGGAGGCCTGTCATGCTGCAATTCATGGGGTTGCAAAGAGTTGGACATGACTGAGCTTCTGAAATGAACTGATATCTAACAAAGGACTTGTAACAAGAATAAGTGAAAAATTTATAACAGAAAAATAAGTAAAGAACTATCCAGTTTAAACATGGGCAAGATATTAAGAAAGACACTTTCCCAAAGATGATATACAAATGGCCAATAAGTAAATGAAAAGATATCAAATATCATTAGCTATTAAAGAAATTCAAATTAAAGTATGAGATATAAATTCACAAATTAGACTGGCTAGAATTAAGGAGACTGACAATTCCAAGTTTGGAGAAGATTATTGATCCACTAGAACATTTATACATTGCTTATGATAAAGTAAGAGAAAAAATTCTTAGCAACTCTATGTTACCCAAAATTTCTGTTACCCAAGAGGGATGAAAAGATATCCACAAAAAATTTAGACAGAAAAATCAGACATGTTTATTTAAAAGAGTAAAAAAGTATAAGCCACTCTAATTTTCTTTAATGAAAGAAAGGAAAACTTTCTTTGGCATATTCATTTATTTAAATATTTTCAAACAATATAAAGAGTAATAGGATGAAAGCCAAGTGAGAAATTCAGTGAGAAAAGTGAAAGAAACTGAAATAAGGATAGCTCAGTGAGGAAGTTCAGTGGAAAAATGATTTTATTAAATTCTCAAAAAAACACAAGAAAAATCTATTTATGATGAGACCAATTTGCCTGGTGAACAAGGCAAGAGCCCTTTTTGTGGGTTGTTTTATTGTTATGCAAGAGGATAACAGGAACTTTGCAGAATAATGCTATATATTCTGCAAATTTTAATATGCAAAAGCTTAGGTGATTTGCATCATCTTTTGCCAAAAGGCCTGTTAACATTTTAAGGCCCTTTCTTCAGAAAATTATATTTCCCTCTAAAGGTGATTTTGAGCCACCCTCCAAAAGCATTAGATAAAGTTGCATTCCTACAGCATTCTTGTGTGGAAATCCTATAATAAGGAAACTGAATTAACTCAAGGGTCCCAGGTTACAAAACATTAAAGACATACTTACTACTAAACAAACAATATTAATCATTACACAATTTGTCTTTTGACACAGCAGGTACGGGATAAAAACTTAGCAGCAAACATTGGCCCAACCCTTTGAAAAATCTCCTTTTGTATAATATAATTTCAGCCTTGGAAAATCCTTTAACTACTCAAAAGAATCTATGTTTCTAGTTTTAGAGGTATGTTTGTTAAATCACAGTTCAAAGGTTCTGAAAATCACATGTGACCAGAAAAACTTATTCAGGCAGGTTACTGAGACTGAAGAAAGGAGTTTGTGGTTTGAAACACTTGTGGTAACCCAGGAATTAAAAACTAGTCACTTATGGCAACTCTTTTTTAGAGGTATAAATATCACCCTGTATTTTTGAGGTTCAGCTGAAAGCAACTGTATTTTCTTCAGAAAGTAGGCAGACTTCTGGTTTTGGGGGTAGCCCATCAGGAATTTCCAATAACCCTGAGGCTCCTTCTAGCTTCTGCCTGTTACCTCCTTCTAAAAGCAATTTGTCATGGGCAGAGTTCCCAAATTGGCTCCCAGCAGTGATAAAATGCCAGTTGAGCTATTCCAGATCCAAAAAGATGATGCTTGGAAAGTAGTGCACTCAATATGCAATATGCACTCAATATTTATGCTGGCCTCGGCAACTCTAATTTTCTTTAGTGAAAGAAAGGAAAACTTTCTTTGGCATAGTCATACAATGTAAGACTTTAACAATAGAAAAAATAAGCTACTCATAAATCCAACTACACAGAAAATCTCAAAGCATGCTAAATGAAAGAAGCCATCTAAAAGGGATTCCATATTGTATGATTTTATTAAATTCTCAAAAAATACAACTAATCTATTATAATAAAAGACAGATCAGTATTTGCCTGGATCTGGGTTTGTGGGGCTTTTATTGGTTGCAAGAGGCACATAGGAACTTTGCGAATAATCCTATATATTCTGAATTTTAACTGTGATAATGGTTATGCTGGCATAGGCAATTGTCAAACTTATGAAAACATACTCAAAATATGTGTATTTTAATGCATGAAAATTATACCTCACTACAGAAGGTTTTGGAGAAGGAAATGGCAACCCACTCCAGTATTCTTGCCTGGGAAATCCCATGGATAGAGGAGACTGATGGGCTACAGCTCTTGAGGCCGCAAAAGAGTCAAACATGACTTAGCTACAAAACAAATAACAGGAGATTTTACTATTTGTCTTTTGTTTTTAGCTTAATTCCACTTTAGTAAAAAAAAAAAAACAAAAACATATTTTTAATTATTTTACCCTTTGAAAAAATTTTTTGATCTCACTTTTTGTATAATATATGATCAGCCTTGAAAAATGACCTATAAGTGCTTAGAATAAGGTGTATTCTCTAGTTTTGAGAGGTATGTTTGTTAAATCACCCCACTCAAATGTTCTAAATATTTAGTGACTGGCTTTGCTTGTTTTGCTCTATAGTTACTGAGACTGAAAAAAGGTGTTTCCAGTTACTGTTGCTGGGTAACAAAGTACTTCAAAATCTAGTCACTTACAGCAACCATTTTATTTTGCTTATGCAAATATATCAACATATATTTTTCTTTCAGCCCCAATTGTATTTCCTCACTTCCTTTCAATCCTCATTGACAGCATTGCCCAAGCCCATTAGGCTTCTGCTAATAACCTCCTTCACCCCTTCTAGCTTCTGCCTGTTACTTTGTTCCAAAAGCAATGTCATGTGTTTTAGGTGGCATCCCAAATTTGGGCCATTATGGATAAAGATGCTATGCATATGCATATACAAGTTGTTCTGAAAACAAACACTTCAGTTGTCTTCAGTAAATACTTAAGCTAAGCTAAGTCGCTTCAGTTGTGTCCAACTCTGTGTGACCCCATAGATGGCAACCCACCAGGCACCTCCGTCCCTGGGATTCTCCAGGCAAGAACACTGGAGTGGGTTGCCATTTCCTTCTGCAATGTAGGAAAGTGAAAAAGTGAAAGTGAAGTCGTTCAGTCGTGTCCGGACTCTTTGTGACCCCATGGACTGCAGCCTACCAGGCTCCTCTGTCCATGGGAGTTTCCAGGCAAGAGTACTGGAGTGGGGTGCCATTGCCTTCTCCAGTAAATACTTAGTAGTGTGGTAATTATAAGTGTTTGGTTACTATTGCTGCATAACCAAATTTCCAACAAAACTTACCATCCTAAAACCCCTTTTTACTTTTGCTCACGATTTCCTGGAGTTTGGGAAGGAATTTGGGAAGCGCTCTGATTTGTATTGTCTTGGAGTCTCATCAGGTTGTAGCCCAGTATCAGCTGGGGCTGACATCATCTGAGGACACAACTGGGTTGCGGATACAAGATGGTTCATGAGGACAAGCCTGGCAACTGGAAGGTCAGCTGGGTTGAACTGAGTGACCAGAGACCTGCATATGACCATCTCCACACGATGAGTGTCTCAACAGGGCAGACTTGCCCTAAAGCAAAAGTCCTCAGTGATTTCACAGGAGGCTGCATGCATTTTCAGACCTAGTGCTGAAAGTCAAGCAACTTTACCTTAACTCCCTTCTGTTACTACAGAGTCGGGCATGACTGGGAGGGCTTGGCATGCATTCATGCATTGGAGAAGGAAATGGCAGCCCACTCCAGTATTCTTGCCTGGAGAATCCCAAGGACAGAGGAGTCTGGTGGGCTGCCGTCAGACACGACTGAAGTGACTTAGCAGCAGCAGCAGCATTATTACTTACTAGGAATTCACAAAGGTCAGCAGAACTTCAAGGGAAGGAGACACATTCACTTCTCAGTGACTGTAACAGCAAAGATTATGTGCTGCTGTTCAGTCGCTCAGTCGTGTCCAATTCTTTTCTATCCCCTGGACTGCAGCATGCCAGGCTTCTCTATCCTTCACTATCTTCCGGTAACTCATGTCCCTCTGATCATTGCTATTTCTGCAGGAAACCAGACCCAGGTGCTGCCCCAGTGCAGCGACTCCCTTTCTGAACCAACAGGCTCTGCAGCCTCAGAGGAGAGCGCCCCCTACTGCTCAGGTGAGGGTCCTACAGGACAGAAGACGCTTATCGTCCGCAGCCCCCCACCACCCCCACCCCTGCCTGGGTACCGCCCCATTGTCCAATTTCTCTCTCCTCAGACGGCAGACAGCTCCGCCTGGTAGACGGGGGCGGTCACTGCGCTGGGAGAGTGGAGATTCTTGACCAGGGCTCCTGGGGCACCATCTGTGATGATGGCTGGGACCTGGATGATGCCCACGTGGTGTGCAGGCAGCTGGGCTGTGGAGAAGCCCTCAATGCCACGAGGTCTGCTCACTTCGGGGCAGGATCAGGACCCATCTGGCTGGATGACCTGAACTGCACAGGAAAGGAGTCCCATGTGTGGAGGTGCCCTTCCCGGGGCTGGGGGCAGCACGACTGCAGACACAAGCAGGACGCGGGGGTCATCTGCTCAGGTCTGGGCTGCACACTGTCCACAGGAAGGGGGAGGGGTGGGGCCCTGGAAGACAGGAGTCTGAGTCCTGAGGGATAGATGCTGAAAGGACCAGAGAAGAAGGCTTCCTCCCATGGAGCCTGTGTTTCCAGCAGACGTGAAGACTAAGTGCTTTCACTTCCTTCTGCAGCAGCTGAGAGTCTGGTCCTTTGTTCTCAGCAGTGTTTCCTGGTAGAGCCATTTCTTACGGTTTCCACATGAAAGCAGGGCTCTCCTTCAGTTCCCTGTGGTAGTACAGTCTGGTGATCCTGTTGACATTGTAATGAAAGCACAGATTTACTCTGTTCAGTTCTATACCCTAGGAGTCTGACAAGGGTCTCCGTAGACCAACACCCCAGTGTCCACAGGGCTGCTTGTTCTTCCTGGAGGCCCTGGGGAGAACTCGTTTGCCAGTCTTTTCTGGTTCCTATGTGGCCTCATTCCTTGGCTTGGAGCCCATCTTCTTCTTCAGACAACATTCCCTCCCCTGACCATTCTTCAGTGTCTCATCTTCCTCTAACCACACTCAGGAAGAGTATTCCAATTTTAGGGATAATTAGATTGGGTTTATATGGTTAATTCATAATATTGCAGGTTAGTTTCACCATCCCAAGCTCCTAAGTTTCTTGTCTTAATAATGTCTGTAAAATCCCTTTTGAAATATAAGGCAACATTCACAGGATTGAAACACTGGAACATAGACATTTGTGGGTTCACTGTTCTGCCTGTTTCTCCACTACCCACATCCCTTTCACATGCTCTTTTACAGGTTTTATCAGGAAACAAGGCTCAGGGCCCTTCCCTGCAGGTGCCTATGTTGGTCTTTCTCTCTGTTCGTATTCACTACATCATTGTGGTAGAAATAGAAAGACAGACATTAACGGACAAAGTCAAGTAAAAGGGAGACAGATTTCAGTCTTGTCACCTAGTGGGTATCTCCTCAGCTGGGTCAGGGGTGAGTGTTCACGATTTCTGGGAAAGAGGAAAACCCAGAGCACTGGGGGGAAAGCTCACTGTGTCCTGTCTCCTCTCTTTCAACCTTAGAGTTCCTGGCCCTCAGGATGGTGAGCGAGGACCAGCAGTGTGCTGGGTGGCTGGAAGTTTTCTACAACGGGACCTGGGGCAGTGTCTGCCGCAACCCCATGGAAGACATCACTGTGTCCGTGATCTGCAGACAGCTTGGCTGTGGGGAGAGTGGAACCCTCAACACTATTGTTGGTCTCAGAGAAGGTTCTAGACCCCAGTGGGTAGATGGAATTCGGTGTCGGAGCACTGATACCTCTCTCTGGCAGTGTCCTTCTGACCCTTGGAATTACACTTCCTGCTCTCCAAAGGAGGAAGCCTATATCTCATGTGCAGGTGACTTGCTGTCTGTTTCTCTGTGTCTGTCCCAACCCTGTAGGATGTCAGTAGTGAGATTTTATATTTTAAACTATCTAAGTGATGAGTTAAAGTTGGGTCCACAAAATGACGTTAGGATGGAGCTAATTTAATCCACATTTCAACCTTGTTATTTAGAGTTTTAATTTGGATATAATTCATATAACATTGTATTAGTTTCAGGTGTTAAATGTAAAGCTTATATATTTCTGTATATTGGTAAATGATCACCACAATAAGTCTAGTAATATCCATCACCATGTATCATTACAATTTTTTGATTATGAGGAGAATTTTTCTTACCAACTTTCAAGTATATAATACAGATTCATTGTAGTCACCATGCTGTACATTACATCTTCATGGAATTCACTTTAGAACTGCAAGTTTGTACCTTTAGACTACCTCCACTTGTTTTGCCCACATCAATCCACATCTCTGAAACCACCAAACTGTTCTCTGCATCTCTGAACCCCCTTTTTTTGGTATTTGATTTAAGATTCCACATATAAATTAGATCATATGGTATTTATTTCACTTAGCATAATGCCCTCAAGGTTCATCCATGTTGCTACACATGGCAGGATTTTCTTCTTTTTGTTGGCTGGACATATGTACATATCACCATTTATCCATCAGTGAAGACTTACGTTGTTTGGCTATTGTAAATAATGCTGCAATGAACATTTGGTTGCACAGTTTTTTCAAGTTGGTATTTTGTTTCCTTCAGATAAATACCCAGAAGTGAAATTGATGAACCATATGACAGTTTTATTTTTAATTTTTGGAGAGCCTCAATACTGTTCTCCATAGGGGCTGCATCAACTCACATTCCCCCCCCTGCCCCGCCCAACTGTGCACAAGGTTTGCCTTTTCTCCGCGTTTTCACCAACTCCTGTTTTTTCTTGTCTTTTGGATAAAAGCCATTCTAACAGATGTGAGATGTTACCCCATTATAGTTTGATTTGCATTTTTCTGATGACATAACATTGTGCGCCTTTTCATGTACCTCTTGGCCCTCTTTATGTCTTCTTTGAAAAAAAAAATGTCTATTCAGGTCTTCTGCCCATTTTTAATCAGATTGTCTGTTGGTTTGCTTTTGCTATTGAGATGTATGAATTCTTTAAGTATTTTGGATATTAACCCTTGTCAGAAATGTAATTTGCAAATATTTTCCCCAACTCCATAAATTACCTTTTCATTTTGTGACCTTTTCCCTTTGTTGTGCAGAAGTTTTTTAGCTTTCTGTAGTTTCAATGCTTATTTTTCTCTTGTTGCTTTTGCTTTTGGCATCAAACCCAAAATATCCTCATGATGATTGATGTCAGGACCTTTTCATCCTAATTTTTCTTTAGGATTTTTAAAATAATTTTAAAATTTATTTATTTTTGGCTGTGCTGGGTCTTTGTTGCTGCATGGGTTTTCTCTAATTGCAGTGAGCAGGGGCTACTCTTCATTGCATTGCACAGGCTTCTTATTGCAGTGGCTTCTTTTGTTGAGGAGAACAGGCTGGAGGGCACTGAGCTTCAGTAGTTGTGGCACGTGGGCTTGATAGTTGCTGTTCCCGGGCTCTAAAGCACAGGCTCAACAGTTGTGGCGAATGGGCTGAGTTGCTCCGTGGCATCTGGGATCTTCCTGGATCAAGGATCACACTTGAGTCTCCTGCATTGGTGGGTGGATTCTTTACCACAGCCACAAGGAAAGTCCCTCTTCTAGGATTTTTATGGCTTCAGGACTTATGATCAAGTCTTTAATCCATTTTGAGTTAATTTTTGTGAATGGTGTAAGAGTTTTTCAGTTTCATTCTTTTGCATGTAACCATCCAGCTTTCACAACACCATTTTTGAAGAGACAGTCCTTTCCCAATGCTATAATCTCTACTTTTTTGTCATAAATTAATTGACCACATATATTTGGGTTTATTTCTGGGATCTCTATTCTGTTCCAGTGATTTTTGTGTCCATTTTTATAGCAATACCATACTGTTTGATTAATACAGCTTTGTAATATAGTTTGAAATCAGGAAGCATGACCCTTCTGTCATTCTGTCTCAAGATTTCTTTGGCTATTCACTTTTTTTTGTGGTTCCACACAAATTTCAGAATTCTTTGTTCCATATTTGTGAAAATTTTCATTGAAATTTGGATAAGGATGGTAGCAATCTGTAGGTTGCTTTGTGTAGTGTGATCATTTTAACAATATTAGGTCTTCCAATCCATGAGTGCAGAATATCTTTCAATTTATTTGTGCCTTCTTTAATATCTTTCACAATGTCTTAAAGTTTTCAATAGTGTCTCAGTTTTGACTCTTCCTTTCAGATTTGGATGTTCTTATTTTCTTTTGCTTGCTTGATGATTCTGACTAGAACTACCAAAACTATGTTGAATAAAAGTGATGAGAGTAGGCATTTTTGCCTTGTGTTTGATCTCAGAAGAAAAGCTTTCAGCTTTTTACAGTTGAGTAGGATGTTTGCTGAGGGTTTGTCATATGATATTTATTTTGTTGAGGTATAATCCCTTTATATCTACTTTGTAAAGACCTTTTGTATCATAAACAGCTGTTGAATTTTGTCAAATATTTGTTCTTCATGTGTTGAAAGGGTATGATTTTTGCCTTTATCTTATTTGGTGTATCACATTGATTTAATTTGTGAATATTGAACCATCCTTGCATCCTTGTTGGTCTTGGTGTTGTTATTATTATTGTTGTTCAGTCATTAAGTTGTGCCTGATACTTTGTGGTCCAATGGACTATAGCTAGCTAGGCTCCTCTGTCTTAGATTTCCCAGGCAAGAATACTGGAGTGGGTTGTCCAGTATTCTCTTCAGGTATCATTGAATTTGGTTTTCTAATATTTTGTTGAGGATTTTTGCATCTATATTTATTTGGGATATTAGCCAGTATTTTCTTTTCTTGTGGTGTCCTTGTCTGGTTTTGGTATCAGGATAATCTCAGCCTCATAATAAATGGCTCTGTAAGTGTTCCTTTCATCCTTTTTGGAAGACTTTGAGAAGGCTCCAGTGCCTCATACCATTACACTGGGAATTGGAATTTCAACAAAAAGTGTTGGTGGGGTGACAAATAGTCAAACCATAGCACCTTACTTCCTTCAACATTTCTCTCTCTCTTATTCCCCACCTTCCACACACACCCCATTCAGGTATACCTTGAATGATATGTTGGGCAGTGCCTGAAATCTACAAATGATATAATGAGATAGATAAAAATAAATGAGATAGATATTTCAAAAGCAGAGATTTGTCCCTTTCCTTGCCTCTGTTTCTTCATATCTTTGTCTTTTCATTCAAAGGCCAAAGTAGTGTTAAACTATTGGACTTTTATTTATGATATTTTTTCAACAATAAAGCACCATAAAATGGGTTGTGGTGAAGTCTCTAACCCTGAAAGTGAGCAATCACCTCACAGAGGCCCTGCCATCATTTTTTGAGAGGTTCTCTGCATGAAGAGGGTAGCAAGTTTGGTAGGATGATGTGGAAAGAATACACAAGTTCTCATATTTTATGACAAGAGCCATTTACACTGCCATTTTCTTGTGTTTTTTGAACTTACGTGTATTTCTTTCACTTACAATTCTTTTGTGTCTTTTTTTTGGTTAATTTTGCTTCCTCTAAATACAAATCTTTCTTAGAAAATTTATTTGAGTCTACTGCACACATTTCTGCCTTACTAGGTAGCTATTTGTTTTTTTTTTTCCCCTGACTTTTACTATATATTCCCTTTTTAAAGAGTTTTCTCTCTTTACAGCAATCTTTGCTTGACCAATGTCATACTGAATAACACATAACAGTAGCTTAGAATTTATTTAATAATTGTCCATTGAAAATTGCATAAGTGGGGCTTCCCGGGTGGTCCAGTGGTTAAAAATCCACCTGTCAATGCAGAGGACATGAATCTGATCTCCCATCCAGGAAGTAGTAAAGAACCTGCCTGCCAGTGCAGAAGATATAAGAGATGCAGGTTTGATCCCTGGGTCTGGAAGATTCTCTGGAGGAGGGCATGGGAACTCACTCCACTATTCGTGCCTGGAGAATCCCATGAACAGGGGAGCCTGGCAGGCTACAGTCCATTGGGTCACAAGAGTTGGACACAACTGAAGAAACAGCACACACATGCACACACCCCAGGAAGATTTCATATGCCATGGAAAAACTAAGCCTGTGCACCACAACTAGAGAAAGCCCACGTGCAGCGCCAAGACCCAGTACAGCCAAAAATAAATTTAAGAAAAACTTTTTAAAAATCACATAAGTGGAAATTTGAATATAAATTAATTCTGTGCTTATGTACTAATTATTTTTTATATGCACCATTATCAGAAAACATTACTATTAATTTATATTTGCTTTACTATTTTGCTGATTACTGTGAATTTAAAGAAATTCTATTTCACTGAATTTTATTCATCTACGTATTCATTCAATAAATATTTATCAGGCCCCATCATGGTATTTAGAAAAGCTTCTCCATGCATTCTTGTTGAACGGTGAATGTGCAATCACCATCCTAATAGCAGAAACATGGGGTAAATAAGATATGCAAGGTCCTTGCTCTAGTGGAACTTTCATTCAGGGGTATATATGTGTGTGTATTTGTCGTGGAATGTGGACATGATAAACAAATAAATACTTAAAGGTATTTCAGATAAGATATCTTCCATCATCGTTTATATTTTTTCTCTAGAATGTTTAAAATTTCATCTATTTATAGGAACTCTCTACAAATTAACACCACTTACTGCTTTTCTTAAATACTTCTGAAAGTACCCCATTTTTTGCATATGTCTTTAGGGTTGTGTATGTGGTGTGGTTATATGATCAAATATACTATGTTTTACTTTTATGAATTCTGCCTTTAATGCAGTGTTTCAGATGCCATTCTTCATCTCAAAATAGCTTTTAATCAGATTATTTTCTTCGAGGATATAGGAGGTTTTTTTTTTTTACAAAAAATTATTTCTTTTTTTTTTTTAACTTTACAATATTGTATTGGTTTTGCCATATATTGAAATGAATCCGCCACAGGTATACATGTGTTCCCCATCCTGAACCCTCCTCCCCCCTCCCTCCCCATACCATCCCTCTGGGTCGTCCCAGTGCACCAGCCCCAAGCATCATATTATTTTCTTCAAATAATTTTATAATTTGAGTAAAGAATATCTATAACCTTCAGTTCAGTTCAGTCGCTCAGTTATGTCCGACTCTTTGTGACCCCGTGAATTGCAGCATGCCAGGCCTCCCTGTCCATCACCAACTCCCAGAGTTCACTCAGACTCACGTCCATCAAGTCAGTGATGCCATCCAGCCATCTCATCCTCTGTCATCCCCTTCTCCTCCTGCCCCCAATCCCTCCCAGCATCAGAGTCTTTTCCAATGAGTCAACTCTTCGCATGAGGTGGCCAAAGTACTGGAGTTTCAGCTTTAGCATCATTCCTTCCAAAGAAATCCCAGAGCTGATCTCCTTCAGAATGGACCGGTTGGATCTCCATGCAGTCCAAGGGATTCTCAAGAGTCTTCTCCAACACCACAGTTCAAAAGCATCAATTCTTTAGCACTCAGCCTTCTTCACAATCCAACTCTCACATCCATACATGACCACAGGAAAAACCACAACCTTGACTAGACGGACCTTTTTTGGCAAAGTAATGTCTCTGCTTTTGAATGTGCTATCTAGGTTGGTCATAACTTTCCTTCCAAGGAGTAAGCGTCTTTTAATTTCATGGCTGCAGTCACCATCTGCAGTGATTTTGGAGCCCAGAAAAATAAAGTCTGACACTGTTTCCACTGTTTCCCCGTCTATTTCCCATGAAGTGATGGGACCAGATGCCATGATCTTCGTTTTTTTAAATGTTGAGCTTTAAGCCAACTTTTTCACCCTCCTCTTTCACTTTAATCAAGAGGCTCTTTAGTTCCTCTTCACTTTCTGCCATAAGGGTGGTGTCATCTGCATATCTGAGGTGATTGATATTTCTCCTGGCAATCTTGATTCCAGCTTGTGTTTCTTCCAGTCCAACATTTCTCATGATGTACTCTGCATATAAGTTAAATAAGCAGAGTGACAATATACAGCCTTGACATACTCCTTTTCCTCTTTGGAATCAGTCTGTTGTTCCATGTCCGGTTCTAACTGTTTCTTCCTGACCTGAATACAGATTTCTCAAGAGGCAGGTCAGGTGGTCTGGTATTCCCATCTCTTTCAGAATTTTCCAGTTTATTGTGATCCACACAGTCAAAAGCTTTGGCATAGTCAATAAAGCAGAAATAGATGTTTTCCTGGAACTCTCTTGCTTTTTCAATGATCCAGCAGATGTTGGCAATTTGATCTCTGGTTCCTCTGCCTTTTCTAAAACCAGCTTGAACATCAGGAATTTCATGATTCACGTATTGCTGAAGCCTGGCTTGGAGAATTTTGAGCATTACTTTACTAGCATGTGAGATGAATCTATAACCTTACTGAATCTGAATTTATTTTACTGTGTGTGATGTTGTAATATCATCAACATATACAAATTACATTTTAGATACCTGATAATTTAGTTCCTCACCAAATAAATATACATTATTTCATGATTTCATGGATATGACACCAAAAGAACAGGCAAAAATAGACAATTTGCAACATATATAAGGAAATCCTAAAACTCAAGTGCAAAACAACAAGAAGAAAAAAAACATAATAACCCAATTAAAAAATTAACCAGAGACTTGAATGGACATTTCTCCAAAGAAGATATAGAAATAGCCAATAGGTATAGGAAAATATGCTCAACATTATTAGTCATCAGGGAAATGTAAATCACAACCATAAGAGATATCATTTTACACCTCTCAAAATGGCTGTGATTAAAAAAAAAAAAAAAGAAGTTTTGGCAAGGTTGTGGAGAAATTGAATATCTTCTGAGTATTTATCCACATTAGATATGTAAATTTAATCTCAATAAAACTATGACCAAAAAAATTTATATGATTTATGGTGACATTTCTTCATTCTTGGTATTGTTAACTTCATTTTCTCTTTGTTCTTGTTTAGTATTGCTCAGTGGTTATCAGTTTTCAAGGAGCCATGTTTGAAAGGTTTTCCTCTGTTTTCTCTATCATGCTTACCTTGGGCTTCCCTGGTGGCTCAGCAGTAAAGAATCCACTTGCAATGCAGGAGTCTGCCTGCAGTGCAGGAGACCACCTGCAACACAGGAGATGCAGGTTCAATCTCTGGGTTAAGAAGATCCCGTGAAGAAGGAAACGGCAACCCTCTCCAATATTCTTTCCTAAAATCCCATGGACAGAGGAGCCTGGTGGGCCACAGTCCATGGAGTCGCAAGAGTAGGACTTGACTTAGGGGCTAAACCACCATCACTACCACCATGCTAACCTTCTTTTTTAAAATTAATTTTTGTTCTTTTCTTTGTTAATCCCAACTTCTGTATCCTTTAGGCTTTATTTTCTCTTCTCCTGGTTTCTTAAATAGAAGCTTACATGTTTTTTCATTTTCAGCCTTTCTTCTTTTCTAAATCTAAGGTATAAATTTCCCTTAAGCACTACTTTAGTTACATTAGAAGAATTTAGTTATATTATATCTTTGCAATCACTATTTCACAATATTTTCTAAGGTTTAAATTTATTCCCAGACCCATGTACTGTTTTGGAAGGGTGTTGCTTAATTTCTCCAAATAAGGATGGCTAACTGTATTTTCTTATTAATTCTTAATTTAATTACACTGTGGTCAGAGTAAATACTCTGTATAAATTCAATTATCTGAAGGTTTTTGTCCTACCATATGGTCATTTTTGATAAATGTTCCTAGTGCATTTACAATAATCTGAATTTTTTCATTATTGGGTGCATTGGTCTTTATATATTATTTAGCTAAATGTGTTGATTGTGGTGTTTTACATCTACTATAGTCTTCCTTCTTTTTTGTATGCCTGGCCTGCATGGTATTGAAAAAGATTTGTTAAAGTTCCCCAGGTTGATTGTTATTTTATCTATTTCTTCTTTTCATTCTGTCAAGTATTATTCTGTATTTCAAAGCTATGTTTCGATATCTTCCCTGGATTCTGATATCTGTAATATCTTTATTAAGGGCGCACTACTGTATGATCATGAAAATATCCTCTTTAACTAAATTAGCACATCTTCTCTTAAAATCTCCTTTCTGTGACCTTGCTATAGCTACTGCAGCTTTCTTATAGTTAGTATTCACATGTGTCCAGGCTTGCTAAGTCGTTTCAGTCACATCCAACTCTTTGCTAAGGACTATAGCCAGCCAGGCTCCTCTGTCCATGGGATTCTCCAGGCAAGAATACCGGAGTGGGTTGCCATGCCCTCCTCCAGGAGATCTTCCTTACCTAGGGATTGAATATCTCATATGTCTCCTACATTGGCAGTCAGGTTCTTTACCACTAGCACCACCTGGGAAGCCTAGTATTCACATAATATATATGTTTTCCTCCATCATTTTACTTTTGACCTTTCTTCGCTCTCATATCCAATGTGACTATCTTGCAGGTAGCATTTACACAAATTTTGTTGGTTTATCAGTTAGTGCTGCTGCTGCTAAGTCACTTCAGTCGTGTCCGACTCTGTGTGACCCCATAGACAGCGGCCCACTAGGCTCCCCCGTCCCTGGGATTCTCCAGGCAAGAACACTGGAGTGGGTCGCCATTTCCCAGTTAGTAGAGGGGCTTTAATTTGAAGTATCTAATCCATTGTAATTAGATTGCAAATCCAATTACTGATATTGTTGGGTTAGTATCTACCATTTCCTTTTTTTTAAATTAAATTTATTTATTTTAATTAGAGGCTAATTACTTTACAATATTGTTTTTGGTTTTGCCATACATCAACATGAATCCACCATGGGTGTACACGTGTTCCCAATCCTGAACCCCACTCCCACCTCCCTCCCCATACCATCCCTCTGGGTCATCCCAATACAGTATTCCATTTCCTTTTAATTGACCCATGTGCTTCATGTTCCTTTTTCTCTCCTTTTTTTCTTTCTTTGGTATTAAAAAAATTTATTCCAGATTTTCCTTTGATTTTTTGCAGCTTTACTAGATGTGGAGGTTTTCATAGACTTCTATCCATTTAAAAAATTCTTAATTATTATATCTTCAAATATTACTTCTGCAGCACTGTCTCTGTTTCTCTTCTCCTCCTATTCCCCCGCTTTTTCCTTCTCGTCCTTCCCTTTTTCCTCCTCCTCATCTCTCTTAGGACTCCTCTAAGACACTAATTCTGTGTTCAGTTCTGTCTAAAATTCTTTTAAACCTATTCATTCAGTTCTTAATTCTAGATATTTCATTTTCAGTTGGCAACTGTTCCTTTGATTTTCTTATAGTTACAATTATTTGTTAACATTTTTCACCTATTGATTCTTTCCTTTCCTCTTTTCCCCCTAAACACATTGTTCATAGTTAAAATCCTTATCTGCTAAGTCCAGCATATCTAGCATGTGTGTCTCTACCTTCTCTTACCTTCCTTTTTTCAATTTTTAAATTTGTCATGTCATCCATCTGTTTACATACCATGCAATTTTTAACTGAATGAGAAAAATGATGCATAAGAAAATAAGATATCCCAGATACATTTTCTAACACCTGAAAGGATTCATATTCTGTTTTGTTAAGCAAGTGGGAGAAGGGGTTCAGACCACCCAGATGTCTAAATACTAGCTAGGGTTGAGCTGTAACAAGTTTGGGTTGCAGTATTTGTAGCACTCAGTCTACCCCTGATTTCTCTGCCCCTGTGTTATGGGCTTTTAGAGTTTATAATTGAAAACCTGAATGTTTTGGTAGCTCAGCAGTCAGGGGGATGAAGGAATATCCACTCTGTTTGCAAGGTGTTTGACACAGTTCTTTGGCCTCCTGCCATTGACAGCGTGTTTACTGGGCAGATATTTGAGGAGAAAATCTGCTATATGAGAGAGGCTCTCAAATCTCCAGTTTTGTCACTGCAGCACCAGGTAACCCCCAAATCATGCAGGCTTCTCTGTCACATTTTGATCCATTAACCCCGGCAACAAATTGGGAAATTCCCATAAAGAGAAGCTTCAGATCCTTGGTTAACAATGAAATGATCTCCATTCTTTAGAATTTTAGCATGTTTAGTTCATATTGTGTCCACAAATGTCTAATATCTTCATTTTTTATCTAACATTTTATAGCATTTAAAGTTGTATCCAGCAGACCACTGGCCTGCTGTGAACCCCTCCATTGGAACCCTTCTTCATGAAAGTATAAAATTCTAAATTTTATTCTCTACTTCATCATTCACTTAAAATGCAACACTGAATAGACATCATTTAACCTTTCTTTACATTGCTTTTTATGTATTAAAGAAGAACAACGCAGTGAGTCTGTCAGTATCGTTTGTTCAAATGCTTTCAGAGCAAGAATTTAACCTATTTCTGCTCTATAGTAAAGTTATAAATGCATAATATTTTCCCCCTGGAGAACAAATAACCCCTAACTTTGAATAATAGCGATTCCTGACACAAAGTGCAAGAAAAGATAATATTTACTTGAGAGAAGAAGCAGCATTCCAAGATTCCCAGTGGAATCTGGTCAATGTCAGTCAATATCACCTGAGACATTTCTCGTGCAAGGTTGCCCAATCCACTCAAAGAGATCACATTTTCTTAAAACAAAGTGTCCAGATCTGGAGTCTGAAGCTTAGAGCCATCAGTGAAATATTCTGGGGCAAACCAAGACATCTCAATGTCCATTTGTTTTTCAATTCTGCATGACTGTACCAAGGAGAATGATTCTAATGATAGAGGATTCATGGCTGCTACCTAGGGCTTCTGATGAGGCTGGGTCCTGACTCCATTTCCTTTAATCTAATCCCTTTAGCTCTCAGGTCAAGGGCACCAATGTGTGTGTGATTTATAAGGAATCCATTCAGCAGCCAGCCCATACCTGTGACTCTGAACTCATTCAATTGCTTCTGGTAGAGATTAACATTTCTTTTAAGTCTTTCTCAGATGCTGTGCAGAACTCTACAAATCAGAGGTTAACACTTCTGTCTCACCCTACTCAGTAGTGTAATATTTCCTGTTTTTGCCCATTTTCAATGTTATTATTCTCTTATCACTGCTGTAAGAAACCAGACTCAGGTGCTGCCCCAGTGCAATGACTCCCTGTCAGAACCAGGGGACTCTGAAGCCTCAGAGGAGAGCGCCCCCTACTGCTCAGGTGAAGGTCCCACAGGACAGAAGACCTTTATCCCCCTTGTCAATGCCCCATTGTCCCATTTCTGTCTCCTCAGACAGCAGACAGCTCCGCCTGGTGGACGGAGGAGGTCCCTGCGCCGGGAGAGTGGAGATCCTTGACGAGGGCTCCTGGGGCACCATCTGTGATAACGGCTGGGACTTGGACGATGCCCGCGTGGTGTGCAGGCAGCTGGGCTGTGGAGATGCCCTCAATGCCATGGGGTCTGCTCACTTTGGGGCAGGATCAGGGCCCATCTGGCTGGAACACATTGGACTGCAGAGGAAAGGAATCCCACGTGTGGAAGTGCCCTTCCCGGGGCTGGGGAGTGCACAACTGCAGTCACGAGAACGATGCAGGAGTCGTCTGCTCAGGTATGGTCAGTGTATTGCCCTGTGATGGCAGAATGAAAAGTGCCATGGAAGCTGGTGTCTGATCACTGGGGCAATAGGATATAGATGGGCTAGAGAGGACTGAGACAGACCCATCCTCCGTGAATGCACAAAAGTTTCCTTGCTGTAAGTCTCTGCTATTTCTTCTCCAGTGATCTTACTGACATAGTAGATTAAACTATTCCAATGAAAACTGATCTTCATAATGAAGATGAAGATCAATCACATGAGACAGGAATTGATGGATTTGTGCCAAATTGCAAGTCTCTTTTGAAATTTTAGATGTAAATATTCATAGGCCTTTGCAGGTAAGACCAGAGAACTTTGGATGAAGTGCTCTGAGTCATAGGTTCTCCTTTGATTGTTACTATCAGAGATTCTCTGCCCATTTTTTCTTTTAAGACATCTGTATAGGCCAAAACTTTGGAAGAACACTTAGCCATACACTGACAAGTCAAAAGTGGAAGTAATACAATTTCTGTGTTTTATGGTAAGAAATTATATAGTTTATACCTGATGACTTCAATGATTTAAGAAAATTGAATTTGGGGGTTTGTTTGATATGAATAGGAGTAATGGGACAGATGTAATTTTTGAAGAAGGTAGAAGAGAGTTATGGCAGCTGGGAGGGAGAGGGACTGTAATAGGAACTGAAAAAGGCACATGTGGGGTGTTCTGAGCAGCACTGATGGTCCAGGAGTGGTGTGGAGGATGCTGTGTGTGCCTAAGAAAGCAGGATGTCTGTACAGCAAGAGACCAGAGAAGGATATATTTTTATTATATTTAGTATCCTTATCAACTGACATCAGCCTTCTATTCCACAAACTTTCTCACAGTTTTCACACACATAATCTCCCACACAAATTTTAAAATCAAATAGAAAACAAAAAAAAGTCTTAATTTGTCTCAGAAGAGTCTATCCTTATGTGTATAAGACTTTTTTGATTATTCAGTGTATATTTGAGCATTTAACATATATCAGGGTACATAAAACAGCATATAACAAATATTTCTTTCATGTTCTGCCTAATCTGTAATCTTTGGTGTTAATATAGCAACTAAAAAGTGTTGACTGAAAATGCTTTAATTAGAATGTGTTGCCTATGAGCAAACTCCCAACCAGACCAGACTAGAAGTTCTAACCTGTGTCTCTCTGGGGAGATGAGAGTGATAAATAATAAAAGGCAAGCAGACCATCTTCTCTCTCACCATTGTATAAGTGGTCAAGCTGATCCTTCAAGTCTTTAATTTCTTTTAGGTCTTTTCTGTTCTTTCCTGTTTTTCTGTAGTAGATTTTTATTTTGTTAGAATATTCTTTCTGAACCTTCAAAGTTCACATATTTATATAATCAGAATCCTTTACCAGAAAGAATTTCACCATATACATAAATTATCATGAGCATACTTTGAAACCAGACAAGTGTGTTAAATAAAGTGTTTTATGTTGTGGGTATCTTTTTTATTTGGATTACCTTCCTCTACCCAAAATATGGTCCCTGAAGTTCAAACCATGATCATGAGTTTTTTCTTTGGTCTCTCTCTCAGTTTCATACCCCATCCACTCCCCATTTAACCTACCACACACCCTACCTCACTCCACTCCTACAGAAGTTCTTCCCATTCAGAATTTCCTTTGCACCCATTTGTGGTTCTTAAGATTGTTTTCTCTTGTCTGCAGTGGGAGAAATGGGAAAGGTGGCAGGGTGAAGTGGTTGATGGGAGGAGCACAGGGGATAAAATGTGTCAAAAACTTGTTGGACAAATATTTCCCCCAAATATTCTATCTTTCATCCATATTGAGGTTTTTGCAATTTGAAAATTTCTAAATTATGTATGGCTAATTTGCTCTCTGGGCTTCCCTCATGGCTCAGTTGGCAAAAAATCCACCTCCAGTGCAGGAGACCCCAGTTAGACCCCTGGATTGGGAAGATCCACTGGAGAAGGGATAGGCTATCCACTCCAGTATTCTTGGGCTTCCCTTGTAGCTCAGTTGGTAAAGAATCTGCCTGCAATGTGGGAGACCTGGGTTCGATCCCTGGGTTGGGAAGATCCCCTGGAAAAGGGAAAGGCTACCCACTCCAGTATTCTGGCCTGGAGAATTCCATGGACTGTATAGTCCATGGGATCACAGAGAGTCAGACATGACTGACTTTCACTTCACTTCACTATTTGCCTTCTGCTCTCTTCCTCTCTTTCTTTATAGCATGGTAGCTATTTCTCAAGAACCCAAATAGGAAAGGAAAAAACAGCATATAGACAGGATTAAAATACTTTAACTCATCTTCACTCTTTAGCATTTCCTAAAGTTCACATGTCTGCTGCTGCTACTGCTGCTAAGTCGCTTTAGTCGTGTCTGACCCTGTGCGACCCCATAGACGGCAGCCCACCAGGCTCCCCTGTCCCTGGGATTCTCCAGGCAAGAACACTGGAGTGGGTTGCCATTTCCTTCTCCAATGCATGAAAGTGAAAAGTGAAAGTGAAGTCGCTCAGTCATGTCCGACTCTTAGCGATCTCATGGACTGCAGCCTACCAGGTTCCTCCACCCATGGGATTTTCCAGGCAAGAGTACTGGAGTGGGTTGCCATTGCCTTCTCCATCACATGTCTAGTATGAAGTAATTAAAAACCTCAGCTGTTTTACATGCTCCCACTGAGAACTCACTCTCTCCCAGGTTCTTTGATAAATTCTAAGCTTTCAAGAAAGATGGCTATGACCAGCCCCTTCTCCTATGACTCTGAGCTTTCTTCCTATCCAAACTGATTTCTGGACAACTTTCCAAAATCAGGTCACCTAAGAAATTCTTGGAATTTTTCACTGTGAAAAATTTTAAGAAACATGTGTGAAATCTTGTTATAATGTCTAGCTTTCCTCCTGTTAAGCCAGAAGTCTGTCTACTGTCATTGAGCACTCACAGATCCAGCCTGTGTGATTTTCCTTATCTTCAGAGACTTAAGTGTTGTTTCCTGAGAGAAAACTGGCCAGTATTCTGGCCCCAGAAATCTCAGGAT
Source organism: Bos mutus (assembly GCF_027580195.1). Classification (NCBI taxonomy): domain Eukaryota; kingdom Metazoa; phylum Chordata; class Mammalia; order Artiodactyla; family Bovidae; genus Bos; species Bos mutus. The sequence continues at coordinate 100,464 of NW_027219475.1, forward strand.
GGCCCTCTAACCTTGTGTGGCTCTTAGTCCTCTAACCTCTTGAGGCCCATGGATCTTCTTCACTCTGGGTTAGTACAGCTCTGAACCTGAGCCTGGTGCCCACTACAGAGCAGTATCCTTGGGCTCTGTAGTTTCCAGGCCTCTAGATGAGGAATTCACATTCCTAATTAACCTCAAAATGCATGTTTTTGGAAATCAGCCATTTCAAACTGACCCTGAAAATCCTTCAGGGTTTCTTTTCAGAAACTTGGTCTTGAAAATACTTGCTCATGAAATTTTGAAAATAACTGTCCAATTCTCTTTCCAGGCACCACTCCTGGAAAAGAAAAATTTTCACATTATTGCCTGTGACATTGTTTCCAATTGCCAAACCAGGTCTATGGGCACTCACTGGATTTCTTGTTGTTGTTTTCTTAGGATTTGTGCGTCTGGTTGGAGATGATGGACCCTGCTCAGGACGAGTAGAAGTACGTCCTGGAGAAGACTGGACCCCAGTGTCTGATGGAAACTTCACACTCCCCACTGCCCAGGTCATCTGTGCAGAGCTGGGGTGTGGTGAGGCTGTGTCTGTTCTGGGACACGAGCTCTTCAGAGAGTCTGATGGCCAGGTCTGGGCTGAAGAGTTCAGGTGTGAGGGGGAGGAACGTAAGCTCTGGTGGTGCCCCAGAGTGCCTTGTCCAGGGGGCACTTGTCACCACAGTGGAGCTGCTCAGGTTGTTTGTTCAGGTGAGATGCAGGTCAGGACTAACCTCCCTGCACACTCTGTTCAGGTGAGAAAATCATGTGATTTTGCTGAAACTCTGTCTTCTTCTACCAGCATACTCAGAAGTCCGACTCATGACAAATGGCTCCTCTCAATGTGAGGGGCAGGTGGAGATGAAGATTTCTGGACGATGGAGAGTGCTCTGTGCCTCCCACTGGAGTCTGGCCAATGCCAATGTTGTCTGTCGTCAGCTCGGCTGTGGAATCGCCATCTCCACCCCCAGAGGACCACACTTGGTGGAGAGAGGTGATCAGATCTCAACAGTCCGATTTCACTGCTCGGGGCAGAGTCCTTCCTGTGGAGTTGCCCTGTGACTGCCTTGGGTGGTCCTGACTGTTCCCATGGCAACACGGCCTCTGTGACCTGCTCAGGTAAGAGACAGGAAAGGGCTATTGGTACTTAGGATGCTCCTGGAGTGAAATGTCCCCAAGAGCAGAGAGTGAGGGAAAACTGGCTTTGGAAGATATTTCATGATGAAATATGGTGCTCCTCATTGTTCACTCATTTTTCAGGTTAGGGCAAGAAGTGTGAAGGGGAATAATATATTTTAAAGCAACATTGTTATTGACATATGATCATAGAAGACAGTGTATAAGCAATACGTGTAGACTTCAGTCATGTACCCAGAGCAGCAAAGAGAACATTCCCAGCCCCAAGAGTCACTGTTGCCTCCAATAACTGGCCTCCCTCCTCTCCAGGGAAAACTGCTTATCTAACTTCTACTATCATAGAGTGTTTTATCAGTTTTTGAACTTTATATAAAATGATGCAGTGTGTTTTCTTTTGTGTGTGACTTCTTCGACTCAACATTATGTTTAGGATTCACTCATGATGTTGTTTATAGCAGTACTTTATTCATTTTTATTACTGTAGAATATTGCTTTCATTGATAACATGGCCATTGATCCATTCAACTGATGTTAGAGATTTGAGTTGTTTCCTGCTCTTGACTATTATAAATATGATGCTAGAATGTAGCATGACAATGACTTGGGGCACAAATATATGTTACTTATTTTGTGTGTTTAACATTTGGTCTTTTCTTTTTCTAAATGGTACAGGATCCTTTGATAAAGCAAGTTTTTAATTTGAAGGAAATATTAATACAATTGCCAACTTTTCCCTGTATATTTAATACTTCTTATATCCCTTTAAAAAGAACTTTCCCTTCTCCAAGATCATGAAAATATTCTCTTAGAGTATCTTACAAAAGTTTCTTTTTCTCTTGCATGTAATTGTACCTTCCTTCTGGGATTGATATCTGTGTAAGATAAGTCATGTTTCACATGGACATCCAATTCACTCAGAATCTTTTTCTGGAGAGACTTTTTCCCCACTGCAGTGCTACCTTTATCTTAAGCAGAAGAGCACATATGTCTGAGTCCTTTTAAAGACTCTGTATTCTGTTCCACTGTATCATTTGTCTGTCTTTGCACCAATACTGCATTTTCTTAATTACTATAACTTTATAATAAGTCTAGATAATTTTAATTTAAAGGGGTTACTTTATATTAACTCCTTTAACTTTGTTCCTTTTCTTACTGACTGTGTTGGTCATTCTTGGTGTTTTGTATTTTGTCTAAATTTTGGAATCTGCTTGTTATTTTTCACACTCCCTAAAAAAATAGCATAAGAGTATTTTGATTAAGATTAGATTTAATCTACACAGAAATTTGAGAATGACTGACTTTGACAATTTTGGATCTCTCAATTCATTGACATAATTTTTATTGTTGTTTAGTCACAAAGTTGCATCCAACTGTTTTGTGACCCATGGACTGCAGTCTGCCAGGCTCCATTGTCCATGGGATTTCCCAGGCAAGAATACTGGAGTGGGTTGCCATGCTCTCCTCCAGGGCTTCTTCCTGACCCAGATATTGAACCCACTTCTGCACTGGCAGGCAGATTCTTTACTACTGAGCCATCTGGGAAGCCATTGACATAATATATCCCTCCATTCAGTTAGGTCTTGAATTTCTCTCAGAAGTTTTGTCCACCTTCTTCTACATTTTTCCTAAGCATTTTATTTATTTTTTTATGTTATTAGTATTTCTTTTATGGACGATGTCCTAGGAATGAATTATCTCTGACTTGTTTTCACCTTTTAACATTTTTTTAAAATTTTGATGTAATTTGAGACACTGAAAAGTTAGAAGAATAATATAAACATTTCCAGATGACCTTTAACTGGAATCCCTCAATGCTAGTTTTTGGTTTATTCTGTCTCATTTCTCTCTGAACATATAAAATCTTTCTGGATTAGGTTGCTGTCATGATGTCCCTTTACCACTAAAATACTATGAGGAATTTCCTTATGTAACCACAGGTTCAGTCCAGTTCTCAGCTGATTGCAGCCCCAGATGATACCTAAGTGCAAGCACTGAAAGACCCCAAGACAGAACTGTTGAGTCTTTCCCAAATTGCTGACTCAGGAAGTCTTAAGCAAAATGAAGTATATATTTTTTCCTCCAGTGGCTAAATTTTGGGGGGAAATTTGTTACACAGCATTATAACCAGGACACTTACCATGTGACCTGCAGTTATGTTGGTGCAAAAGTCATTGCTGTTTTGCATTATTGAAATTTGCCATTTGATCTTGGAATGTATTCTTAAATAAATGTGGTTATGTTACACATCATTTAATGTGTATTTCTTGCTTTTTATTTTGCTATGGTTTATTACTTGCTGCTTATTTCATATGTATTTTAGATTATAGACATGATGTTAGACACAGAGCAATTTCAAGTGATTTTCTTATTCGAGTTCAAAATGGGTCGTAAAGCAGCAGAGACAACTTGCAACATCAACAATGCATTTGGTCCAGGAACTGCTAATGAACATATAGTTCAGTGGTTGTTCAAGAAGATTTGCAGGGCTTCCCTGGTGGCTCTGCAGTAAAGAATCCGCCTGCCAATGCGGGAGATACTGGTTCAATCCCTAGTCCAGGAAGACGCCACATGCTGCAGAGCAGCTAAGCCTGTGCATCACAACTATTGAGCCTGTGCTCTAGAGCCTGGGAACCACAACTACTGAAGCCCAGAAGCCCTAGAGCTTGCTCTCCATAACATGAGAACCACCACAGTGAGAAGCCTGCGCACTGTAACAAAGACTAGTCCCCACTCGCCACAACTAGAGAAAAGCCTGAGCAGCAGCAAAGACCCTGCAAAGCCAAAAATAAATAAATAATAAAGAATTTTATTTAAATGAAGTTTTGCAAAGGAGATGAGAACCTTGAAGATGAGGAGTGCAATGGCCTGCCATTGGAAGTTGACAACAACCAATTAGAGCAATCATCAAAGCTGATCCTCTTACAATTACATGAGAAGTTGCCTAAGAACTGAATGTTGACCTTTCTACAGTCGTTTGGCATTTGAAGCAAATGCCGAAAGGTGAAAACACTTGATAAGTGGGTGCCTCATGAGCTGACCACAAATCAAAAAACTTGTCATTTTGAAGCATCATCTTCTCTTATTTTACACAACAACAATGAACCATTTCTCAATTGAATTGTGACCTGTGATGAAAAGTGGATTTTATATGACAACTGGAGATGACCAGCTCAGTGGTGGGACTGAGAAGAAGCTGCAAAGCACTTCCCAAGGCCAAACTTGCTGCCAGTCTGATCCACTACAGCTTTCTGAATCCCAGCAAAACCATTACATCTGGGAAGTATGCTCAGCAAATCACTGAGATGCACTAAAAACTGCAACACCTGCAGTCGGCATTGGTCAACAGAAAGGTGCCAATTCTTCTCCGTGGCAACGCCTGGCCACACATCACACAACCAACGCTTCAGAAGTTTAACGAGTTGGGCTACGAAGTTTTGCCTCATCTGCCATATTCACCTGACCTCCCGTCAACTGAATACCACTTCTTCAAACATCTTGACAACTTTTTGCAGAGAAAATGCTTCCACAACCAACAGGAGGCAGAAAATGCTTTCCAAGAGTTCATCAAATCCCAAAGCACAGCTTTACACTACAGGAAAAAACAAACTAATTTCTCATTGGCAAAAATGTGTTGATTGTAATGGTTCCTATTTTGATTAATAAAGATATGTCTGAGCCTAATTATAATGATTTAAAATTCGTGGTCTGAAACCGCAGTGATGTTTGCAACAAATAATAGAATATTTGTCCTCTGATCTTCTGTATTAATAACTGCCTTATGCTGATCTAATGTGCTTATACATTCATTCTTTAGTTCTTAAATTCAAATATTAAGTTTCTTAGCTCTAGAACTTTTATTTTTTTTTTGTTAAAATTTCTCTGCCAAGAAAAACATCTTGTCAATTAATCTTAAGAGCACTTTAATCAGGGCTATTTAAATTCTCTGTCAGGTAACTCTAATAGTTGAATATTTGGGGAAATTTTTGGGAATGTCTTCTTTTTCCTTTTGGTTTTCCATTTGATGTCTTTTATATAAGTTTTTTCCCTTCTGTTAGTGACAGACATGGAAGATGAAAACTTTTAGAAATCTTTCAGAAAAGATTTTGTTTTGTTTCTTCTATTTTGATATAGATTTAGGTATAGAACCCACTATTTAACTCATTCTCAGTGTAAAGCTTGGCTTAAACAAAAATTGTGGCACTGTCAGAAGCAGACCTCTCCATGGAGAAACTGAACTCTATAATAACTTCACTGCTGTTACAGCTTTCATCTCAAACACCATCACTAGGTTATTATTTAGTTTAATTCAGTTTCCTGTTCTTCAACCCAACCAGACCCCTGATCATTGCTGTTTCTGCAGGAAACCAGACCCGGGTGCTGCCCCAGTGCAACGACTCCGTGTCTGAACCAGCAGGCTCTGTGGCCTCAGAGGAGAGCGCCCCCTACTGCTCAGGTGAGGGTCCCACAGGACAGAAGATGCTACTCAACCCCTGAGGTCACCACCCCATTGTCCCATTTCTCTTTTCTCAGAGAGCAGACAGCTCCGTCTGGTGGACGGAGGAGGTCTCTGCGCTGGGAGAGTGGAGATCCTTGACCAGGGTTCCTGGGGCACCATCTGTGATGACGGCTGGGACCTGGACGATGCCCGCGTGGTGTGCAGGCAGTTGAACTGTGGAGAAGCCCTCAATGCCACGAGGTCAGCTCACTTTGGGGAAGGGCCAGGGCCCATCTGGCTGGACGACCTGAACTGCACAGGAAAGGAGTCCCACGTGTGGAGGTGCCCTTCCTGGGGCTGGGGGCGGCACGACTGCAGACACAAGGAGGACGCAGGGGTCATCTGCTCAGGTCTGTGCTGCACACTGTCCACAGGCAGGGGGAGGGGTGGGGCCCTGGAGGACAGGGGTCTGAGCCCTGATGGAGAGATGCTGAAAGGACCAGAGAAGGAGGCTTCCTCCCATGGAGCCTGTCTTTCCAACAGACATGAAGACTGGGTGCTTAAACTTCCTCCTGAGGCAGCTGAGATTCTGGTCCTTTATTCTCAGTAGTGTTTCCTGACAGAGCTGTTTCTTACAGTTAACACTTGAAAGCAGGGCTCACTCTGCAGTTATCTGTGGGAGTAACACCTGGAAATCCTAGGTTTCCCAGGTTGTGCTAGTGGTAAAGAACCTGCCTGCCATTGCAGGAGATGTAAAAGATGTGGGTTCAGTCCCTGGGTTAGGAAGATCCCCTGGAGGAGGGCATGGCAACCCATTCCAGTATTCTTGCCTGAGAATCCCATGGACAGAGGAGCCTGACATAGTGAAAACTCAGATTTTTCCTTTACAGTTCTGTTTGCTAGGAGTCTAACTAGGGTCTCTGTGGGCCAACATCCAAGTGTCCACAGGGCTGCATTCTTCCTGGAGTCTCTGGGGAGGACTCCTTTCCCAGCCTTTTGTGGTTTCTGTGTGGCCTCATTTCTTGGCTCAGGGCCCTCTTTATTCTTCTTCAGACAACAGTGCTCTTCCAACTGTTCTCCCTCACTCACATTTCCCTCTGACTGGAGCTGGGAAAGATGATGCATTTCTCAGAATAGTGGGTTTAAAGATGTGTAAGGCTGGGCTCACATGGTTAATCCACAATATTTGAGCTTTATGTCTCCATCCCAAGGTCCTTATTAATCACGTCTGTAAAATCTCTTTTGAAATGTAAGGTAACTGTCACAGGTTTGGGGATTAGGCTGTGGACATCTCTGGGGGTCCATTATTCTGTCAACCACCTCACTGTCCACATCATTTTCTGTTCTTTTAGAAGTTTTGTCAGGAATCAGGATTCAGCTCCCATCACTGCAGCTGCCCAGTTTGGTCTTCCTCTCTGTTTATATCTACATTGTTGTGGTAGAAATAGGTATACAGACATTAATGGACAAAGTCAGGTGAAAGGGAGGTAAAAGTCAGTCTTGTCACCCAGTGGGCATCTCCTCCGCTGGGTCAGGGGTGTATGGTCACTATTTCTGGGGGAGAGGAAAACCCAGAGCTCTGAGTGGGGTGCTCACTGTGTCCTGTCTCCTCCCTTTCGATCTTAGAGTTCCTGGCCCTCAGGATGGTGAGCGGGGACCAGGAGTGTGCTGGGTGGCTGGAAGTTTTCTACAACGGGACCTGGGGCAGTGTCTGCCGCAGCCCCATGGATGATGTCACCGTGTCCATCATCTGCAGTCAGCTTGGCTGTGGGGACAGTGGAAGTCTCAACACCTCTGTTGGTCTCAGGGAAGGTTCTAGACCCCACTGGGTAGATGGAATCCAGTGCCAGAGAACTGACCCCTCTCTCTGGCAGTGTCCTTCTGACCCTTGGAATTACAACTCATGCTCTCCAAAGGAGGAAGCCTACATCTCATGTGCAGGTGACTTACTGTCTGTTTCTGTGTCACTCCCAACCATGTAGGATGTCATTAGTATGATTTCATATTTTCAAATCTAACTGATGGGTTTTGGTTGAGTCTACAAAATGTAGGTGTATATTTGTATTTGTCTCTGTGTCTGTTTGTTTGCTGTTGTTATGGTAAACAACTAATTAGATAAAGTAATTTCAGCTGCTGATAACATGCAGTGAACCTCTCAGCCAAGTAGATGATGAAGCTTCTGTGGTCTCTTGTCATTTGACTGTGACAAAAAACCTTAGATACTCATGTTTGGGGACAAGACCTCCCCCAGCTATTCCTGATCCACTGTATCCCTGTTGTTTGCAGTAAGAAGACCCAAGAGCTGTCCAACTGCTGCCCCCTGCACAGGTATATCAGCCCACTGCCTCCCCTGTGGCTCCCAGGGGCTCCTTCCTCCCACCAGGGCAGTCACAGGAGGGCTGCTGCCTTTTCAGACAGAGAGAAGCTCCGGCTCAGAGGAGGAGACAGCGAGTGCTCAGGGCGGGTGGAGGTCTGGCACAGCGGCTCCTGGGGCACTGTGTGTGATGACTCCTGGAGCCTGGCAGAGGCTGAGGTGGTGTGTCAGCAGCTGGGCTGTGGCCAGGCCCTGGAAGCCGTGAGGGCTGCGACATTCGGCCCTGGAAATGGGAGCATCTGGCTGGACGAGGTGCGGTGTGGGGGCCGGGAGTCCTCCCTGTGGGACTGTGCTGCGGAGCCCTGGGGGCAGAGTGACTGCAAGCACAAGGAGGATGCTGGTGTGAGGTGCTCTGGTGAGTGAGGGGCTCAGGGTCCACCCTGGGTGAGCTGGGGCAGCACAGGGGCACTGGGCTGGACCGGGCGTGGTGGGGAGTTTGTATTCAGACAGTGTCCAGGTCCTGGGGCCCTGATCTATGATGCAGAAGCTGGGAGGACTGGACACTGATGTTGTGGAGACTGAGGGTGATTTCAGGCTCAGGAGGGAAAAGATTTGCCCTGTGTTCTGGCCAATTCTTCTTCCCCACACTACTGTTTTTCTCTTTAGGTGTAAGGACAACATTGCCCACGACTACAGCAGGTACTGTGATCCATCCACGGGCAAGGGAGAATACTCAGTACTGGGGACGTGTTCTGTGGGCTCTCTGACAGCTCTTAATAAGAAAGAGTCTGAGGAGCCGTGGCTGTTGGGGAGCAGCCAGGGCATTACACTGGGGAAATCCCCTGCCTTGATGTCCAGGGTCAAATATTCTCATGCCCGGGGTCCAAGGAAGTCTGGTTTCCATGTTGTAGAATCTAAGGAACTCCCACCTGACCTTGAGTGTTGCTCCTCATCAGAGAGGTGCAGGTCCCTGGACTGTTTGATGTTCTGTTTCCTGAAGCCCAAGGAGAAGGGATGAGCTGGGTCCTCAGAGGCTGTCTCAGCAGGGCAGCTCCCTGACAATCCCCATCTCTGCCTTGGGGCCACACTGGCCAGAGTGGAGTTGACTTGTCTCAGGACGAGACCTGGGGGAACCCTGACACTGTCTGAGGCTGAGACCCCATTGTCCGGAGCTCCTGAAAATGCTGACACAGAGATTTCTCTGTGCCCAAGACTATCTCCAGCCCTTTTTCCTGTTCTCCTTAGGGACCAGAACAACCTCAAATCCTCTCCCTGGCATCTTCTCCTGCCTTGGGATCCTCTGCCTCATCCTGGGGGCCCTTCTCTTCCTGGTCCTCATCATCTTGGTGACTCAGCTACTCAGATGGAGAGCAGAGCGCAGAGGTGGGCTGCAGGGGGAACTGGGGACCAGGCAGAGTGTGTGGAGGCAGGAGATAGGGCAGGTGTGAGGAGGGGAACCTGGGCCAGGTACTGTTCTGAGTTGCAGACTCCATGTGCTCCATGCTGAGCTCTAAGGGCTGAGTAGACAGAGGTTCTTAGGACTGGGGTGTGAACTCTCATAAGTCATGGCCTGTCCTGTGAGACCAGACAGAGTTGGCGCTGAGCTGTAATCAGGGTCAGACAAAAGGAGAAGGTAGTGACATTGTGCATGGGGTAGGAGACGATGCTGAGGTCCTGGCAGCCCCCATGTGAGCACCAGGGAGATGAAGGTGGGCTGGCTGGATCGGGGTATCTGGGGAAGCTTCTCTGACCTGCTGGGGGATCTCTCAGCCTTATCTAGCTATGAAGATGCTCTTGCTGAAGCTGTGTATGAGGAGCTCGATTACCTTCTGACCCAGAAGGAAGGTCTGGGCAGCCCAGGTGAGTGTCTCTGTCTGCCCTCCTGGGATCTCTGGTTGTCACCACCCACTAGCTGTGCACATCTTCTCAGCATCTGCAGACCCCATGTGTGCCCCAGGCTCACAGAGATGGCTCCTCCAAAGAGGCAGGATGGCCTCTCAGAGCCTCGTGACCTCCCAGCCTCTGTCTACACTGCAGAAGCCAGGCTTGTCCCTTCTCAGCCTTAACACAGGTCCCTTGGGTGTGGGGAGGGTCATGCTGTGTGTTGTGTGATGTTTATCTCCACATGAGGCTTCCCATCAGATTTCTCACTGACTAAACTGCTGTATTACACCAGGGATGGTGAGGACAACAGTGACTACAGATCCACTCCAGGAAATAGAGGTGGATCTGCCTCGGCTGGGCTCTGGGGAGGAGAGTTTCCCTCATAGAGAGGAGATTTAAGGGGAATGGTTTTCCTTTGATGGACCAGAGGCATCCCTTGTGTCCAGATGGGGTCCATCCTTCCCCTTCTCTGGCTGTTCTGTGATGTCTCACATTGGGGCTGGGCTCTCTGTGTCCAGAATCACAACAGGCACACAATGTTTTTAAAAATAACATCTGTAAAGCACAATTTGTCAAAATACTTTAGCAATGCTCAGTGGTGAAAGAGTTGCTTTGAGATATGTAGTTTCCCCCAGAAAATATTAAGATATGTAAAATTGTGTTTTGGCTTATGGACACATCAAAATGAAACATGGTCTTAGAGAAAAAGTCTTTTGAAACAAGGAGTGACTGGTGCCTCTATTTAGCAACTCAGAAACTCTTGATCATAGGGGATCTTAGATATTTCCCAGACCAACCCACTTACTGTGGTTTCATCAAATCCCCTTGTCTCTCTTGGAACCCCCAGATCAGAGGACTGATGTCCCTGCTGAAAATTATGATGATGCTGAAGAGGTACCAGTGCCTGGGACTCCTCCTGCCTCTCAGGGTAGCGAAGAGGAAGTGCTCCCAGTGAAGGAAGATGGTATGAGGTCTCAGACAGGTGAGTGGGGTTAGCTCATCTCCTATAATCTTCAGTCTCTGTCCTGGAAATGGTGAATTTGAGCTCCTCAATGCCCAGCCTCTCTAGAATTTCAAAACGTCAGTAATCTCATGCATTTGATGGGTTTCCTGGTGTCTCAGATGGTAAAGAATCTGCCTGCAATGCAGGAGACCCAGGTTTGATCCCTCCTGGTTGGGAAGATCTCCAGGAGAAGGGAATGGCAACCCACTCAAGTATTCTTTCCTGGAGAATCCCATGGACAGAGGAGTCTGGCAGGCTGTAGTCCATAGGGTCACAAAGAGTTGGACGTGACCGTCTCAATCGTATACTGTCTTTAATGCTATCATACTTCTTGGCAGTGAGGAATCATTCTCCTCTTGGCATTTATGTGTCCATACTGCAACTTAAATTTTCACTTTATATGTGATATGCGTGCATTTAAATTTACAGATTAGGGCGTTTCCTGACAATCCAGTGGTTAGGACTCTGCACTTTCACTGCTAGGACCCGAGTTCAATCCCTGGTCAAGCAACTAAGATCGCACAAGCATTGTTCAGTGGGCCAAAAGGAAAAGAAAACTTGATTATTTGAGCATATTTATGAAATACACAAATAGAACGAGTATTTTGATAACTCTTCTGTGCTGTCTTATACATGAAAGGTAGTCAGAGATTTTTAAAAATGTACTGCAGTATTGAATTTGTGAGGTATTCTGATAATTTAAGATGAGCTCTGTTTCTATGTCAGCACTAATGTACAAAATCTATGATATGCAGTGGCCTTAACATTAAGCCATATTGGTAGTTCATAGACCAGAGTTTGTGGTCAGCTAAAGTCTAATTTGCTCCAGACATTTCAGTAGCTGAGAGAAGACACTCATTCTCTAGAAAAGAGCATTTCTCCGTCTGAGGGCCTGTGTGCTCCTGGGAAGGGGCGCCCTGTGTTTGCACCTTGATACTATTTGTGGACATTTGGGAACAGAAGTTAACTAAGAGCAGAGCTGGTTTGTGAGTGAGGAACTCATATTTTCCTGTCTCCACTCTCCCTCTCATGATTTCACATCTGTCAGTTGTGAGAGGAGAACATTAAATTCGTTGGTATGTTCTTACTGTTCTTGGGCATCTCCCTGCTGATTGTGTAGCCTGGAGGCAGATCTTCCCAGAGCTCTTGTGTGAGCACAGGTCCCCTGTGATGCAGGGTTTCCACATGAACTGAGGCCCCAGAGACCACATGAACTGGATCTGAGAGGACAGCCGGGATCCATCCTCACTGTAACTAGTGTGAAACAGCCTGAACCTCCTTGCCCCCACCTGGGTCCCAGGGGTGCTTTGTTATCACCACTTCCTTTACTCACTTCCACAACATGGTCTGGTCCCCTTTGTCTCAGTTCTAACCATACTTTTCTTTACTATTTCAGGCTCTTCTCTGTTTGTCTTTGGAGAGGAAGCTGATCCTGGGGAAGGAGAAGAGAGCCCATGGCTGCTCCAGGGGGACAAAGGGGACCCTGGGTACGATGACATTGAACTCAGTGCCCCAGGAACATCCACAGTGACTTTCCCATGATGTTGTATTAAATATGAGATGAAGCCTCAGATATTCTAATTGCCTATATTTCAATACAGTAATACTGACCTGTAATTGTGTTATATGGAAATTGTTCAAAATGAAATATTCTGAATAAAGTAACTTTTTGCTGTGTTGCTAATTTAGCAAGTCCCACATTAAATGCTTTTAAAGGATTGGTCTGTTTCTCAAACACCATTTTCCTCAAAGGAAAACAAGATGTACTGCCTTTTTTTCTCACCTCCATCAAAGGCTAATGAGGACATGACTTTGCCCAGGATCACAAATGCTCCAGGTCACTCTTACTTAGAAAAAGCATCTAAACTTGGTCCACATTCACACTCTCCTTCCTAGCAAGATGAACCTGTCAACCAAAAAATATAGTCAGAACCTGATAGAGTTATTTTATTTGGTGGGAATGTTTAGGACTCCAGGCCCTGGAGACAGCATCTCAGTAGCTCTGAGAAAACTGCTCCAAGGAGGCAGGAGGGGAAGTCAGCCTATATATAAGTTTGCAACAAAGGGCGAGGCAGTCTGAACATCAAGATCAGGTACCAAGTTAAGGAAGTTAGCATTCTGTTATTGGGAAGATGCAAGCCTCTGGTCTCACTGGATTCATTCCTTCCATATGAAGCTCAGCTATCTGGGGCCAACCCTGTTTCCTTATTCACCTCAAGGAGCGGCAGATGGCTGCTTCTTGCATTCCCCTAGCTCCTCAGCAATCACCATGGGGAGTGGCAGCATCCCCTGGATCACAGTTTTGGGAGCCCTCACTCACATTTGGAGACCAGAAATCATTGATGGCTGTGATATTTCTTGTTTATTGATATGACAGGAGATATTTTCATTTCACAAACTCATGGAAAAAACCCAATCCTGTATGTTCTTCTCTGAGATGTCTCATCACCTGTTTTTAACCTATTCTTGGTCACCAGACTTGGATGTGAGTTTCAAAGTGGGACACTGCCTGGTGAGAGAGAATGGATACAGCTTTCCTTATCCTGCTTAAATTTTCATGGACCAGTTAAAAATCTAACTCTAGGTTAACTGCTTCTCCCTTTTTCATTACTCATTCCCTAGGTTACTTTATCTGTTTATTTCTCAAGCAGATATAGATTCCTTTTTGCTCTTCTCCCATGTCTAGTTGATTATCAAATCCTTATGAATCCATTCTTTCCATCCCTTTGTGGTATTTCTTCAGGATTTTGCTATTTCTTGTCTCTCCAGTAATCTATCCTTCTGAGTGAATTATATCAGCTCATATCTCTTTCTAAGTTGATGGAAGGCAAATTGGTGCTCACCACACCCTGCATCCAGGTGGGACAAGAGAGCAAGAAAGTGGAGACCTAGGCAGAGGGGATGCAGAAGAAGGGATGTAAGGAAGATCAGGAACATTTGGGTATTTGTTTCAAATATGTGGATGGAGGTGTCTGATATGATTGAAAACTTAAAGGAACAATTTCAGAATAGTGGACTTTGCTGAAAACATATTGTTTCAAGATTGCTTTAATCTGGTTACTATTGAAAATGTTAACATGATCCTGCTGTGATTCTTCAGGGTAGAGACAGCTGTCTTACAGGAGTAGCCAAGTAAATATTATCTTTACACAACACGTCTCCCCCCACCCCCATTCCATTGTGGACATGTGGAGAAGCTGCTGAACTAATATAAGAACTGGGAGTGCTGGCCTAGCTGTGAGCTGAGTCCACCCAGTTACTGCTTGATGCCTGCATGGTGTCCAGGACTCCAACCTATGCTCACACTCTCAGTCTTCATAGTTCTAGGCTGTGCTTGGGAATGGGAAGATGTCCAGGACTTCTCCCAGGGCAGCTCACATAGCTATTCACCATTGGGAAGTAATGAAATAAATGACATATGATGAAAGAAATAAAGTATACCAGCCAAGAAGCTCAGTGAACTCCAAAAAAACACAGATAAACAATCCAATTCAGGAAAAGAATATGTGAACAAAATGAGATTAAAAGTATTTCTTATCATTATTATTACTGCTTTTAATTTTTGGTTGCACTGGGTCTTTGTTGCTGCACATGGGCTTTCTTTAGTTGCAGCAAGCAGGCACTACTCTTCTTTGTGGACAGCAGGCTTCTCTATGTGGGGGCTTCTCTTGTTGCGGAGCACAGGCTTCAGGCGCTCAGGCTTCAGTAGTTGCAGCATGCAGGCTTCTATTTGCGGCTTGCAGGTCCTAGAGCATGGGCTCAGTAGTTGTTGTGCACAGGCTGAGTTGCTCCACAAAGGAAATCGGTTGTCTTACAGAGATAGAAATGAAATAAGATACAACAGATTTGTAAATGTAAATATGTAATCCAACTCAGAATACTCTAATATGCAAATATACAGTGAAAGTCGCTCAATGGTGTCCGACTCTGCAACCCCCTGGACTGTCCATGGAATTCTCCAGGCCAGAATACTGGAGTGTGTAGACTTTCCCTTCTCCAGGGGATCTTCCCAACCCAGGGATTGAACCCAGATCTCCCACATTGCAGGCAGATTTTTTACCAGCTGAGCCACAAGGGAAGCCCAAGAACACTGGAGTGGATAGCCTATCCTTTCTTCAGGGGATCTTCCCAACCCAGGAAACAAACCAGGGTCTCCTGCATTGCAGGTGGTTTCTTTATCAACTGAGCTATCAGGAAAGCCCACAAAATATACAACGAACTTGTAAATGTAAATGTGTAATACAACTCAGAATACTCTGTGCTAACCAGTTAACTGCAGTCTAAAGGAAGTATTAAAATAATTATAAAGAAAAGTTTTTTGTTAGTGGATATACAATATAAAGAGAGGCAAATTCTGACATCAAAAACAGAAAGTGTAAGGGGATAAAAAGGTATAGCTTTTGTATGTGATTGAAATTAATTTATCAGACTGTTGTGTCTGTAAGATGTTATACATGAGCCTCATGGCAACAAAAATGTAAAAACCACCCTTATGGCATAAAGTGAAGAGGAACTAAAAAGGCTCTTGATGAAAGTGAAAGTGGAGAGTGAAAAAGTTGGCTTAAAGCTCAACATTCAGAAAACGAAGATCATGGCATCTGGTCCCATCACTTCATGGGAAACAGATGGGGAAACAGTGGAAACAGTGTCAGACTTCATTTTTGGGGCTCCAAAATCACTGCAGATGGTGACTGCAGCCATGAAATTAAAAGACACTTACTCCTTGGAAGAAAAGTTATGACCAACTTAGACAGCATATTGAAAAGCAGAGACATTACTTTGCCAACAGAGGTCCGTCTAGTCAAGGCTATGGTTTTTCCTGTGGTCACGTATGGATGTGAGAGTTGGACTGTGAAGAAGGCTGAGTGCTGAAGAATTGATGCTTTTAAACTGTGGTGTTGGAGAAGACTCTTGAGAATCCCTTGGACTGCAAGGAGATCCAACCAGTCCATTCTGAAGGAGATCAGCCCTGGGATTTCTTTGGAAGGAATGATGCTAAAGCTGAAACTCCAATACTTTGGCCATCTCATGCGAAGAGTTGACTCATTGGAAAAGACTCTGATGCTGGGAAGGATTGGGGGCAGGAGGAGAAGGGGACGACAGAGGATGAGATGGCTGGATGGCATCACTGACTCGATGGACGTGAGTCTGAGTGAACTCCGGGAGTTGGTGATGGACAGGGAGGCCTGGCGTGCTGCAATTCATGGGGTCGCAAAGAGTCAGACACGAATGAGCGACTGAACTGAACTGACAGTAGAGTCACGAAAAGTAAAGAGAAAGAAGTCAGAGCACACCATTATCCAAAGTTATTAGCTCTCAGTTCTAACTGTTCTGCAGAATAGTTGAGTTGTCCTGGTCTTTACAGCATTCTTCAGGATCAGCCTCAGAGGACTTTCCTTTCACAGAGTGAAAGATGAATTAGTCTGCTTTTTTTTTTTTTTTTTAAAGCAAAAAAATCTTTCTGCTGCTAATCTCCTTCTTTATGTCATACAGACAGTGCAGCTGTACTTTTTAATTGCAAACTTTCTTTCTGTGATATTGCTGTGAGGTTTTAATTGAAAAACTGCCAAATGATAAATCATATGAATAGCTTATCTCCTCCGTTGGGTCTGATTAAAACTTAATAAGAGGCCACATGTTAGTATGTTGTGGTTTGTCTTGTGTATCCTTAGAGATGGAGATTTGCAGTGTTCATTGTGACATGTCTGTTGGTGATAAGCTCCCTCTGTTTGAAAATAAAAATTTGCCCTGTTAATTGCTGAAAACATTTGCCTTTAAAACAAAAATGTCAGTTAGCTAAGTGATGTCCTCAAAAATAGTTCTCTATATTTAAGATAATTTCTCTTAAATGTCTAGCAGGGTCTAATTCAGTCATTCAACAAACATTATCTGAGTATCTATTAAGTTATAGAGAGTGGAAATGCAGAACTTATACTCATGTACAGGCCTCACTCCAATCCTGGGCCCTGGAAGGGCCTTAGCAGATACTTGTGGCCTGCAGTAGCCTTGGGTAGCATGCCCAGATGGGGAAGGAGTCAATGATAAGGAAAAGAGAATTTGTTCACAGACTTTTAGATGTTAAAAGAGAAACACATTTTGCTATATTTCCAGTGTTCTTAGGCTTATCTGCAGGCTGGACTCAGCTGCATCAAAGCTCCACGTACAATAGAGCATCAGGTCATAGAGTTTAAGTCTGAGCAACCACTCAGCCTTTGAACTCTGAGTGCCATCCCAGTGGCACTAATCTTGAGTTTAAGTGGTTTAAGAATGACCACCTGCAGGAACTCAATAGCTCTGGAGTTGGTAATTACATCAGTTCTGAGCAAAGGTAGATTAATCATGAAGGTAATGAAACCTCACCTTCACAGACTCTCCTTGCACCAACTTCTCCCATGTTCTGAGGCAGGCCCTAGGGTTGTGCTCACAAAGATATAGGTTTTGAATGTGCCGTTTTCTTGAGTTGAAAAAAAAATTAGCAAAATTATTTCTTACCCAAACGTGAAGAATTCTTTCTGTGGAAAATTCTTCAAAGATGGGAGTACCAGACCACCTTACCTGCCTCCTGAGAAATCTGTATGCAGGTCAAGAAGCAACAGTTAGAACCAGACATAGAACAAAGGACTGGTTCCAAATTGCAAAAGGAATACATCAAGGCTGTATATTGTCACCCTGCTTATTTAATTTATATGCAGAGTACATCATGTGAAATGCTGGGTTGGATTAACCACAAGCTGGAATCAAGATTGCTGGGAGAAATATCAATAACCTTAGATATACAGATGATACCACCCTTGTGGCAGAAAGTGAAGAGGAACTAAAGAGCCTCTTGATGAAAGTGAAAGAGGAGAGTGAAAAAGTGGGCTTAAAACTCAACATTTAAAAAGCGAAGATCACTGCATCTGGTTCCATCTATCCATGGAAAATAGATGGAGAAACAATGGAAACAGTGAGAGACATTGTATTTTTGGGCTCCAAAATCACTGCAGATGGTGACTGCAGCCATGAAATTAAAAGACACTTTCTTCTTGGAAGAAAAGTTATGACCAACCTAGACAGCATATTAAAAAGCAGAGACATTATTTGCCAACAAATGTCCATCTAGTCAAAGCTATGTTTTTTCCAGTAGTCATGTATGGATGTGAGAGCAGGACCATAAAGAAAGTTTAGCACTGAAAAACTGATGCTTTTGAACTGCAGTGTTGGAGAAGAATCTTGAGAGTCCCTTGGACTGCAAGCAGATCCAACCAGTCAATCCTGAAGGAAATCAGTCCTTAGTATTCATTGGAACGACTGATGCTGAAGCTGAAAATCCAATGATGCAAAGAATGATGCCACCTGATGCAAAGAACTGACTCATTGGAAAAGACCCTGATGCTGGCAAAGATTAAAGACAAGAGGAGAAGAGGACAACAGAGGATGAGCTGGTTGGATGGCATCACCGACTCAATGGCCATGAGTTCAGCAAGCTCCAGGAGTTGGTGATACAGGGAAGCCTGGCATGCTGCAGTCCATGGGGTCACAAAAAGTTGGACACTACTGATTGACTAAACTGAACTGAAAGGGGAAGAAGTTAATTACATACATGGAGCAGTAAATGCACAATCAGATTTGTTCAGGAAATCAAGAAGAAACAGGGGACTTAGAAAGCACATGCTACCTTTTCATTAGTACAGAATTGGTGGAAGGTGAAATAAGATCAGAGATGATGGACTGACTAACTCAGAGGAAATGAGAGCTGTTTAAGGATGAAGGTCAAAATGCTAAGAGGCAAATTTGGGAAACTGAGACTGACTGTCAGCACAGAGTAATTTAAAGGGAACAAGAGATGCACCAGGGGTGGGTGGTCTTAAACAGGACTTAGGTCTAGTTGTTTATAAATCAGAAATGGTGACTGAGAAACAACCAAGCCCAACAGAGGAAGCAAGGTGAGATCAGAGGGAGTAGTTTGGGATGAAGACACAGAAGGAAGAGGAGATCCAGGAGAGTATCTGCTTCATGTGACAGATTCTGTCTTCTTTTCAAGTCTTCTTTCTCCTTTGTATCCATCGGAAGAGACTCTGTTCTGCTGCTGGAAAAAGTGACCCCCAAATCTCACTGTGTCTCTCACACACACACATATAGACACACATACACACATATAGAAACACACACATACATACACGTGCACACACACACTCATCACAACCTACAGTTGTTAGTGATTAGTGAGACTCTTACATGTGCACCATCTGGAACATACAACTTCTGGGGCAGAAAAGAGAGAGACTAGAGAATCACATTTGGGCTTTTCCTGCCTCCACTCAGAGGTGACACAGGTGTCACCACCCACGTTTCATTGCCCAGAATGAGTCCCTGAGGACTGGAAATACAGCTGTTTGATGAGTATTACTGTCTATCCACATCCCTCAGTAGAACTCTTGAGAGCAGTGCTGTCAGTTTTTTCTCACGTTGGAGAAGCTACTGAGGTAGAGCTTTGTGCAGAAATTGAATGTGCTCCTACCCTCCCCAAGTGGGATTTGAAGGCATTTCCTATTTTTATCCTTTGGCTTGTGTGTCTCTGACTCCTTACTCCACCTCAGTCTGTGCCAGGTGGGATTAGTCAGATTTGTATCTCCCCTGTCCCCCACCTCCCTTCTCCACTCAGTATCACTAACTGCAGGGTGATTTTCAGCATTTGTCCATGAATTCACTTCTTTAGTTAGCCAATATTTGTTAAGCTCTTTCTATGTGCCTTTACTTGACCTTAAGGAGACACTGAAGAATAAGACATAATACTTGCTCTCCATAAGCCTGCACTTTGGAGACCGTATAGTATGTATAAGAAAGTTTATATAGATTAAATAGATGCAGCAGTAAGTTTGAGCTGGAGGAATTAGAAAGAATTCACAGAGGTGAAAACTCTATGCATTTAAAAATAAGAGAAGATTTATCAATTTTCTTTTTGTAGTAGGCTTAAAAATGTGTCCTCTAGAATTCAAATATACATAAATGTAATATTCTCTATTACTATAACTGATTTCATCTTGTGCACTAGCAAGGTGTGTTTGTATGGATTGAAAGTTCCATAACATTAACACAGACTCTCCCATTTAAAATTTGTCCCTCAACTTAGCTTGGGTTCATTGTAATAACTGTCTTGTCATTTCTAGTTCAAGCTCCCTGCTGAGACTGGTTTTCCTCTATTTAAAGAGTCATCTTCTTTTCTCTCCTCCCACAGATGGTGTCTGGGGTGGGAGGGCTTCTTCGTTTCCAACAGCAGTGGGGAAGAGTCCTTGGTCTGCTTGCTCTGCACTAAGAATCTGCTTGTCTTTGATTTAGTAGCTTTGATCTGCTCTGGTCTCTGGGTATCTGATGCTGCACTATGGAGGAGTGAATGAGGCCAATTCAGAGCCATACTCTTTGTTCAGTGTTGCTGGTTATAGACTGTAAAGGGGTGAACAGAGATGATGGGCTGGACATCACCAGCTCATGACCTTGCTCCTTCTTTTACGCCCTTGTGATGAAGTGGTCTTTGGTAAAGGAGACTTTACGAACCCTGGTACCATCCATCCATGCAAGGAACACAGATGGTGAGGCAGGTCTCCAATGCTTTGGTGTAACAACTCAATGAATTATTTCCTTTTAAATTGTGTACCACTATTTTAATTTAAAAATATTTTGCATTTTAGTCACTCTGTCTGATTGGTCCTGAGGAAATGTTCCTCAAACAAGCAGATTTAATTATTAATTTCCTGGCAAAGAGATTACTGAACCTCTGAAAGCTCTATTTTTTTCATGGTGATTTGGGAATAATGCTGCTGCAGATTGTATTGCTTTACCATAAGACCAAGTAAACAGTCTAAGTTAAAGAACAGAATTCTTCCTGCTCTTTGCTTCTGCACTTCTAATTCAATATGAAAGCTGTTAAAATAAAAAAATTTCTTCCTGTTACAGTTATGTGTGGTTTGAATTGAAAATGTGCTAAATGATAAATACATAAACATCCTGACCACTTGGCCATATCTGATTAAGACAAGAACAGGAGGCTTCATGGCCTTCACCTGTCAGGGTGCTGTGGTTTATCTTCTTTATCTTCAGATATGCAAAGACACTTGCAGCTTTTTTATACGTGTTTAGAACTGGCTCACTCAGCACTGCTTTTGGAATGGGGCTAGCCTTGTTTCTGGTATTGCAATTTACTGCATTCATTGCAGCAAAGTATGAAGTGAACCATGCATAGCTTATACCATTTAATTATATTGAAATATCATTACAAAAGTTGACACAACTTGCATTGTGCTCTTAGGTCCTCACAACAAGTTAAATTATTTCTCAAAAGATTTCTTTTGATTGAAATGATTTGTGTAAAATACCTGGCTGACATTCATTCATTCAGGTATACAAGAGACATCATTTAGGATTTTTAATCAGCAGGCATTGGGGATAAGAAGGTGAATTATACAAAGAACCTTTACCAAGTCCATTTATAAAGTAAAATTAGCAAGTAAACAACTTAATTCATGAGGTTCACAGTTGATAAGGTCAAAGTTCATGAGCAGTAGAATGGGAGACAGAGGGAAGGGGTGATGTGTGGAAGACTCACAACTCTGGCACCAATCACCATCATAGCATGTCAAAACTCTGGGAGAATTTTGATAGCTCCAGTCAAGACTCAAGATAACAGAATTTAATTCCTGTTCTAGAGTTCTGTGATTCCTGGGATGGGATGGAGAGAGGGGCCCTAATATTGCTTCTCTATCACTACTATGTACTACTAGTAACTAAAGGTTATATCTCTTACTAATGCCAACTCATTTAATTCTAACCAAAACTCTGTCATCTAGGCACAAACATAACTCTCCTTTTACAGACTGAGCCACTACACAGAGAGTGTAAGGACCCTGTACAAGGTCACACACGTGGTGTGTGGCTGAGCTCTGTGTCATGACAGAGCAAACTGGCTCCCAAGTCTGTTCTCCTGACACCTGAGGTACACTCTCTCAAGTTCATTGTGGACAAAGTTGGTTGGTGTCCTCACTAAAGCTTTCCTCCGTCAAATCTTGGATGAGATTGGACACTGAGATTTTATGTGTCAGAGAAGACATACCTCCATCAGAGGATGAGTTGGTCCATGTTGACGCTGCACT
The DNA here is from genome assembly GCF_027580195.1 of Bos mutus. NCBI lineage: Eukaryota > Metazoa > Chordata > Mammalia > Artiodactyla > Bovidae > Bos > Bos mutus. Next base: position 122,378 of record NW_027219475.1, read on the forward strand.
CCCAGCTCTGGGGTAGTGGGTGCTGGGGACCCTATACTAGCCCTGAGTTAGCCCCTCCTTTCCAGCCCACCCCTCCCTATAATAGAATCTGGAGCCCCTAACAGTGTCTTATCTGTGAGATCTCAATCCCGAGGTAAGACTGTATGTACCTGGTCCATTAAATGCACCCCTGTGTCATCCTGTGGGAGGGATGAGTGGACCCCAGGAAGCATGTCGTGTGTTCTAGGTGTCTGCCTCATGGATTTTGGTGATGCTGTGGAGTTCATAACTGGGTAAGGAATGATGACTCTGGGCCCCAGGGGGAGTAGAGCATTGACTCTAAGCGACTGAGCAGATACTGGTCCTACTCCAGCCCTTGAGTTTATATTCTGGTTTTGACATTTATAATCAGTTTTATCATTACTGTGTCAAACATACAGAAGGAGTTGGAGTTCATGTACAGATGGGGGCTTGGAAGTGAGAGGAACACAGAACAAGTAAGTGACTGTTGTAAAATAAAATATTAGCACATTTAAATAGAAAGAGAGAAAAAAAAAATGTTTTCAATTGACTTTTCTCCCTTTTCATTTACCTGAGTCTCAAATAGGAAGGATAGGCATGACAGGACAGAGAAGCAGCTATGTCTGATGACCAGGATGAGGAGTCCATCTGGTCGGGGATGTGACAGGGCTGTGGACTGGCCCACAGCTGCCCTCAGTGTTGGCTTCACTGAGACCTTAAGGTGTGTGTGTGGGGGGGTGGGGCGCATAGAGCCATCCATCTCTGACCTCTGGTGGGGACTCTGAAGTGTGTGTGTCACAGATGTGTCCTTCCCCCATCTCTGCTGAAATGATGAGAGTCAGACAGGTGAGGGGGCCTCAGTGTGGGCGTGTGTGGACCACAGGGGTGCATCATGGGAATCTTTAGCCTTAGCGGGCATGAGGCATGGGGGTAGCATGTTAGTGACCTTGAGTTTTTTCACTATCTTATATCCCCTTACTGTCCTTCTCAGTCTTTTTTCACCCCAGGACTACTTTCTGGTTACCATCGGGGGGCTTCTTCTGATCAGTGAAAACAGAATGAGGCAGCAATGGCCACACTGAACTTCAGCCCCTTCTGCTTTGATCTGTCCCCTCATCCACCCGGGCTTCCATTCTTGTCGCTGCTTTTCCTGTTAAACGTACAATGAAGGAGGTGGGGTGACTGATAGTTTCAGGCAGCATGAACCCTTTTCTTTTCTGCTTCACAGGCCTCTACTTTGACCCCTTGCCTGTAGCTACTGTGTAGCATAATATTTTCTATTTTTCCTTTTGTCTGGGGTAGTTCCTTTAAATTATATTTTGCATCTTCTTTAGTAATGGCTAACAATACAATGAATCTTATCAAACCAAATTGTCAATATGCAAAGAGGGAAACTGTAAAGTTTAGGAAACTTAAGTCTTTCTAAACTACATGTTTTATTCTAGAGATCCCCAAATCTGATTTTGGCAGGCTAGAGTTGAATGATGACTCCTACTTTCTCTTTGCTTCATATAACAGCAATCTCTTTCTCTCATGAAGCATTATTTGGTGACTAGCTGAAAGGGATATTTCACACAAACTGAAATGCAATAAAGGGGAAGGGATTTAGTGTGTCTGAAAATCCCTTATAGGGCTTCCCAGGTGGCTCAGGAGTAAAGAACCTACCTGCCAATGCAGGAGACACAGGAGACGTGGGTTCAATCCCTGAGTCAGAAAGATCCCCCAGAGAAGGAAATGGCAACCCACTCCAGTATTCTTGCCTGGGAAATCCTGTGGACAGAGGAGTCTGTTAGGGCTACAGTCTATGGGGTTGCAAAGAGTTGGACACAACAGAGAATGCATGCACGTGCTTCAGTACCCAGGCTACAGATCCTTCTGAGAAGGGGGGAAAAGACAAGCAAACTCACCCTCCACTTGATGGGTCCCACCTCACTCCCACCGTGGTCACCTATGAATTCCTGTGCTCCTGGTCCTCACTTTCTGCTGGCCTGATAAATATGCTTGTATTTCAAGCCTTCTTGTAGTTCTCTTCTTTGTCCCTGAGCTCAGTCCCAGGGAGGATCAATGCTTGATTCCATCAGAAATATTCTCCACAGGCCAACAGATCCCCTCCTCTGACCCTGACAGATCTCACAGTCTATGGTGTTGGTCTGGGTGATCAGATGAGAAAATGTCACTCATGCTTTTTGATGCAACTTTTCTACACCAGCCTCGGTCATGGAGCCCGGCTCTCAGGACCACGGAAGCAGGAGGTTGAAGGACCGTGTTGTTCATATAAGGAGATATTGAAGATGCAGAAGTTCATTGGTGTCTGAGCTGCAGAAAGTGGCAGATGCAGCCTCCGATAGTGCCTGAAATGGTAAAAGGTGTTGCTATTGGCTCCCAGGAGAGAGGGTGTAAGGGGTGGTCTATATAGACCCCAGTTGGCACCCTGACACCTCCTCACAGGCTGATCCTGCAGCTGGGACTGTGACCTTGAGGACGTGAAGTCAAGATGGCTCTGAGCAGACACCTCTCCCTGCGGGGACTCTGTGTCCTCCTCCTCGGCACCGTGGTGGGTGGTCAAGGTAAGAGCTGCCCCTCTGTCCTGGGTCCACAGCAGGGAGTGGATGCCTTGGTGAAGGGAAAGGTGTCTGGAGTTCTGGAGCAGAGCATCAGTGTTTTTGACCAAAAAGGAGCCACACTGACTGTGAATACCGGTCCCTCTCCTGTGTGGGGTCCACTGGTCATTGCTGCAGATTTTACAGAACAGTGAGGTTTGGTCTGGACCGAGCTGGGTCAGCCTGAGTCCCTCCACTGTCTCCCTTGTTCTCAGGGAGTTTCTAAGAGTCCCAGTGGCTCCTAGTGTGCGGAAGGTCCAGTGACTGCCCTCAGCTGGGACTCTGGGCTGTTCCCACATGCTCCACAAGCCTGATGTGTGAGCACTGCCCCTGGGTCCCCATGTTTCCTGTGTCTGTGCTCCTGTAGGCTCTGTGCTGTGTGTGTGTGTGTGTGTGTGTGTGTGTGTGTGTGTGTGTGTGAGGGTGCATGTGAGGGTGCCTGTGGGTGTATGAGGCTGTATGAGGGTATGGAGTCTGTCTATGTGAGAGGAATGGGACTACTGAGCAGGGACTGAGTGTGTTGGTCTGTGAAGCACACAGGGTGCCCACAGGGTCAGGTGTCATGTCTGTTGCATGTAACCAGATCAGAGATTATTGTACCTGCCTGCCTCTCTCTCGGTCCTCTCTCCCATCCTCCAGCCTCTCATATTTCTTGCCCTGCCTTAAAATATAAATTTTATTTCATCAGGCATTTAGTAATTTTCAACATTTCTGCTATTACAGAAAAAGTTGCTCTGAGTTTTTCTGTATTTAAATGTAAGGACTATTCATGATTATTTCTCTAATGATGTTCCCTGGGTGGAACTGTTGTTTCATGGGCTATGAATATCCTTAAGGCTTTTGGTGCATAGAGAGTAAATGCCTTTTGAAACGTTTGCACTGAGTTTTATTTTCACTAGTATTGTGTGAGAATATTAGTTTCCACTTACCCTCACCAACATTTGCTTTTTATCGAGCTTTAAAATCTTATCCAGTTTCATAGGCAAAAACTAGCATATATTCACTAATTTAATGCTTCATTTCCTCCTTCATTGCTTGCTCATGACATTTGTGTTTTTAAAATTGTGATGTTTGTCATTTTGTAATGATTTATATTGGAGCTCTCTATACTACGACTGTTGGAGACGGCAATGGCACCCCACTCCAGTACTCTGCTTGGAATATCCCATGGATGGAGGAGCCTGGTGGGCTGCCGCTATGGGGTCTCACAGAGTTGGACATGACTGAAGCGACTTAGCAGCAGCAGCAGCATACTATGACTGTGACTACTACGCGAGTTCAGTTCAGTCGCTCAGTTGTGTCTGCCTATTTGCGACCCCATGGACTGCAGCACGCAGGCTTCCCTATCCATCACCAACTCCTGGAACTTGCTCAAACTCAAGTCCATCGAGTCAGTGATGCCATCCAACCATCTCATCCTCCCTTCCCCTTCTTCTCCTGCCTTCAATCTTTCCCAGTATCAGGGACTTTTCAAATGAGTCATTTCTTCCCATTAGGTGGCCAAAGTATTGGAGCTTCAGCATCAGTCCTTCCAATGAATATTCAGGACTGATTTCCTTTAGAATTGACTGCTTTGATCTCCTTGCAGTCCAAGGGACTCTCAAGAGTCTTCTCCAATACCACAGTCCAAATTCATCAATTCTTCAGTGCTCAGCTTTCTTTATGGTCCAATTCTCACATCCATACATGACTACTGGGAAAATCATAGCTTTGACTAGATGGACTTTTGTCAGCAAAGTAATGTCTCTGCTTTTTAATATGCTGTCTAGGTTGGTCATAGCTTTTTTCCCAAGGAGCAAGTGTCTTTTAATTTCATGGCTGCAGTCACCTTCTTCAGTGATTTTCAAGCCCCCCAAAATAAAGTCAGCCACTGTTCTCATTGTTTTCCCATCTATTTGCCATGAAGTGACAGGACCAGATGCCACAGATGTCTCAGTTTTTTGAATGTTGAGCTTTAAGCTAACTTTTTCACTCTCCTCTTTCACTTTCCTCAAGAGGCTCTTTTGTTCTTCACTTTCTGCCATAAGGGTGGTGTCATCTGCATATTTGAGGTTATTGATATTTCTCCCAGCTATCTTGATTCCAGCTTGTGCTCCATCCAGCCTGGCATTTCACATGATGTACTCTGCATATAAGTTAAATAAGCAGGATGACAATAAACATCCTTGATGTATTTCTTTCCCAATTTGGAATCAGTCTGATGTTCCAAGTCCAATTCTAACTGTTGCTTCCTGAGCTGCATACAGATTTTTCAGGAGGCAGGTAAGGTGGTCTGGTGTTCCCATCTGTTTAAGGATTTCCCACAGTTTGCTGTGATCCATACAGTCAAAAGCTTTGGTGTACTCAATGAAGCAGAAACAGATGTTTTTCTGGAACTCTCTTGCTTTTTCGATGATCCAACGAATTTTGGCAATTTGATCTCTGATTTCTCTGCCTTTTCTAAAACCAGCTTGAAGTTTTGGAAGTTCACGGTTCATGTACTGTTGAAGCCTGGCTTGGAGAATTTTGAGCATTACTTTACTAGTGTGTGAGATGAGTGCAACTGTGCGGTAGTTTGAATACTCTTTGGCATTACCTTTCTTTGGGATTGGAATGAAAAATGACCTTTTCCAATCCTGTGGCCACTGCTGGGTTTTCCAAATTTGCTGGCATATTTAGTGCAGCACTTTCACAGCATCATCTTTTAGGATTTGAAATAGCTCAGTTGACTACTGAGCTATTTCAGTAGCTCAGTAGTCAAGGGTTGCCATGCCCTTCTCCATGTGATCTTCCTGACCCAGGGATCGAACCCATGCCTCTTACATTTCCTGAATTTGCAGGTGGCTTCTTTACCACTACCACCACCTGGAAAGGCCAATGCTCGGGTTCGATCCCTGGGTCAGGAAGATCACATGGAGAAGGGCATGGCAACCCATCCTAGTGTTCTGGCCTGGAGAATCCCATGGACAGAGAAGCCTGGCCGGCTACAGTCCATGGGGTCGCAAAGAGTCAGACAGGACTGAGCAGGCATCTTGGATACCTTGTTTCTCCTAATGGCATCCATAATTCCTGTAGGTTTCCTGTATTCCTTTGCATTCTTTTTGCTCCTCTGATTGGATAATTTCGACTTATCTTTGTTTTATTTCATTGAGTCTTCTGCTTGGTCAACTCTGCATTTTGTAAAACTTTTTGTTTCATATTGGCGTATAGCCAGTTAACAATATTGCAATAGCTTCAGGTGAACAGCAAAGAAACTCAGCCATACATATATATATGTGTGTATCCATTCTCCCACAAACTCCCCTCCCATCCAGGCTGCCATATAACATTCAGTAGAGTTCCCTGTGCTGTACAGTAGGCCCTTGTTGATTATCCATTTTAAATATAGCAGTATGTAGGAATCGGTCCCAAATTCCTTGACTATCCCTTCCCTTCATTCTTTTCCCTTGGCAATCATAAGTTAAGTTCTCTAATCTGTGAGTTTCTTTCTGTTTTGTAAATAAGTCCATTTTTAAAATTTCTTTTTGGATTCATATACAAGGGATTTCATATAATATTTCTCCTTCTCTATCTGATAGTCAAGTCTGTTTTTGATGCTCTGTATTAAATTATTCAGTTCACTCATGGTATTATTCAGCCCCAGAATTTCTGGTTAGTTTTTTTTTTTTTTTAATGTTTTCTATCTGTTTGAAACTCAATGAATTTACAAGCACCCTTAAGATTTGGGCTGATTTTTCCCCTCCTATTTTATCAGGTCTTTAATGCTTTTAGATAATTTTTAGTAAATTAATTCTACTTTTTCAGCAGAAGAGATAGCCTCAATAAGCAAGCCCACCATTACGGAGAAACTCTCCTAGAACTCTTCACAGTAATGAAATCACCTATGTGTTTGTGTCATAAACTAGATAAAAGCTCCAGGTAGGCAAGGATATTGTCTTACTATTTTCGTATTTATAGTACTTAAAAAAGACCTGCCTCTCCATAGATAATTTTATCATTAATAAAATTTTAATCATTTCAGTTCAGTTCAGTCACTCAGTCGTGTCCGACTCTTTGTGTCCCCATGAATCGCAGCACGCCAGGCCTCCCTGTCCATCACCAACTCCCGGAGTTCACTCAGACTCACTTCCATCGAGTCAGTGATGCCATCCAGCCATCTCATCCTCTGTCATCCCCTTCTCCTCCTGCCCCCAATCCCTCCCAGCATCAGAGTCTTTTCCAATGAGTCAACTCTTCACGTGAGGTGGCCAAAGTACTGGAGTTTCAGCTTTAGCATCATTCCTTCCCAAGAAATCCCAGGGCTGATCTCCTTCAGAATGGACTGGTTGGATCTCCTTGCAGTCCAAGGGACTGTCAAGGGTCTTCTCCAACACCACAGTTCAAAAGCATCAATTCTTTGGTGCTCAGCCTTCTTCACAATCCAACTCTCACATCCATACATGACCACAGGAAAAACCATAGCCTTGACTAGACGAACCTTTGTTGGCAAAGTAATGTCTCTGCTTTTGAATATGCTATCTAGGTTGGTCATAACTTTCCTTCCAAGGAGTAAGCGTCTTTTAATTTCATGGCTGCAGTCACCATCTGCAGTGATTTTGGAGCCCCAAAAATGAAGTCTGACACTGTTTCCACTGTTTCCCCATCTGTTTCCCATGAAGTGATGGGACCAGATGCCATGATCTTCGTTTTCTGAATGTTGAGCTTTAAGCCAACTTTTTCACTCTCCACTTTCACTTTAATCATTTAGTATTAATAAAAATAGCTTCTTGTGTGCTTTCAAGATCCTATTCAATCCTTTACTCTTATATCAGTGTCAGACTTCTGAAAAATCTGACTAAGCACCATAGGATGTCTCTCTACTTCTACTGTTTCCTTTACCTCCCGCTAAGTATCTATATTTCCTTCCTAGAATGGACCTCCCTGGGTCTGTGGACTAAACTGTGTCCCTCCATAATTAATATGTTGAATCCTAGCCCCTAGTGTGACTGCACTGTCTTTAGGAATTAATTGAGCTTAAATAGGCTTCACTGGTGGCTCAGTGGTAAAGAATCCTCTTGCCAATGCAGGAGAGGCAAGTTTGATCCCTGGGTCAGGAAGATCCCCTGGAGAAGGAAATGGCAACCTACTCTATTATTCTTGCTTGGGAAATCCCAAGGACAGAGGAACCTGGCAGACTACAGTCTATGCCGTCACAAGAGTTGGACACAATCTGGCGACTAAACCACTAACATCAAGGTTAAATAAGGTCATAAGGATGTGGCCCTAATCCAATAGGTGACTTTATAAAAAGAGGATGAGACAGATCTTCCTCCCTCTCTCCCTGTGCATCTGTCCCGAGGAAAGGCCAGGGGAGCACACAGTGAGGGAGCCATGACTACAAGCCAAGAGCAGAGGTCTCAGAATGAACACAGCTTTGCCAGCACGTTGATCTTTGACTTACCAGCCTCCAGAACTGTGATAAGATAAATAATTTCTGTTTTTTAACCTGCAAGACTCTGGTTTTTGGGTGGCTGCCTGCCTGATCTGACTATACACCAGGATCTTCTCCAATTCAGCATTTCCCCAGATGTTCCCTCTGTGACGCACCACTTTGGTTTCCAGAGTGAGAGCACGTTGGGGGGCAGGGACAGAGATCTGAGTGGTGTCAAGGGTGCCCCAAGGATGACGTCTTGTTAGATTGTAAGAAAGATTCTCATTTTCTGACCTGAATTTAAAGCTAATGGAGCTGATCAAGGTCTCAGGGAACTCATTTCTCAGTTCCTGACAGGCAGGCAGGAGCCTGGGACACTGGGTGAGACCTGATGTGATAGAGAGAGGTGGTTTGGGTCCCAGTTCCAGGTGGGACCAGGCAGCAGGCCTGATCACACAGGAAGAAGTCTCACCTGGATGAAGCAGTGAAGGCTCACGTATAAACCCCCGGCTTGTTCACCCCTGCCTTCTGACTCTGCAGGGAAGCCCTGCATTAGTTATGTGTTGTTGTGCAACCAATTACTGCTGAACTCGGCAGCTTAAGTCAGCAAACACCTAGTATCTCACACTTTCTGTGGGTCAAGAATTGACATGGATTACCTGGATCCTTGGAGTCATGATGTCTCACAAGGATGCAGTCATCTGAACGTTCAACCAGGGGAGGATATCGGCCATGTACTTACCTGGTTCTTAGCAGCATTCAGACTTTGGTGGATTGTTGAACTGAAATCTAATCTCATAAGTGACATATCATCACTTTTGCCAAATTCCATTTGTTACATGCATGTTACTAAGTACATTCAAGTGTGGGGATTACACAAGGATGTGGATACCAGGCAACAGAAAAAATCAGAACACTGTACACACTGTTACCCCAGCCTCTGTTCCTAAGCTGGATGAGATGCTCCCTATGGACAGGGAAGGAGAGGGAGGATTCCTCCCTGGATCCTGGGCCATGAGCTGTAACTGAGATGGGAAAGCTGGGCCCTAGTAGCCTTGGGCATATCTACAGGGAGGGCAGCATCCAGAGTCTCTGGAGGCCTGTCCTCGGTGGTGTCCCTGGAGCTGGTTCTACAGGCTACAGGTTCTACAGGTTCTACAGGTTCTACAGGCTCACGAGAAACACCTGTTGCCTCTCTTCCTGCTCCAGGTTTGGTGATGGCACATCGGGAGCTTAGAGTTGGCCATGGTGGAAATATATATATATACCACAGAAGTCAACAAATGCTGTACACAGGGAATTTTTTTCAGAGATCAGAGTGTCCATTTTTTATTACTTGACAGTACACTACTGCATGGTGCACTAAAATCTGTCTTGCATCTGTGTCTGTGTCTCTCTTGCAGATCTGGAGCTGAGGCTGAAGGATGGAGGTCACCGCTGTGAGGGGAGAGTGGAAGTGAAGCACCAAGGAGAATGGGGCACAGTGAATAATTACAAGTGGGGCTTAGAAGAGGCAGCTGTGGTGTGTAGACAGCTGGGTTGTGGAGCTGCTGTTGATGCTCTCCAAAGAGTTCACTTTGGACCAGCAGTTGGCCCCATTTGGTTTAATGTTATTTACTGCAAAGGGACAGAGTCAGATATCACAGAGTGTAGTTATCCTACTGTTAAAGACTATCGTCCTGAGGGCCTTTCCCATGATCAGGATGCTGGAGTAGTCTGCTCAGGTAAGGCTTGTCTGGTCTGGGAGGGGATCTCCAGCAGGAAAAGCCTCAGTCTCATTCCCAGCCTAACTATAAGAATATGGATCACAGACTTTAGTGCATACTTGGGTGAAGATTCCAGTCACACAGTTATTTCTAGAGCATTAGGTGTTCAAGGGAGCAGAAGGACTTTCTTGGCAATGGACAGTAAAGGCTCCAGATCCAGTGTGCACTGTGCCCTTCTGGTCTGAGTGATGTGTCACAGGAGGCAGTGAGGTGAGATCAAATGTTTCATACATGTACAACTGCCTGGTTGAACCTACATTAATTAGGTTAATGTAGTAGTAGTACCATCGTAGTTTTTTGTATTTTTTTCATGGGATGGTCAGACAAGTGCAGCTCTAAGAGGGGATATAGGAGAGGTGCAGGTAAGGAGAGGTGTGAGTTTATTATACTCACAGATCCTAGAGAGACAGAATATCAGTAGGTGGGTACTTGGGGGAGGTGCCAGTAGAACACCCTGATCCAAGCAGTGGTGCTCCCAAAATGGAGTGTGAGGACCCATGGACAAGTGACAAATACACACACACACACACACACACACACACACACATATATATATATATATGTCTTGTTTTCATTTTCATCCAGCTAGTCTCTGTCTTTTGGTTAGAGCATTGAATCAGTTTACATTTAAGGTAATTATGGAAATGTATGTTCTCACTGACACTCTGTTAATTGCTTTGTATTTTTTTGGTAGGTCTTTTTTTCTTCCCTTCCTCTTTGGTTCTCTTCTCATGATTTGATGGCTATCTTTAATGCTGTGTTTGAATTCCTTTTTCTTTATTGTGTGAATATATATTGTAGATTTTTGATTTGTGGTTACCATGAGGTTTTGATATGCAGTCTATTGCAAGTTTCTGATCTTTTAATTTCCAATGGGTTTCCAGTATCTTGCATTTTTACTCTCCTCACGATTGCTAGTTTTGGTATCATGTTTGTGTGTGAATGCTTTCCTAACTTCATTGTATGTTTGCTTTTACTGGTAAGCTTTCTTATTCATACTTTTCTTTTTTCTTCTCTGGCCTTTTAATTTTCTGCCTAGAAAAGTTCCTTTACCTCTTGGAAGTTGGTATGCTGCTGCTGCTGCTGCTAAGTCACTTCAGTCATGTCCGACTCTGTGCAACCCCACAGATGGCAGCCCACCAGGCTCCCCGTCCCTGGGATTCTCCAGGCAAGAACACTGGAGTGGGCTGCCATTTCCTTCTCCAATGCATGAAAGGGAAAAGGGAAAGTGAAGTCGCTCAGTCATGTGCAACTCTTAGCAACCCCATGGACTGCAGCCTATCAGGCTCCTCCGTCCATGGGATTTTCCAGGCAAGAGTACTGGAAAAAAAAGAAAAAAGAAAAAAAAAAAAGAGTACTGGAGTGGGTTGCCAGTGCCTTCTCCGTGGAAGCTGGTATAGTGGTGCTGAATTCTTTTAGCTTTTCCTTGTCTGTAAAGCTTTTGATTTCTCCATAGAATCTGAATAAGAGCATTGCTGGGTAGAGTATTCTTGATTGTAGGTTTCCCTCTGTTATCAGTTATATCATTCCACTCCCTTGTGGCCTGCAAAATTTCTGCTGAAAAATCAGCTGATAAACTTATGAGAATTCCTTTTTAGTTATTTGTTGCTTTCCTTGTTGCTTTTAATAGTTTCTCTTTGTCTTTAGCTTTTGTCAATTTGATTAATGTGAGTCTTGACACGTTCCTTCTTGGGTTTATCCCATTTAGGACTCTGTGCTTCCTGGACTTCAGTAACTATTTCCCTTCCCATGTTAGGGAAGTTTTCAGCTATTATCTTTTCAGATATTTCTCAGCTCTCTTCTCCTTCTGGGACCCCTACAATGTGAATGTTTGTGCATTTAATGTTGTCCCAGAAGTTTCTTACACTATCCTCACATCTTTTCATTCTTTTTTCTGTCCCACAACAGTGACTTTTCACCATTCTGTCTTCTAGCTCACTTATCTATTTTTCTGCCTCATTTATTCTGCTGTTGATTCCTTCTAGTACACTTTTCATTTCTTTTACTGTATTATTCTTCAACTCTGTTCTGTATATCTTCTAGCTCTCTGTTAAACATTTCTTATATCATTTCATTCCACGCCTCCATTCTTTTTCCAAAATCTTGAATCACCTTTATTATCATTACTCTGCATTTTTTCCCAGGCAGATTGCCTACGTCCATTTCACTTAGTTGTTCTCCTAGGATTTTATCTTGTTCCTTTGTCTAAAATATATTCCTCTGCTGTCTCATTTTATCTAACTTTCTGTGTTTATAGTCTCTCTTCCACAGGCTGGAGGATTGTCATTCTTCTTCCTTTTGGTGTCTGCCCCCTGATGGGTGAGACTCATCTAGAGGCTTGTGCAGGCTTCCTGGTGGGAGGTTTTGGTGCCTGCTGACTAGTGGGAGAATCTACTTCTTGATCTTCTGGTGTGCAGAGCCATGCCAAAAGATGTGTATAGAGGCAGTTGTGGGCTCAGGAAGATTTTAGACTGCCTATCTGCTAATGGGCAGGGCTGTGTTCCTGCCCTGTGGGTTGTTTGATCTGAGGCATCCCATCACTGGAGCCTGCAGGCTGTTGGGTGGGGCCAGGTCTTGGTGTCAAAATGGCAGCCTCCAGGGGAGCTCACGCCAATGAGTACTCCTTGGTACTTGTGCCACCAATGTCCTTGTCCCTGCAGTGAGCCACAGCTGCCCCCACCTCCCCAGAAGACTCTATAAGACAAGCAGGTAGGTCTGTCCTTGGCTTCTGTGAAGTCATGGTTTTTCCCCTGGGCCCCAGTGGGCTTCCCTGGGAGCTCAGCTGGTAAAGAATCTGCCTACAATGCAGGAGATCCTGGTTCAATTCCTGGGTTGGGAAGATCCACTGGAGAAGGAATAGGCTACCCACTCCAGTATTCTTGGGCTTTCCTGGTAGCTCAGACAGTATAGAAACTGCCTGCAATGCAGGAGACCTGGGTTCAATCCCTGGGTTAAGAATATACCCTGGAGGAGGGAAAGGCTAACCACTCCAGTATTCTGGCTTGGAGAGTTTCATGGACAGAGGAGACTGGCAGGCTACAGTTCATGGGATCACAAAAAGTTGGACATGACTGAATGACTTTCACTTCACTTCCCTTCCCTTGTTCCTGTGGAGTTCCTATGATCAAGGGCCCTGTCCTTGAAAGCCAAGTGCTCTGGGGGCTCCTCTTCCTGATGCCAGACCCCCAGGGTGGGGAGCTTGACCTGAGTTTCAGAAACATTCTGTGGGTAATCTATTATATAATTATTTTCCAGTTTGTTAATCATTTACCTGGTGGGTATGAGGTTTGATTATATTGTAAATAAATCCCTTCTACCATCTTATTGTGGCTTCTTCTTTGTCTTTGGATGTAGAATATTATTTTTAATAGGTTATACTCTTTTTTTGTTGATGGTTGTTCAAAAGTTAGTTGTGATTTTTGTGCTTTTGTGAGAGGAGGTGAGCCTAAGTCATTATAGTCTTCCATCTTTCATATTTTACCTTAAAATGATAAGGGAAAACTGAAAGTGAAAGTCATTCAGTCGTGTCCGACTCTTTGTGACCCCATCAACTAAACAGTCCACGGAATTCTCCAGGTCAGAATACTGGAGTGGGTAGCCTTTCCCTTCCCCAGGGGATCTTACCAACCCAGGGATTGATCCCAGGTCTCCCACATAGCAGGTGGATTCTTTACCAGCTGAACCACCAGGGAAGCCCAAGAATACTGGAGTGGGTAGCCTATCCCTTCTCCAGCAGATCTTCCTGACCCAGGAATTGAACTGGCTTCTTCTGCATTGCAGGCAGATTCTTTACCAACTGAGTTTTCATGGAAGCCCTTAAAATGACAGTTTGTCACTTAACAAATAATAAAACAAATTAATAAATCTTATAAAATGTTGCTGCTATTTTTATCTTAAATATTCTATTATCTCAAAGATGTGCAATAGTTTTTGTATTTACTCACAGAATTATCATTTAGAGCAGTCTTTATAGCTTTGGGTAGACCCAAATTTTCACATGTTATCACTTTCCTGTAGCTTGAATACCTTACTGGAACATTTTTGTGTGTGTGTAGTGATGGTTTGGTGGTCTCAAATTCTATCATCGTTTTTATATGAAATATTTTAACTTTTAATAATTTTTAAAAATATTTTCACCAGTGACTGTGTTCTAGTTTAGAAATTTTCACCACACTGAAGATATTTTTACATTGGCCTATGGCTAGCATTGGAGAAAGCAATGGCACCCCACTCCAGTACTCTTGCCTGGAAAATCCCATGGACGGAGGAGCCTGGTGGGCTGTAGTTCATGGGGTCGTGAAGAGTCAGACACGACTGAGCGACTTCACTTTCACTTTTCACTTTCATGCATTGGTGAAGAAAATGGCAACCCACTCCAGTGCTCTTGCCTGGAGAATCCCAGGGATGGGGGAGCCTGGTGGGCTGCCATCTATGGGGTCGCACAGAGTTGGACACGACTGAAGCGACTTAGCAGCATGGCTAGCATTGCCTCTAATAAATAGCCAGTAATACTTATTGTTGTCCTCCTTTACATAACATGTCAATGTTTCATGGCTTTTTTTTTTTTGGTTTATCATTGGTTTTCCATAATTATATTATCAGGTGTCTGAGGTACTTTTCCTTATTTTTATCTTTTAGAGTTTGTTTAGCTTTTTGGCTTGGTTTATATCTTTCATTAAATTTGGAAAAAATTCCATCCATTATTTACAACTAGTTTTCTACTCATCCCTTATTCTGAGTCTCCAAATATACATATTTTTACATGGTTTACTCTTGTCCCAAGTGCCACTTCCCATCCATGGTTCGTTTTCTGCCTCTTTTTCCTCTCTGCTTCAGTTTGGATAGTCTCTATTGATAGGTGTTTAATTTCCCCACCCCCTTTTTTGTTCTGCCACATCTAACCTCTTTTTATGCTAATCCAGACAATTTTTCATTCCATATATTGATTTTTCAGTTTTAGAAGTTCCATTTGGCTATCTTCTAGTTTTTTCTCTCTTTTAGTTTTTTTGCTAAGCATATTTACATTAATGTTTTTATTAGCAGTCAATTAAATAATTGGTTATTCTGGAATCTGTTTTTAGTGATTGCTCTTTTAAAATTTTGCTATGAGTTACACTTTTCTTTTTTAGAAAGCCTTGTACTTTTTTGATTGGATGTTGGGCACTGCTAGGATGTCCTTTAACAGAAAGAATTCTAGCAATAAATAATCAGAATACAGACACTAATATAAATACAGTCAAATAGCAGGGAATTTGACTTGATGAATTAAACAATGTTTCTTATTGAGTTACATTGCATTCTCTTAAAAATATGTTCCTTGGATGCCAAAGTGATAAATTTTTATTTTGGTCTCTCCACTTTAACTTCAAAACTTCTTGTTATCCCACTTTTGCTTGCCACATACCCAAATTACACTCTACTTCTACAGCAGTTGCTTTCCTTTTTCCATTTTATTTGCCATCCATCCATATGTTTTAAAATTGTGTTTTCTTGTCTGACGTGGGAGAAATGAGAAAGGATCGAACAGTTAGGTGACATATAGGAGGAGCAGAGTGCAATGAAATATTCTAGTTACTAATTTAACAACTATTTTCCCTAAATACTTGTGTATTTTGTACAGATTGAGGCTTTTGAAACTCAGAATTCTGCAAATTAGGCCTTACTTGATTTCTGCTTCTTTCTTATTCTCTTCTCCCTCTCTTTTTGCAGCATGCCACCTTCTTTCAAGATTATAAAATATATATGAAAAAAATTGATGAAGATATAGATAAATGAAAAAGCATCCTGTGTTCATGGGTTGGAAGAATCTATATTGTTAAAATGTCTACACTACTCAAAGTGATCTACAGGTTTTATGTAACCCTTCTCAAAAGTCCAATGGCATTCATTATAGACATAGAAAGTACAATTCTGAAATACAGTCTAAAATATGTATATTGTTTACTTTCAATCTATTCATGACTTTTTGTTTCCTTACCATTATTGACTTTTAGTTTCATTCCACTGTGGTCAGAAAAGATACTTGGAATTATTCAAATTTTCTTGAATTTGTTAAGCCTTGTTTGTAGCCTAACATGTCATTTACCCTGGAAAATATTCCATGTGTGCTTGAGAAGAATGCATATTGATTTTCTGTTTGAATGATCTGTTAATTATAGAGAGTGCGATATGGAAGTTTTCTACTGTTAAAGTATTGCTTCTACTTCTCCCTTGAGAGCTGTCCATGCTGTCCTGTATATTGAAATGCTATAATGTTGGGTGTATATATTGTGTAGTTGTTATATCTTCCAGTTGAACTGTCTCTTGTGACAGTTTTTTACTTAAAGTCTCTTTTGCCTGACTTTGATCTCTTTAGGTTATGATTTGCATGGCATCTCTTTCTCCACCTGTTCACTTTCAGCCTACCTGAGTCATGAAATCTAAAGTGAGTCTCTTATACACAGTATGTAGTTGGATCTTGTTTTTAATCCATTCAGATAATCTATATCTTTTCATTTGAAAGTGTAGTACATTCACATTTATAATCATATTGAAAGATAAGGACTTACTTGCCATTTGATTAATTGTTTTCTGTCTGTTTTATAGTTTCTTGCTCCTTCTTTCTTCTGTGTTGTATTTGTGGCTTGATGATTTCTTATAGTGGTATGCTTTGATTAATTTCTCTTTTTGTGTTTGTATGTACTATACTTTGTGTGTGTGTGTGTGTGTGTGTGTATGTACTATAATTTTTATTGTAGTTACCATGGAGCTTGTATAAAACATTTTGTGTGTGTGTGTGTGTGTGTATGTACTATACTTTTTATTGTAGTTACCATGGAACTTGTATAAAACATTTTCTAGCTGTAACAGTCTATAGCAAACTTAAGTACTGTTATGAAAACAACTTAATTTCAATAGCATGCAAAAACTGCATTTTATTTCTCCCCTACATTTTAAGTGATTGATATTAGATTTTACTTCTTTCTATATTGTGTTTCCAACAGCAGCTTTCTGTAATTATAGTTACTCTTATGATGGTCTTTTGATTTATATTTATATACTAATGTTAAAAGCAAGTTATGTGGCACTATTACAATATTACAATATTCTATATTTCTCTTTAGATTTACCAGTAAGATTTACAGTTTCATATGTGAAGATACTTTTGTATCATTGTTTTGTTTATTCACTGAAACTTGAAGAATCCTTTTAGCACTTTGGTAATGTAGTGATGATGAAATCCCTCAGATTTTTTGCTTGTCGATATATATATATATATATATATATATATATATATATATATGTCATTTGAGCCTGGTGGCTCAAATGGTAAAAAATCTTCCTACAGTGCAGGATACCCAGGTTTGATCCCTGGGTTGGGAGGATCCCCTGGAGAAAGGATTGTCTACCCACTCTAGTATTCTTGCCTAGAGAATTCCATGGACAGAAGAACCTGGTGGGCTACAGTCCTTGGAGTCACAAAGAGTTGGACATGACTGAACAACTAACACACACACAAATGTATATATAACATGTATATGTTATATAGCATATACACACATATTATATAATATACATACATTATTGTTTTGGTGGTGGTGGTGGTTGGGTTTGAACCTGCATCTCCTGCATTGGCAGGCTGATTCTTTACCTCTGAGAAACCTGGGAAGCCCTTTTGTGTATGTATGTATATATATATATCTAATACCCCCATTTTTAAAGGACAGTTTATCCATGTAAAGCTTTGATGATTGAGTTGGCAAGGTTTTTTTCTTGTGGTACTTTTGATGTATCATGCTGCTCTCCTGGACTTCAAGATTTCTAGTTTTAAAGGGTTTTTCTTGGTGACAAGTCACTTTTTTTTCCTGTTTTCAAAAATTTCTCTTTATCTTAAAGTTTGGTAATTTAATCATAACATGTCTTGGTGTGGACCTCTTTGGTTTCCACCTATTTGGGAACTCAGGCTTCATGAATCAAGATGTCCATTTCCCTCCCTAGATTTGGGAATTTCTCAGTTATTATTTCTTTGAATAAGCTTTCTGCTCCTTTATTTCTTTTTTCCTACTGGGATTCTCAAATATATATATTGCTTGTGGTATCCCATATGTGCTATGTATTCTGTTCACTGTTTTTTTCTTTTTGACTTTCTAACTTGATAATTTCAAATGGAATGTCTTCAAGCTTACTTATTCTTTGATTTCCATTATAGAGTTTCCTTGATGCTTTCCTTTGGATTTGTAATTCAATTATTGAATCCTTGAGCTACAGAATTTTTTGGTTCTTTTATTTATGTTTTCTAGTTCTTCATGAAGCTTCTCATTTTGTTCATGTATAGCTTTCCTGACTGTATTTACTTGTCTCTCTGCATTCTTTTGTAGGTCACTGAGCTTCAAAACAATGAATTTGAATTTTTTATCAAGCAGTTCATAGATCTCTATTTCTTTAGGATCAGTTTTAGGGCTTTATTAGTTTCCTCTGGTGGTGTCATGTTTGCTAGATTTTTCATCATCTGGATAGGCTTGCACTGGTGACTGTGCATTTGAAGGAGCAGACACTTCCTCCAGACTTTACAGACTGGTTTCCACAAGTAAATATTTACTGCCTTGTCCTTGAACTGATAGCACTGCCTCTGGAATCATGGACTAGCAAAGCTGGAGTTAGGTTATGTTGCTGCTCCTGGAGCTGCTTTGGGGTCTATGGTCAGTGGGTATGTAGCAAAGGCATGGATGGATGTGGTTTTCTCTGGGTTCCTGCATGGTCAGGATTGCCTCCCTACTGTGGTAGAGTGGGTCTGGATAAGTCAAAGGGCTGCTTCATAATCCGTACTCAGGTCTGCAGTTGGCCCTCCTATTACCAGAGTTTCCAACAGGTTGTGCCTCCTTCTGGATGTCTGGGCAGACAGGACTGCCCAGGACCATTGTGGTGCAGGGCTGGAGCAACATTATGGAGCTGATTCTGGGTCCACAGTTCTGTCTGAAGTTGGCAGGCATGTTGCTGGGGGCACCCTGTTTCTGTGGGAGAATGAGAGCAGGGGAATCTCCTTTTCTATCATCTTGATGTCAAATATGGATACAGAAAAAGCACAATAATAGGATTAAAATTAGTTAAATATCACTCCTAAGCATTTTCTGTGATTCCTGTGTTCGAAGAAATACCTGTAATAGGAACTGTTTGGCAAACTCACAGTCCTGAAACTTCCAATCAGAACTCACTCTCTCCCAAGGTCATTGACAAATCCTGGGGTTTCAAGAGAGATGGTTAGGACCACAACCCCTCTTCTATGACTCTCCGAGCTTTCTTAACTCATGTTCTTTCTCACTGAAATTACCAAGAAATTCTTGGAATTTTTGCCATTAACAATTATCAGAAAAATATAAAAACCATAAATGTTGATTATTTATAATGTCTATATTTCTTCTCTCAGGCAACCTCCCTACAGGTTGGCATGCTTTCTTAGATTCTGCTTCATGATTTTCCTTACCTAAGTCACTTGAGGACTAGCTTCTAGGAAAGAAAGCTATTCAAAATAATAGCCTCACAAGTCTCAGGAAAATTTTCTGACTTTGTCTAATGACAGATCTCTACTCTGTCATAGTCCTTGTCTTTCTGGGGTGGTTCTGTTTTTCATATGTCTACATTCACATTTGAGTGCCAACACATTATGCAATTTCCTTGGGCTCTGTAGTCCTGGGCTCCTAAATGTAAAATTCACTTCTCCAACCAATGATAAATTACATGTTCCTGGTATTCAGCCATTTCTGATGATAGGTCTTGGGCTCCGTAGTTCCCAGGCCTGTAGATAAGGAATTCATATTTCTAACCATTCTCAGAGTATACATTGTTGGGATACAGTTATCCCAAACTGACCCTGCAAATTCTTCTGAATTTCTCTTCAGAATCTTGTTCATGAAAAGGCAATTCTGACACCAACTCTCAAATTCTCTCTCCATACCCCACTCCTGGAAAAGAAAAGCATTCACATCATTGCCTGTGTGTGTTGTTTCCATTTGTCAAGTCAGGATCAAGAACTTCATTCACTGGTTCCCTTTGTTTCTCTTAGGATTTATGCGTCTAGCTGAAGGAGATGGACCCTGCTCAGGGAGAGTAGAAGTTCATTCTGGAAAAGACTGGACCCCAGTGTCTGATGGGAACTTTACATTCCCCACTGCCCAGGTCATCTGTGCAGAGCTGAGATGTGGCAAGGTTTTGTCTGTCCTGGGACACGTGCCCTTCAGAAAGTCAGGTGGCCGGGTCTGGGCTGAAGAGTTCAGGTGTAAAGGGGAGGAGACTGAGCTCTGGTCCTGCCCCAGAGTGCCCTGTCCAGGGGGCATTTGTCACCACAGTGGAGCTGTTCAGATTGTCTGTTCAGGTAAGATGAAGGTCAGGTTTATAACCTCTCCACTTACCTTGTTCAGGTGAGAAAATAAGACTGTTGAAACCCTGTCTTCTTCTACCAATGTACACAGAAGTCCGACTCATGACAAACAGTTCCTCTCAGTGTGAGGGGCAGGTGGAGATGAATATTTCTGGACGATGGAGAGCACTCTGTGCCTCCCACTGGAGTATGGCCAATGCCAATGTTGTCTGTCGTCAGCTCAACTGTGGAGTCGCCATCTCCACCCCTAGAGGACCACACTTTGTGGAAGGAAGTGATCAGATCTCAACAGTCCGATTTCACTGTTCTGGGATGGAGTCCTTCCTGTGGAGTTGTCCTGTGACTATCCTGGGTGGGCCTGACTGTTCCCATGGCAACACGGCCTCTGTGATCTGCTCAGGTAAGAGAGGGTGAAGGGGTACCCGTACTCAGGATGCTCCTGGAGTGAAATGTCCTGTAGAGCAGAGTGACAGGAAACTGGCATCAAAAGTCAGATATTTCATGGTGAAATATGGTTCTTCTCATTGTTCATTCATTTTCCAACTCAGGGCAAGA
The DNA here is from genome assembly GCF_027580195.1 of Bos mutus. Lineage (NCBI taxonomy): Eukaryota > Metazoa > Chordata > Mammalia > Artiodactyla > Bovidae > Bos > Bos mutus. Next base: position 143,042 of record NW_027219475.1, read on the forward strand.
AGTGGTAAGGGGAAATAATGTATTTTTAAATAACACTATTATTTAAATATAATCATAGAAAATAATGTAAAAGCAGTAAGTGTAGACTTCAGTCATGTACCCAGATCAGCAAAGAGAACATTCCCAGCATCACAGTCACTGTTCATTCCCCATGACTGTGTCTCCCTCCTCTCCAGCTAAAACTGCCTTCCTAACTTTTACTACCATAAAGTGTTTTATTGTTTTTTGAACTGTGTATAAAATTATGCAGTATGTTTTCTTTTGTGTATAACATTGCATCACCATTATATTTGAGATTCATTCATAATGTTGCTTATAGAAGCATTTTATTAATTTTTATTACTGTAGAGTATGTCTTTGAGTGATCACATGACCATGAATTGATCCATTCCACAATAGATAGTAGAGATTTGAGTTGTTTCCTATTCTTGACTATTACAAAAATGATGCTACAACTTACTATGACAATGACTTTGGGTGCAAACATGTTATTTATCTTGTGTGTTTAACTTATGGTCTTTCATTTTCACTTTCTTTATGGTATGGTGTCCTTTGATGAGCCAATCTCTTAATTTTAAGAAATTACTGCTTACTAACTTCTCCCTTTACATTTAATGCTTCTTAAATCCTTTTAAAAGAACTTTGTTTACTCCAAGACCATAAAAACATTCTCCAAGAGTATCTCATAGAAGTTTAATTATTTTTCTCTTGCACAGAATTGTGCATCCCTTTTGCAACTGATATCTATGTAAGTTAAGATCAAGTTTCATATGACATCGAACTGACTCAGAATCTTTTTCTGAAAAGAGTTTTCCCCATTGCAGTGCCACCTTTGTCATAAGAAGAGCATATGTCTGAGTCTTTTTAAAGACTCTCTATTCTATTCCATTGTATCATTTCTCTATCCTTGCACCAATACTCCATTTTCTTAATTATAGTAACTTTATAGTAAGTCTGGATAATTTTAATGTATAAGAGTTTCTTTATATTATTAACTCTTCTACTTTTGTTGCTTTTTGGTCAACTGTGATGGTCATTCTTGTTCTTTTGTATTTTATTCCAATTTTGGAATCAGATTTTCATTTAAAAAACATATGTATTTATTTGACGGTGTTGGGCATTAGTTGAAGTGTATGGATCTTCATTATATCTTGTGGGATCTTCTGTTATGACACATGGACTGCCCAGTTGTGAGGCTCTTGCTGAGATTCTCTGTGGCATGTGGGATCTTAGTTCTTACACCAAGGATTGAACCTGAGTCCTCTGCATTGCATGGTTGATTCTCAGACACTGGACCAGGAGAGACATCCCTCAGCTTGTCATTTTTCATAAAAAAAAAAAAAGCATAAATGTATTTTGTTTGAGATTAGAGTTAATCTACACAGAAATTTGAGGTGATTGACTGATGATGCTGAATCTTCCAATTCATTGGCTATATATATATATATATATATATATATACACACACACACACACATATCCCTCCATTCAGTTAGGTCTCCAACTTCTCTCAGAGGTTTTGCTCATTTTCTGCTAGGTTTTTCTCCTAGGCATTTTATGTTTTTGATGTTATAAGTATTACTTTTTTAGTGGAAGTGTCCTAGGAATGATTTATCTCTGACTTGTTTTTACTTTTCCTTTTTTTAAATTTTAATGTAATTTAAGACTTACAGAAAAGGTGTAAGAATAATATAAGAATCTGGAAGACCTTTAGTTGGATTTCCCAATGTTAGTATTCTGCTTTATTCTCTCCCCCCAATTGACATCTCTCTCTATCTCTGTTTCTGTCTTTCATTCTCTGTCCCCCCCCCACCACATTTCTCCATGAATATGTAAAATGTTTCTGAATTAAGTTGCAAACATGATGTCTCTTTATCCCTAAAATGCTTCAAGGGATTTCCTTATGTAATCACACTTCAGTCAAGTCATCAGACAACTCCAGCTCCAGATAACATCTAAGTGCAACTACACGAAAGTCTCTAAGACAGAACTGCCAAGTGGGATCTTTCCCAAATTATTTACCCAGGAAGTCTTAAGCAAAATGAAGTATATATTTTTTTGCTTAAGTGGCTAAGTTACATGGGAAAATTTATTATATAGCAATATAACCAGGACACGCTTCCCTGGTGGCTCAGTGGTAAAGAACCCACCCGCTAAGTCAGGAAACACAAGTTCCACCCCTGGGTCTTGAAGATTCCCTGGAGAAAGAAATGGAAACCCACTGCAATATTCTTGCCTGAGAATTCCCATGGACAGAGGATCCTGGTAGACTACAGTCCATATGATCCTTAAAAGTATCAGACATGACTGAGTGACTAAACAACAGCAACAACAACCAGGACACTTATTACATGATCTCTTATTTAGAGACCCACGCATCTTTAAATAGAAGACTATTTGTCCTCTGATCTTCTGTTTACTGTTTCTACCTTATGCCAAGCTAATGTGTTGAAACTCTTACCCTTTATTTCTTAATAGCGGCTGTTAAGTTTTTCAGCTCTAGAATTTTTATCTGTTGTTATTTTGTCAATTTCTTTTGTCAGTTAATTCTAGGAGGCTATTTAAATTCTCCATCAGATAACTCTAGTAGCCGAACAACTTGGGAAATTCTTTCTAATGTCTGTTTCTTCCTGGTTTTCTATGAGATTTCTTTTATATGTGTATTGTTTTTAGTAACAGACATTGTAGATGAAAAAGTGTTAGAATCCCTTTGGGAAAGATTTTATTTTACTTTCCTGTTTATGGATAGATTTAGAGACAAAAGAGCTTATTTAACTTATTCTTAGTGCAATGGTTGGCTGAAACCAATTGTGGCACTGTCAAAAGCAGAACCCTCCCTAGAGAAGGTGAGCCCTAAGATTATGATAACCTTACTGTTACATTGTTTATTTGACTTGATCACTAGGTCATTATTTAGCTTAATTCAATTTCCTGTTCTTCAATCCACCAACCCTCTGATCATTGCTGTTTCTACAGGAAACCAGACCCAGGTGCTGCCCCAGTGCAACGACTCCATGTCTGAACCAGTAGGCTCTGTAGCCTCAAAAGAGAGTGTCCCCTACTGCTCAGGTGAGAGTCCCACAGAACAGAAGATCTTTTCCCCGCCCCGCCGCCGTCAACGCCTCAGTGTCCCATTTCTCTCTCCTCAGATAGCAGACAGCTCCGCCTGGTGGATGGGGGAGGTCCCTGTGCTGGGAGAGTGGAGATCCTGGACCAGGGTTCCTGGGGCACCATCTGTGATGACGGCTGGGACCTGGACGATGCCCGCGTGGTGTGCAGGCAGCTGGGCTGTGGAGAAGCCCTCAATGCCATGGGATCTGCTCACTTTGGGGTGGGATCAGGACCCATCTGGCTGAACAACTTGAACTGCACAGGAAATGAGTCTCACGTGTGGAAGTGCCCTTCCCGGGGCTGGGGGCGGCACGACTGCAGACACAAGCAGGACGCAGGGGTTATCTGCTCAGGTTTGCACTCCACACTGTCCACAGGCTGGGGGAGGGGTGGGGCCCTGGAGGATGGGGGTCTGAGCCCTGAGGGAGAGATGCTGAAAGGACCAGAGAAGATAGCTTCCTCCCATGGATCCGGTCTTTCCAGCAGACGTAAAGAATAGGTGCTTTCATGTCCTCCTGTAGCAGCGGACCTTCTAGTCCTTTCTTCTCAGCAGAGTTTCCTGGCAGAGCCATTTCTTAGAATTTCCAGTTGAAAGTAGGATTCACCTTGCCTTACATGTGGGAAGAAAATCTTAAGTCCATGGTACTAGTTTCTGTTTGCTTCTGTAATAAATTACCACACAGTGGTTTAAAACAACATATATTTATTGCCTTAGAGTTCTGTAGGGTCGATGTTCAACAGGATCTCCCTCTTGGAATTAAGATTTCAGCAGGGCCACATCACTTCTGAGGCTTTGGTGAAGAATCCCATTTTTTATATCAAGTTTCTTTTCAAACAATTTGCATTCCTTGGCTCATAGCCCCTCTTCATCCATCATCAGACCAGCAATGCTGCACATCTCTAACCATTATCCAGAGTCACACCTCCCTGGAGTTAGAGCCAAGAAAGAGTGCTTCTATTGGTTTGGCCAAAAGGTTCCTTCTTTTTTTCCTGTAAGATGGTCTAGTAACACTTAGTTGTCTTTCACTTCGTTTGAAACAATTTTGTTAGATTGTTTTGTGGCAGCTATCATATCAACATGCATCTTTTAAAAAAAATCAAAATTGGTGAGTTTTTGAGTAGCCGTTTTAATATTGAAAACAGAAGGGAAAAAAGCAACATTTTCAGCATATCATGCTTTATTATTTCAAGAAAGGTTAGAAACACAACTGAAATGCAAAACAAATTTGTAGAGTGTATGGAAGTGTGGTGACTGATCACATTCATCAAAAGTGATTTATGAAGTTTTGTGTTGGAGATTTCTCACTGAACAGTACTGCACAGTAGGGTAGACCAGTTGAAGTTGATAGCAATCTAATTGAGATATTACTTGAAGACAATCAATGTTAAACCATGCAAGAGATAGACAACATACTCAAAATATCCAAATCAAGCATTGAAAGTCATTTGTACCAGCTTGGTTATATTAATTGCTTTGATGTTTGAGTTTCACATAAGTGAAAAAAAAAAAAAACCTTCATGGCAGTATTTATACATGAGATTCCCTACTTAAACATAATGAAAACGTTTTGCTTTTAAAACAAATTGTGATGGGTGATGAAAAGTGGATACTGCACAATAATGTGGATACTGCACAATAATGTGGAATGGAAGAGATTGTGGCACAAGTAAAATGAACCACCACCAACCACACCAAAGGCCAGTCTTCTTCCAAAGAAGGTGATGTTGTGTATGTGGTGGTATTGGAAAGGAGTCCTCTATTAAGAGACTACCTTCCAAAAAACCGAAATATAATTCTAACAAGTACTATTCCCCATTAGACCAACTGAAAGCAGCACTTAATGAAAAACATTCAGAATTAATCCAACAAAAATGCATAATCTTCCATCAGGATAATACAAGATCACATACATCTTTGTAGGCCAGAGAAAAACTGCCACAGTTTGGCTAGTTCTGATTCATCAGCTGTATTTACCAGACATTGCAGTTTCAGCTTTCCATTCATTTAGATCTTTACAAAATTCTCTTAATGGAAAAAATTTAAATTCCCTGGAAGACTATAAAACACACTTGGAATAGTTCTTTGCTTGGAAAGATAAAAGTTTTGGGAAGAGGGAATTATGAAGTTGCCTGAAAATGGCAGAAGGTAGTGGAACAAAATGATGAATATGCTGTTCAATAAAGTTCTTGGTGAACATGAAAAATGCCTTTTATTTTTACTTAAAAACCAAAGGAACTTTCTGGCCAACCCAACAAGAATGTGATTAGACTAGGTTTACATAGTTAATCCACAATATTCCAATTCTGAATTAATTAATCTCACCATCCCAAGATTCTTAACCTTAATCACATCTGTGAGATCCCTTTTGTGAGGTAAAGTAACATATTCATGGTTCCAGGGATTTGGATGAGACATCTGAGGGTTCATTATTTTGCCACCTCCCCAATATCATATCACATCCCTTTCAAACTGTCTTAGAGGTTTTGTCAGGAAGCAGAATTCAGCTCCCCTGCCTACAGGTGCCCAGGTTGCTCTTCTTCTCTGTTCATATTCACTACACCATGGTGGTAGAAATGTTTAAAAATATATACACAAATGGACAAAGTCAGATAAAAGGGAGACAACTTTCAGTCTTTGGGTATCTCCTCAGCTGGTTCAGGGATGAATGGCCACTATTTCTGGGAGAGAGGAAAACCAAGAGCACTGAGTGAAGTTTTCACCAGTCCTGATTCCTCCCTTTCGATCTTAGAGTTCCTGGCCCTCAGAATGGTGAGCGAGGATCAGCAGTGTGCTGGGTGGCTGGAAGTTTTCTACAACGGGACCTGGGGCAGTGTCTGCCGAAGCCCCATGGAAGACATCACTGTGTCCATCATCTGCAGTCAGCTTGGCTGTGGGGACAGTGGAAGTCTCAACTCTTCTGTTGCTCTTAGAGAAGGTTCTAGACCCCGGTGGGTAGATGGAATCCGGTGTCGGAACACAGATACTTCTCTCTGGCAGTGTCCTTCTGACCATTGGAATTATACTTCATGCTCTCCAAAGGAGGAAGCCTACATTTCATGTGCAGGTGAATTACTGTATGTTTCTGTGTCTGTCTTAAACCCATAAAATGATAATAGTGAGATTTTATTTTTTCATATTTAAGTAATTAATTTATCATGGGTCCACAAAATGAAGCTAAGACCAGTAGAGTTAAATCACTCAATGGTGTCCAACTCCTTGCAACTCATTGGACTGAAGCTTGCCAGGCTTCCCTGTCCATCACCAACTTCCGGAGCCTACTCAAACTCATGTCCATCGTGTCAGAGATGCCATCCAGTCATCTCATCCTCTGTCATCCCCTTCTCTTCTAGCCTTCAATCTTTCCCAGCATCAGGGTTTTTTCTAATGAATCAGTTCTTCACATCAGGTAGCCAAAGTATTTGATTTTCAGCTTCAGCATCATTCCTTCCAATGAATATTCAGAACTCATTTCCTTTAGGATGGACAGTTTGGATCTTCTTGCTATTCAAGCGACTCTCAAGAGTCTTCTCCAACAGCACAGTTCAAAAGCATCAATTCTTCAGTACTCAGCTTTCTTACATTCCAACTCTCACATCCATATGTGAATACTGGGAAAACCATAGCTTTGACTGAATGGACTTTTGTTGGTAAAGTAATGTCTCTGCTTTTTAATATGCTGTCTAGGTTGGTCATAGCTTTTCTTCCAAGGAGCAAGCATCTTTTAGCTTCATGGCTGCAGTCACCATCTGCAGTGATTTTGGAGCCTCCCAAAATAAAGTCAGCCACTGTTTCCATTGTTTCCCCATCTATTTGCCATGAAGTGATGGGACCAGATGCCATGATCCTAGTTTTCTGAATGCTGAGTTTTAAGCCAACTTTTTCACTCTCTTCTTTCACTTTCAAGAGGCTCTTTAGTTCGTCTTTGCTTTCTGCCATAAGGGTCATGTCATCTGTGTATCTGAAGTTATTGATATTTTCCTCGCAATCTTGATTCCAGCTTGTGTTTCTTCCTGCCTGGCATTTCACATTATGTATTCTGCATATAAGTTAAATAAGCAGGGTGACAATATACAGCCTTGATGTACTCCTTTCCCTATTTGGAACCAGTCTGTTCCATGTCCAATTCTAACTGTTGTTTCTTCACCTGCATATAGATTTCTCAGGAGGCAGGTCAGGTGGTATGGTATTCCCATCTCTTTAAGAATTTTCCACAATTTGTTGTGATACACACAGTCAAAGGCTTTGGCATAGTCAATAAAACAGAAACAGATGTTTTTCTGGAACTCTCGTGCTTTTTTGATGATCCAATGGATGTTGAAAGTTTGATCTCTGGTTCCTCTGCCTTTTATAAATCCAGCTTGAACATCTGGAAGTTCACGATTCATGTAGTGTTCAAGCCTGGATTGAAAAAATTTGTGCATTACTTTGCTAGGGTGTGAGATGAGTGCAATTGTAGTTTGAACATTTTTTGGCATTGCCTTTCTTTGGGATTGGAATGTTGACTGATCTTTTCCAGTCCTGTGGCCACTGCTGAGTTTTCCAAATTTGCTGGCATATTGAGTGAAGCACTTTCACAGCATCATCTTTCAGGATTTGAAATAGCTCAAGTGGAATTTCATCACCTCCACTAGCTTTTTTCATAGTGATGCTTCCTTAAGGGCCACTTTGGATTCCAGGATGTCTGGTTCTAGGTGAGTGATCACACCATTGTGGTTTTCTGGGTCATGAATGTCTTTTTCATATAGTTCTTCTGTGTATTCTTGTCACCTCTTCTTAATATCTTCTGCTTCTGTCAGGTCCAGTGCTTTCTCTTGGCAGATGGTCGACACTGAAATCAGATTGATAATATTCTTTGCAGCCAAAGATGGAGAAGCTCTGTACTGTCAGCAAAAACAAGACCAGGAGCTGACTGTGGCTCAGATCATGAACTCCTTATTGCCAAATTCAGACTGAAATTGAAGAAAGTGGAGAAAACCACTAGACCATTCAGGTATGATCTAAATCAAATCCCTTATAACTATACAGTTGAAGTAAGAAATAGATTTAAGGGACTAGATGTGAAAGACAGAGTGCCTGATGAACTATGGATGGAGGTTTGTGACATTGTACAGGAGACAGAAATCAAGACCATCCCCAAGAAAAAGAAATGCAAAAAATCAAAATGGCTGTCTGGGGAGGCCTTACAAAAGCTGTGAAAAGAACAGAAGTGAAAAGCAAATAAGAAAAGAAAAGATATACCCATTTGATTGCAGAGTTCCAAATAATAGCAAGGAGAGATAAGAAAGCCTTCCTCAGTGATCAATGCAAAGAAATAGAGGAAAACAACAGAATGGGAAAGACTAGAGATCTCTTCAAGAAAATTAGAGATACCAAGGGAACATTTCATGCAAAGATGGGCTCAATAAAGGACAGAAATGGTAGGGACATAACAGAAGCAGAAGATATTAAGAAGAGGTGGCAAGAATACACAGAAGAACTGTACAAAAAAGATCTTCATGACCCAGATAATCACCATGGTGTGATCACTCACCTTAGCCAGACATCTTAGAATGTGAAGTCAAGTGGGCCTTAGGAAGCATCACTATGAACAAAGCTAGTGAAGGTGATGGAATTCTGGTTGAGCTATTTCAAATCCTAAAAGATGATGTTGTTAAAGTGCTGCACTCAATATGTCAGCAAATTTGGAAAACTCAGCAGTGGCCACAGTACTGGAAAAGGTCAGTTTTCCTTCCAATCCCAAAGAAAGGCAATGCCAAAGAATGCTCAAACTACCACACAATTACACTTGTCTCACACACTGGTAAAGTAATGCTTAAAATTCTCCAAGCCAGGCTTCTGCAATACATGAACTGTGAACTTCCAGATGTTCCAGCTGGATTTAGAAAAGGCAGGGGAACAAGAGATCAAATTGCCAACATCCGCTGGATCATTGAAAAAGCAAGAGAGTTCCAGGAAAACATCTATTTCTGCTTTATTGACTATGCCAAAGCCTTTGACTGTGTGGATCACAATAAACTGTGGAAAATTCTGAAAGAGATGGGAATACCAGACCACCTAACCTGCCTCCTGAGAAATCTGCATGCAGGTCAAGAAGCATCAGTTAGAACTGGACATGGAACAACAGACTGGTTCCAAATAGAGAAAGGAGTAGGTCAAGGCTGTATATTGTCATCCCGCTTATTTAACTTATATGCAGAGTGCATCATGAGAAATGCCAGGCTGGAAGAAGCACAAGCTGGAATCAAGATTGCCAGGAGAAATATCAATAACCTCAGATATGCAGATGGCACTGCCCTTATGGCAGAAAGTGAAGAGGAACTAAAAAGCCTCTTGATGAAAGTGAAAGTGGAGAGTGAAAAAGTTGGCTTGAAGCTCAACATTCAAAAAACGAAGATCATGGCATCCGGTCCCATCACTTCATGTGAAATAGATGGGGAAACAGTGGAAACAGTGGCTGACTTTATTTTTCTGGGCTCCAAAATCACTGCAGATGGTGACTGCAGCCATGAAATTAAAAGACACTTGCTCCTTGGAAGGAAAGTTATGACTAACTTAGACAGCATATTAAAAAGCAGAGACATTATTTTGTCAACAAAGGTCCGTCTAGTCAAGGCTATGGTTTTTCCAGTGATCATGTATGGATGTGAGAGTTGGACTATAAAGAAAGCTGAGCACTGAAGAATTGATGTTTTTGAACTGTGGTGTTGGAGAAGACTCTTGGGAGTCCCTTGGACTGCAAGGAGATCCAACCAGTCTATCCTAAAGGAGATCAGTCCTGGGTGTTCACTGGTAGGACTGATGTTGAAGCTGTAACTCCAATACTTTGTCCACCTAATATGAAGAGCTGACTCATTTGAAAAGACCCTGATGCTGAAAGATTGAGGGCAGGAGGATAAGGGGATGATAGAGGATGGGATGGTTGGATGGCTTCCCCTACTCAATGGACATGGGTTTGGGTGGACTCCGGGAGTTGGTGATGGACAGGGAGGCCTGGCATGCTGCAATTTATGGGCCGCAAAGAGTCGTACAGGACTGAGTGACTAAAGTGACTGACTGTTAGTTCCATACCATTTCTGTCTTTATTGTGCTCATCTTTGCATGAAATATTCCCTTAGTGTCTCTAATTTTCTTGAAGAAATCTCTAGTCCTTCCCATTATATTGTTTTCCTCTATTTCTTTGCACTGATCACTGAGGAAGACTTTCTTATCTCTCCTTGCTATTCTTTGGAACTCTTCATTCAAATAGGTGTATCTTTCCTTTTCTCCTTTGCTTTTTGTTTCTCTTCTTTTCACAGCTATTTGTAAGGCCTCCTCAGACAGTCATTTTGCTTTTTTGCATTCCTTTTTCTTGGGGATGGTCTTGATCATTACCTTCTGTACAATGTCACAAACTTCCACCCATAGTTCTCTGAAGAACTCCGTCTATCAGATCTAATCCCTTGAATCTGTTTGTCACTTCTACTTTATAATCATAAGGGATTTGATTTAGATCATACCTGAATTGTCTAGTCATTTTCCCTACTGGGACTGAGCCAGAACTGTGTCTGAGTGTCTCCTGTGGAGGTGCAGGTCAGCAGTGCCCTGCTGCAGTGGCTCTGGGTGCAGCAGACCTGGGTATGGCATAAGCCCTCTTGGAGAAGGTCACCATTACCCTACCATAGAACCACCAGAAATTACACAGGCTGGAGAAACAGACTCTTAGAAGGCACAAACAAAACCTGTGTGCACCAGGACCCAGGAGAAAGGAGCAGTGACCCCACAAGAGACTGATTCAGACATGCCCATGAGTGTCCAGGAGTCTTCAGCAGAGGCATGGGTCAGTGATGGCCTACTTCAAGGTCAGAGGCACTGAGTGCAGCAGTGAGTGCAGGGACCTTTTGAAGCAGGTCACCATTATCTTCATTACCTCCACCATAGTTTGGCCTCAGGTGAAGCAACAGGAAGGAAACAGCCCCACCCATCAACAGCAAATTGGATGAAAGATTTACTGAACATGGCCCCACCCATCAGAACAAGACCCAGTTTCCCCCTCAGTCAGTCTCTCCCATCAGGAAGCTTCCACAAGCCTCTTATCCCTATCCATCAGAGGGCAGACAGGATGAAAACTACAATCAAAGAAAACTAACCAAACCAATCACATGAACCAGAGCCTTGTCTAGCTCTATGAAACTATGAGCTATGCCGGGTCGGGCCACCCAAGATTGACAGGTCATGGTTGGAGAGTTCTGACAAAACATGGTCCACTGGAGAAGGGAATGGCAAACCACTTCAGTATTCTTGCCTTGTGAACCCCATGAACAGTATGAAAAGGCAAAAAGGTATGACACTGAAAGATGAACTCCCCAGGTTTGTAGGTGGCCAATATGCTACTGGAGAAGTGTGAAGAAATAACTCCAGAAAGAATGAAGAGACAGAGCCAAAAGAAAACAACACCCAGTTGTGATGTAATGGGAGATGGAAGTAAAGTTCAATGCTGTAAAGAGCAATATTGCATAGGAACTTGGAATGTTAGGTCCATGAATCAGGGCAAATTGGAAATGGTCAAACAGGAGATGGCAAGAGTGAACATCAACATTTTAGGAATCAGTGAACTAAAATGAACTGGAATGGGTGAATTTAACTCAGAAGTTAAGATGGAAATTTAATCCACATGTTCCAACACTATTTTTAAAAATTTGCAGTTGACATATAATTCACATAACAGTATTAATATTAGTTGCAGGTGTACAACATAATGTTTATGTATTTGTACATACTGGAAAATGTTGACTAGCCTAAGGATAGTATAGCTACCAGCTTTTCAATGTTTATTTTTGACTGTGCTGTATCTTCCTTGCTGCACACAGTCTTTCTCTAGTTGTGCTGTTCAGGTTTCTTTTGTAGTGCAGTACTGGCTCCAGGGCACGAGGGTTTCAGTAGTTGGTGCACACAGGCTCAGTAGTTCTGGTCTGAGGGCTCCAGAGCACAGGCTTAGTAATTGTGGCACACAGTCTTAGTTGCCCTGTGGCATGTGGGATCTTCTTGGGCCAGAGATCAAACCAGTGTCCCCTGCATTGCAAGGTGGATTCTTAACCACTGGACCACTAGGGAAGCCCTTACTTTTTTCTTGTTATGAGAACTTCTAAGGTGTACTTTGTCACCAACTTTCTAATATAAGATACAGTATTAACCCCGGTGATGCTAGTGGTAAAGAATCCCCTTCAATGCAGGAGACATAAGAGACGTGGGTTCCCTCCCTGGGTTGTGAAGATCCCCTGGAGGAGGAAATGGCAACCCTACTCCAGTATTCTTGCCTGGGAAATCCCATGGATAGAGAAGCCTCTCAAGCTACAGTCCACGGGTCACAAACAGATGGACAACTCTTTTCCACTTCATGGACTGTAGCCTGCCAGGCTCTTCTATCCATGAGATTTCCCAGGCAAGAATACTGGAGTGGGTTGCTATTTCCTTCTCCAGGGGATCTTCCTGACCCAGGGATCAAACCTGCATCTACTGCATTTCTAGCAGATTCCTTACCACTGAGCCACTGGGGAAATCCAACAATGCTTACCTAATAGCAATGCTGTGTGGTAAATTAAATTTATTTTTAATATGCACTATTTATTATCACAAAACATTACCTTTAATTTATATTTGCTTTACTATTAATATCTCACTGACTAGCATGAAGCTAAAGGACTCCTATTTCATGAATTTTATTCATCTACACATTCATTCAATAAATACTTATTAAGCAACTATCATGATGTTTAGAAAAGGTTCTCCATATACATACTAGTTGAATCTTGTCGAATGAGTGCATACAATATGTAGGCACTCTCCTAATAGAATCACAGGGTAAATAAGATATGCAAAGTCCTTCCTCTAGTGAAACTTTAATTCAGGTAGGGATGCGTGTATGTGTGTGTACACATTTGTAGATGTCTGTATGTCTGTTTTTATATTTGTTATTAGATGCAGGTAGTGAAAAACCAGTAAATATTTAAAATCATTTTAGAAGACTTTATGATAGCTTTCATTACCATTTTTATTTTTCTCTAGAATGTTTAAATTTTTCTTTTTTATTTATCAATCAGTTCAGTCACTAAGTCCTGTCTGACTCTTTGGGACCTCATGGACTGCAGCATGCCAGACTTCCCTGCCCATCACCAACTCCCAGAGCTTGCTCAAACTCATATCCATTGAGTCGGTGATACCATCCAACCATCTCATCCTCTGTCGTCCCCTTTTCCTCCTGCATTCAATCTTTCCCAGCATCAAGGTCTTTTCCAATGAGTCAGTTCTTCCCATCAGGTGGTCAAAGTATTGGAGTTTCAGCTTCAGCATCAGTCTTTCTAATGAATATTCAGGACTGATTTCCTTTACGATTGACTGGATATCCTTGCAGTCCAAGGGACTCTCAAGAGTATTCTCCAACACCACAGTTCAAAAGCATCAATTCTTCGGTGTTCAGCTTTGTTTATAGTCCATATCTCACATCCATACATGACTATTGGAAAAACCATAACTTTGACTAGACAGACCTTTGTCTGGCTTCCCTGGTGGCTCAGTGTTAAAGGATCTACCTGCCCGTGCAGGAGATGCCTGATTGATCAATGGGCTGGGAAGATCCCCTGGAGAAAGAAATGGCGACTTACTCCAGTATTCTTGCCTGGGAAATCCCATGGATAGAGAAGCCTGGCAGACTACTGTCCATACGGTCGCAAAAGAGTTGGAAACGACTTGGTGACTCAAAAACAATAATGCAGAACTCAACAAATCAGAAGGTTAATACCAATAGGACTTGGGTAACATCATCTGTCTCACACAACTCAGTAGAGTAATATTTCCTATTTTTGCCCATTTTCAACCTTATTATTCTCATTGCTGCTATAAGATACCAGACCCAGGTGCTTGCCGGAGTGCAAAAACTCTGTGTCTCAATCAGCAGGCTCTGCAGCCTCAAAGGAGACTCAAGACCAGAAGACTCTTCTCATCTCCACCACCCTATCCCAGGTCCCTACGCCCTGTCAACCCCCCACTGTCTCATTTCTCTCTCCTTAGGCAGCAGACAGCTCCGCCTAGTGGACGGAGGCGGTCCCTGCACCGGGAGAGTGGAGATCCTTGACCAGGGCTCCTGGGGCACCATCTGTGATGACCACTGGGACCTGGACGATGCCCGCGTGGTGTGCAGGCAGCTGGGATGTGGAGACGCCCTGGACGCCACTGTCTCTTCCTTCTTCGGGACGGGATCAGGGCCCATCTGGCTGGATGAAGTGAACTGCAGAGGAGAGGAGTCCCAAGTATGGAGGTGCCCTTCCTGGGGATGGCGGCAACACAACTGCAATCATCAAGAAGATGCAGGAGTCATCTGCTCAGGTATGGTCAGTTCTTTGTCCACAGGCTGAGAAAATGGAAAGTTCCAAGAAAGCTGGTGTCTGATCAGCAGGGCAATGGGAGATAGGTGGGCTAGAGAGGACTCAGACGCCTACCCATCCTTCCTGAGTGCACTGTGGCTATGAGTGATGAGCTTCATATACTTTCCTATTATAAGTCTCTGCTATTCTTTTCGTCTCCAGTGGACTTACCTGACGCTAAAATAGCTGTATTCATTCTCCCAATTAAAATAAATCCTCATAAGTTGTTTTCATAATTCACTTTTTGTAAGAGTGAATCATTTGCTAACTGCCACATACACATTCTCTTTGCACAGGGAGGCTATGAGAAGGAGGGAAAAGAATGAGGATGTACTTTCCTGGGTGCAGTTGTTTCTGTACAAACAATGTGAGACATTATTTTGCACTAGGCCAGTAGGAGTGGAGGTTACTCTTACTATAGGATGATATCATTTACATATATAGAGGTGATCCCTAAAGGGATATTATTTAACAAATCAGAGATTCTTATGGATTTGTGGCAGATTTCAAGTTTCCTTTGCAAATTTAGATGTAAATGTTCATAGTTCTTTGATGGTAGAACTAGAGAACTGTGAATGAAATGCTCTGAGTCATATATTCTTTCATTGTTACTAGAAAAGTCTCTCTCCCCAATTTTTCCTTTAAGATATCTGTATAAATGCAAACTTTGGAGGAACACTTAGCCATGCACTGGCAAGTCAAAGGTGGAGGTAATAAAACATGAATTTCTGTGTTTTATGATAAGAGATTATGTAGTTTATATTTGATGATTTCAGTGATATAAGAGACTTGTGTTTGGGGGCTTATTTGAGCAAGAGGACAAATGTAATTTTTGAAGAAGGTGGAACAGGTTTTATAGTAGCTGGGAGGAAGGGGAATGGCAATGGGAGCTGATGAAGGCAACTGTGAGGTTCTCTGAGCAGCACTGAAGGTCCAGGTGTGGTGTGGAAGATGCTATGTGTGCCTAAGGACCCAAGATGTCTACACAGCAAGAGACCAGACAAGGATATATCTTTATTATATTTAATATCTTTGTTTCATTCATTCAGTTCAGTTCAGTGGCCAGTCTTTCAGAAGTGGCAGACTCTTTGTTTCTTTGATTATCCCAGGCCTCCCTGTCCATCACCAACATTTTGGAGTTCACTCAAACTCATGTCCATCGAGTTGTTTGCCATCCAGCCATCTCATCCTCTGTCATCCCCATTCTCCTCCTGTGATTTATCCCTCCCAGCATCAGAGTCTTTTCCAATGAGTCAATAACAGACTCATGAGGTGGCCAAAGTACTTGAGTTTCAGCTTTAGCCTCATTAATCCAAAGAAATCCCAGGGCTGATCTCCTTCAGAATGGACTGGTTAAATATCAGACCTTGCAGTCAAGGGACTGGAAAGTCTTCCATGACCACAGTTCAAAATCATCAATTCATTTCCCAATCAGCTTTCTTCATAGTCCTTCTTCTCACATCCATTTACATGACCTTGGAAAAACCATAGCCTTGACTAGATGGACCTTTGTTGGCAAAGTAATGTCTCTGCTTTTGAATATGGGTCAGGGTTGGTTCGGTCTTCCTTCCAAGATACTTGATCTTTTAATTTCATGGCTGCAGTCACCATCAACAGTGATTTTGGAGCACCCCAAAATAAAGTCTGACACTGTTTCCACTCAAACCCCATCTATTTCCCATGAAGTGATGGGACCAGAGGGCCATGATCTTCGTTTTCTGAGTATTGAGCTTTAAGTTGGTCTTTTCACTCTCCTCTTTCACTTTCATCAAGATGCTTTTAGTTCCTCTTCAGAGGGAGAGAAATAAGGGTGGTGTCATCTGCATATCTGAGGTTATTGATATTTCTCCCAGTAATCTTGAGTCCACCTTGTGCTTCTTCCAGCCCAGCATTTTTCGTGATGTACTCTGCATATAAGTTAAATAAGCAGGGTGACAATATACAGCCTTGATGTACTCCTTTTCTTATTCAGCCTTCTATTTAATAATTTTCTTGGAATTTTCACACACTTACTCTTCTATGTAAATTTTAAAATCAAGTAGAAAATAAAAAAGAAATAAGATATCTCAGAAGTCTCTATCTTAATATGTTCTAAGACTTTACTGATTATCCAGCACCTATTTGAAAATGTAACTTTTATCAGGGTATATAATACAGAATACAAGAAATACTTCTCTCTTTGTCTTTCTAAATTTTTAATCTCATGGAATTTATATAATATCAACAACCTCAGATATGCAAATGACATCACCCCTCAAATGGTAGAAAATGAAGAGGAATTAAAAGAGCCTTTTGATTTGAAATCAAAGAGGAAAGTGAAAAAGCTGAATTGAAACTTTGCATTCAGAAAACTAAGATCATGGCATCTTTGTCCCATCATATTTGGCAAACAGACATGGGGGAAAAAATGGAAACTGTGACAGACTTTTTTTTGTTCTTTCAAAATTCATAATGTGGTGACTGATCAATCATGAAATTAAAAGGTGTTGAGTAAAAATTATTTAATTGACAAACCTAGACAGTATATTAAAAACAGAGACATTATCTCTTTGAGACAAAGGTCCATCCAGTCAAAGTTTGGTTTTTTCAACAGTCAGGGATGGATGTACAGAGAGTTGGACCATAAAGAAGGCTGAACACTGAAAAATCCATTTGAACTTTTTTTTTTTCTAATTTTATTGAGAGTTATTTTGCACTTTAAGGAGATCAAACCAGTTTTCCTAAATGAAATCAACCCTGAATATTCACAGGAAAGGACTGATGCTGATCCTGACCCTCCTCCTCCTCCTCCCCCTGATACCATCCCTCTGATTCACTGGTCCCAAAAGCCCCTGATCCAGCAAAAGATTGGAGGCTGGTGGAGAAGGGGACGACAGAAGATGAGATAGTTAGATGTTTCATTGCATCACCCAAATCTGGTCACCCTCTCCCTGAGCAAAGTCAGGGAGTCCATAAGACTGACAGGGAAGCCTGTCATTCTGTCAGTTTTGGGGTCAAAGAGTCAGACACGACTGAGTGGCTGAGCAACATCAACTAACAACAAACAGTTAATTAAAAATGGTTTATCTAGGATGTGTATCCTGTGACCAAACTCCCAGCCAGAATAGATTAGGGTCCCAGTTTCATCCTCTCTGGGAGAGAAATGGATTCAAATGTATTCTTTTTAATGGCTGAGTAATCACTCCATTCATTTTCTTATCCATTCATCTGCTGATGGACATCTAGGTTGCTTATGTCCTTGGCTCTTTAATTTCTGCAGTGAACATTTTTCTGTCTCTTTCCCTTCTGTTTCTCAGTGTGTATGCTGCTGCTGTTGCTGGATCTTCAGTCATCTCTATTTCCAGTGACCCACATAGAAGCAGCCCACCAGGCTCCTAGTGTCCCTGGGATTTCCAGGCCACCAACACTGTAAGAGGGTTGCCATTGCCTTCTCCACACCCTCTCAGCATTTTTATTTATTACATCATTCTTTTTGGGACATTCAACTGTTCACAAATGTATGCAATCAGAGGTTTTCACCAGAACAATTTCCACCATGTACATAAATAATTTTCATGTGTTTGTTAGAAACCTGAAAATTATTTGAAGAAATGTTATTTATGATGTGCAGGTTTTTTTTTGATTGGATTTTATTTTTCTCTAAAATTGAGCTGTAGGGTCTGAAGGATGAAATTTTTATCATTAGTTGTTTTTGGTCTCTCTCTCATTCCATCCACTCCCCATTTAACCTGCCCCATCACTCCTGTCTTTTCACCTTACAATAGTTCTTTCCTTTTGAGTCTCCTTTCCATTATTTGCAGCTCTTAAGCTTGTTTTTGTTTATTTTTGCTTTTATTTCCAATATTCTGGTTATGTGGGCAAATGGGAGGATCCACTGGGATAAAAAGTGTTAAAATCTTTTGAACTATCTTTTTCCTCAAAATGTTTTATAGTTTCATTCTTACGTTTTGATCTAGAAATCCATTTATAGTTTATTTTTGTTATGGTGGAAGAAAGTGGTCCAGTTTCTAGACAGCAACCTAGTTGACCCAACCTAGACACATATTAAAAAGCAGAGATCTTTAATCCAACAAAAGTCCATCTAGTCAAAGATATGGTTTCCATTTGTATGGATGTAAGATTGTTGGATTGTCTGCTGTGGGTAAAATTGATGCTTTTGAACTGTGGTGCTGGAGAAGACTCTTGTGAGTCCCACACTCAATAAAATCTGTCAGTCCATTCTAAACAAGACCAGTCCTCAAGTCTCATTGGAAGGACATCCATATTGAGGCTTTTTGCATTTGGAAATCTCTAAATTACAAATGACTTGTTTGAAAAAGACTCTCTTTCTCTGGGGAGGAATTTTTTACTGCAGGAGGAGAAGGGACGACAGAGAATGAGATGGCTGGATGGCATCACAAATAAGAAATGAAAACACAGTTTGGGTGAAGTCCTGGAGTTGGTGATGGACATTAAATTATCATCATTTCTTAGTATCACAAAGATTCCCATGACTTAGATCCCCTGAACTAGTAAACTGAACTAAAACTCAGCTGATTTTGTTATTGTCTGAAAACTCTAATTCTCCTTTTTATAAATCCTAGTCTTTCAAGAAAAAATAGGAAAGGACCAGCAGTTCCCTCTTAGATAACTCTTAGAATACATTAATTATCAGACTCATCATTTGGACAATCTCATGTTTCACAATCAAGTAACCTAAGAAACTCAATTGGGAATCTTCCCACTGAGAGAATTATGAGAAATAGGTGTCTTGATAAATCCTAGACTTTTTATAATATACAAAAATCATAATAGACTCCTATGACTCTGAGCTTTTGTCATTTCTAAACTTACCTGTGGACAACTTCTTTCACAAGTTAGATTACAGTCTAGCCTGAATCCAGATCCAGCGTGTATGAGGTTCCCTGTCTTCAGTGACTTGATTATTGGCTCTGAGAGAAAACTGGCCAGAATTTAGAGCCCCAGAAATCTCAGATGGCCTTCTAAACTTTCTAAACTGGCTCTTAGGCCTCTAAGCTACTGAACCCCATAAACCTTTTTTTCTCACTTAGTTCAGCTCTGCACCATGTTTGATGCCTGCTGCACTGTGCAGTTTCCTTGGGTCTTGTTGTTTCCAGGCCCCTAGATGAGGAATTCTCATCCTAATCAACCTCAAAATATACATTCTTACTGACTGCAAATTTTTCTGGCTTTCTTTTCATAAACTTGCTCATGAAAATGCAGTTTGACAAGGACTGTCACTAACTGTCTTCTTATCCCTCTTATTCCACTCCCAGAGATGAAAAGCTTTCACCCATCTCATGCCTGTGAATGTTGTTTCCAATTGTCAAGCCAGGTTCTATGAACACTCACAGGGTTTGTTGCTGCTGTTGATTGTTATCCTTAGGATTTGTGCGTCTGGCTGGAGGAGAAGGACTCTGCTCAGGTCGAGTAGAAGTGCATTCTGGAGAAGACTGGACCCCAGTGTCTGATGGAAACTTCACACTTCCCACTGCCCAGGTCATCTGTGCAGAGCTGGGATGTGGCAAGGCTGTGTCTGTCCTGGGACACATGCCTTTCAGGGAGTCTGATGGCCAGGTCTGGGCTGAAGAGTTCAGGTGTGAGGGGGAGGAGCCTAAGCTTTGGTCCTGCCCCAGAGTGCCCTGTCCAGGGGGCATGTGTCACCACAGTGGAGTTGCTCAGGTTGTCTGTTCAGGTGAGATGTAGGTTGGGACTTAACCTCCTTGCACACTCTGTTCAGGTTTTTTAAAAAATGAGACTTTGCTGACATCCTGTCTTCTTCTACCAGTGTATGCAGAAGCTCGGCTCGTGACAAATGGCTCCTCTTGGTGTGAGGGGCAGGTGGAGATGAACATTTCTGGACGATGGAGAGCGCTCTGTGCCTCCCACTGGAGTCTGGCCAACGCCAATGTTGTCTGTCGTCAGCTTGGCTGTGGAGTTGCCATCTCCACCCCTAGAGGACCACGCTTTGTAGAAGGAGGAGATCAGATCTCAACAGTCCGATTTCACTGCTCAGGGGCTGAGTCCTTCTTATGGATGTGCCCTGTGACTGCCCTGGGTGGCCTTGACTGTTCCCATGGTAACACGGCCTATGCAATCTGCTCAGGTAAAAGAGGAGGGGAAAGGCTACTGGTACTCGTGGAGTGAAATGTTCCCAAGAGCAGAAAGTGAGGGAAACCTGGCTTCAAAAATCAGATATTTCATGGTGAAATATACTTCTTCTCATTGTTCATTCATTTTTCAGGTCAGGGCAAGAAGTGTGAAGGGGAATAATATATTTTTAAGCAGCATTACTATTTACAAATAATCATAGAAAACAATGTACCAGCAATAAGTGTAGACCTCAGTCATGATCCCCAACCCAGATAAGCCAAGAGAACATTCCCGGCACTACAGAGTCACTGTTGCCTCCCAGTAACTCTGTCCTGTGTCCTCTCCAGTGAAAACAGTTTAACTTTTACTACCATAGAATATTCACTGGAAGGACTGATGCTGAAGCTGAAGTTCCAGTATTTTGGTCATCTGATGTGAACAGATGACTCGTTGGGAAAGTCTCTGAAGCTGGGAAAGATTGAGGGCAGAAGGAGAAGAGGGTGTCAGAGGATGAGATGACTGGATGGCATTACTGATGCAATGAACATGAACTTGGACAAACTCCAGGAGATGGTGAGGGACAGGGAGGCCTGGCATGCTGCAGTCCATGGGGTCGCAAAGGTTGGGCATGACTGGGCAGTTGGACAACAACAATAACAACAACCATAGGATATTTTATTGATTTTTGAACTTTATATAAAATCATTCTGTATGTTTTCTTGTGTGTCTGACTTCTTTGACTCAACATTATGTTTGGGATTCACTCATGATGTTGTTTATAGCAGCTGACTATTCATTTTTATTACTGTAGAGTAGTTCTTTGAATGATCACATGACAATATACTGATCCATTTGACTAATGGTAGAGATTTGAATTGTTTCCTGTCCTTGACTATTACAAATATGATGCCACAACTTACCATGACAATGACTTTGGGTGAAAATCTATGCTATTTATTTAATCCTTGGTCTTTTATTTTCATTTTCTTAATGGTACCATGTCCTTAGATGAGCGAAGTTCTTAATCTTAAGGAAATATAACTTACTAGTTTTTCCCGGTATATTTAGTACTTCTTATATCCTTTTGAAAAGAACTTTGCTTACTCCAAGACCATAAAAACATTCTTCAATAGTGTCTTATAGAAGTTTACTTTTCTCTTGAATATAATTGTATATTCCTTCTGAGATTGATACCTATGTAAGATAAGGGTCACATTTCATACTGACATCTAATTGACTCAGAATCTTTTTCTGAAAAGACTTTTGTCTCCACTGTGTGCCACCTTTGCCATAAGGAGAAGGGCATGTGTGTCTAAGCCTTTTTTTAGACTCTCTGTTCTATTCCATTGTATCATTTGTCTATCCTTGCACAAACACTATATTTTCTTAATTATTGTAATTTTATAGTAAGTTTGGGTAATTTTAATTCACAAGAGTTCAGTTCAATTCAGTTCAGTCACTCAATCATGTCCGACTCTTTGTGACCCCATGAATCACAGCACGCCAGGCCTCCCTGTCCATCACCAACTCCCGGAGTTTACTCAAACTTATGTCCATCGTGTTGGTGATGCAATCCAGCCATCTCATCCTCTGTCATCCCCTTCTCCTTCTGCCCCCAATACCTCCCAGCATCAGAGTCTTTTCCAATGAGTTAACTCTTCACATGAGGTGGCCAAAGTACTGGAGTTTCAGCTTTAGCATCATTCCAAAGAACACCCAGGACTGATCTCCTTTAGGATGGACTGGTTGAATCTCCTTGCAGTCCAAGGGACTCTCAAGAGTCTTCTCCAACACCACAGTTCAAAGCATCAATTCTTTGGCACTCAGCTTTCTTCACAGTCCAACTCTCACATCCATACATGACTACTGGAAAAACCATAGTCTTGACTAGACGGACCTTTGTTGGCAAAGTAATGTCTCCACTTTTGAATATGCTACCTAGGTTGGTCATAACTTTCCTTCCAAGGAGTAAGCGTCTTCTGATTTCATGGCTACAGTCACCATCTGCAGTGATTTTGGAGCCCCCCAAAATAAAGTCTGACACCATTTCCACTGTTTCCCCATCTATTTGCCATGAAGTGATGGACCAGATGCCATGATCTTAGTTTTCTGAATGTTGAGCTTCAAGCCAACTTTTTCACTCTCCTCTTTCACCTTCATCAAGAGGCTTTTTAGTTCCTCTTCACTTTCTGCCATAAGGGTGGTGTCATTTGCATATCTGAGGTTATTGATATTTCTCCCGACAATCTTAATTCCAGCTTATGCTTCTTCCAGCCCAGCGTTTCTCATGATGTACTCTGCATATAAGTTAAATAAGAGTTACTTTATATTAACTAACTATGTTGTTTTTCTTGCCAACTGTGTTGGTCATTCTTGGCCTTTTATGTTTTAAAAGAATTTTTGAAATTAGTTTGTTATTTTTCACCAAAAGAAACTTCATAAATGTATTTTGATTGAGATTATATTTAATCTACCAGAAATTTGAGGATGATTGACTTTGAGAAGTTTGAGTCTCCCAATTCACTGACATGACATATCCCTCCTTTCAGTTAGGTCTATCAGAGGTTTTGCCCATTTTTTACTGGATTTTCTCCTAGGTGTTTCACTTTTTTGAAATTATTTGTATTTCTTTTAGTGAAAGTATCCTAGGAATTAATTCTTTCTGACTTATTTTCACCTTTTAATTTTTTTATTTTGACCTAATTTGAGACCTGAAAGTTGCAAAAATAATATAAAAATTCCAAATGACATTTACCTGGATCTCCCAATATTAGTATTTTGCTATAATCTTCCTCTCTTTCTCTCTCTGTCTCCCTCCTGCCCCATTTCTCCATAAATATGTAAAGTCTTTCTGAATTAGGTTGCAGTCATGATGTCCTTTTATCCCTAGAATAATTCAAGAAATTTCCTTATTAACCAAAGTGCAGTCAAGTCCTCAGCTGACTTCAACCCCAGATGACATCTAAATGCAACTACATGAAAAATCCCAAGACACAACTGCCAAGTTGAGTCTTTCTCAAATAACTGACCCAGGAAGGCTTAAGAAAATGAAGAGTGTGGGTACACACACACACACACACACACACACATATCTATTGCTTCAGAGGCTGTTTTTATAATTTGTTATACAGCAGTGTAATTGGGACACTTACTATGTGGCCTGCCTTTCTAAATAGAGGTCTATTTGTCCTATGACCTTCCACTTTATTGATTCTCCCTTATGCTGAGCTAATGTGCTGATATGCTAATTCTGTAGTTCTTAATTTCAACTAGTAAGTTTTTCAGCTCTAGAATTTTTATTTGTTTTTGTTATCATTATTTGTTTTTTTCCATCAGGGTGCACATTTTGTCAGTTAATTCCATGAGCACCTTAATCAAGGCTCTTTAAATTCTGTCAAGTAACTCTAGTAGCTGAGTATCCTGGGGAATTGTTTCTAATGTCTACATTTCCTCTTGGTTTCTCATGAGATCTATTTTCAATAAATATTTTTAAAAATACAGACATTGTAGATGACAAATTGTAGAAATACTTCAGAAAGTGTTTTATTTTGCTTCTTCTATTTAGGGATAGATTTAGGGACAGATAGATTTAGGGCTTCCCTGGTGGCTCAGAGGTTAAAGCGTCTGCCTGCAATGTGGGAGACCTGGGTTTGATCCCTGGGTCTGGAAGATCCCCTGGAGAAGGAAATGGCAACCCACTCCAGTATTCTCGCCTGGAGAATTCCATGGACAGAGGAGCCTGGTAGGCTGCAGTCCACGGTGTCGCAAAGAGTAGGACACGACTGAGTGACTTCACTTTCACTTTAGGGACAGAACTTATTTAACTCATTCTTAGTGCTTGAGACAAAAATTGTGGCACTGTCAGAAGCAGAACTCTTCATAGCAGAGGCAAACACCAAAGTTATGAAAAATTTATGGCTATGTTAACCTGGGTTTCCCCAAAGGCTCAGTGGTAAAGAATCTGCTGGCCAATGCAGGAAATACAGGAGATGACATTTCGATTCCTGGTTGGGGAAGATCCCCTGGAGGAGGAAACGTCAACCCATCCCAGTATTCTTGCCTCAAGAATTCCATGGACGGAGGAAGCTGGTGTACTACAGTCCATAGTGTCAAAAAGAGTTGGAAACTACTGAGCAACTAAACAACTGCGAAAACTGCTATGTTACAGTTTTCTTCTCAGACCCCACTGCTTGTCATTATTTAGTTTAATTCAGTTTCCTGTTTTTCAATCACCAACACCTTGATCATTGCTGTTTCTTCAGGAAACCAGACCCAGGCACTGCCCCAGTGCAATGACTCCCAGTCAGAACCAGCAGGCTCTGCAGCCTCAGAGGAGAGCGCCCTCTACTGCTCAGGTGAGGGTCCCACAGAACAGAAGACCCTTTACAACCCTGTCACCGTCCCATTGTCCCATTTCTCTCTCCTCAGACAGCAGACAGCTCCGCCTGGTGGAAGGGGGCAGTCACTGCGCCGGGAGAGTGGAAATCTTTGACCAGGGCTCCTGGGGCACCATCTGTGATGACGGCTGGGACCTGGACGATGCCCACGTGGTGTGCAGGCAGCTGGGCTGTGGAGAAGCCCTCAATGCCACGGGGTCTGCTCACTTTGGGGCGGGATCAGGGCCCATCTGGCTGGACGACCTGAACTGCACAGGAAATGAGTCCCACGTGTGGAGGTGCCCTTCCCGAGGCTGGGGGCGGCATGACTGCAGACACAAGGAGGACGCGGGGGTCATCTGCTCAGGTGCGCGCTGCACACTGTCCACAGTTTGGGGCAGGGGTGGGGCCCTGGAGGACAGGGGTCTGAGCCCTGAGGGAGAGATGCTGAAAGGACCAGAGTAGGAGGCTTCCTCCCATGGAGCCTGTCTTTCCAGCAGACGTGAAGATGAGGTGCTTTCACTTCCTCCTGCATCAGCTGAGATTCTGGTCCTTTCTTCTCACCAGTGTTTCCTGGCAGAGCCATTTCTTACAGTTAACACTTGAAAGCAGGGCTCATTCTGCAGTTACCTGTGGTAGTAACATCTTGAAATCCTGGGATACCCAAGTTGCCCTAGTGGTAAAGAACCTGCCTGCCAATGCAGGGCATGTAAGAGATGTGGGTTAAGTCCCTGGGTTAGGAAGATCCCCTGGAGGAGGGGATAACAACCCATTCCATTATTCTTGCCTGAGAATCCCATGGACAGAGGAGCCTGGCATAGTGAAAGCTCAGATTTTTCCTCTATAGTTCTGTTTGCTAGGAGTCTGAAGAGAGTCTCTGTGGGCCAAATCCCAGTGTCCACAGGGCTGCGTTCTTCCTGGAGTCTCTGGGGAGGACTCCTTTCCCAGCCTTTTGTGGTTCCTGTGTGGCCTCATTTCTGAGCTCAGAGCCCTCTTTATTCTTCTTCTTCAACAACAGTGCCTCTTCCAACAGTTCTCCCTCACTCACATTTCCCTCAACTGGAACTGGGAAAAATGATGCATTTCTCAGTGTAGTGAGTTTAAAGATGTGTTAGGCTGAGCTCACATAGTTAATCCTCAATATTTGAGCTTTATCTCTCCATCCCAAGGTCCTTATTAATCACATCTGTAAAGTCCCTTTTGAAATGTAAGGTAACATATCACAGGTTCTGGGATTAGGCTATGGACATCTCTGGGGGTCCGTTATTCTGTTGACCACCTCACTGTCCACATCACTTTCCATTCTTTTAGAAGTTTTGTCAGGAAGCAGGAATCAGCTTCTGTCACTGCAGGTGCCCAAGTTCGTCTTGCTGTCTGTTCATATCTACAGTGTTGTGGTAGAAATAGGTATATAGACATTAATGGACAAAGTCAGGTGAAAGGGAGGTAAAAGTCAGTCTTGTCACCCAGTGGGCATCTCCTCCGCTGGGTCAGGGGTGTATGGTCACAACTTCTGGGGGAGAGGAAAACCCAGAGCACTGAGTGGAGTGCTCACTGTGTCCTGTCTCCTCCCTTTCAATCTTAGAGTTCCTGGCCCTCAGGATGGTGAGCGAGGACCAGCAGTGTGCTGGGTGGCTGGAAGTTTTCTACAATGGGACTTGGGGCAGTGTCTGCCGCAGCCCCATGGAAGACATCACCGTGTCCATCATCTGCAGACAGCTTGGCTGTGGGGACAGTGGAAGTCTCAACTCTTCTGTTGCTCTTAGGGAAGGTTTGAGACCCCACTGGGTAGATGGAATCCAGTGTCGGAAAACTGATACCTCTCTCTGGCAGTGTCCTTCTGACTCTTGGAATTACAACTCATGCTCTCCAAAGGAGGAAGCCTATATCTCGTGTGCAGGTGACTTACTGTCTGTTTCTGTGTCACTCCCAACCATGTAGGATGTCGTTAGTATGATTTCATATTTTCAGATTTAATTGATGGGTTTTGGTTGAGTCTACAAAATGTAGGTGTATGTTTGTATTTGTCTCTGTGTCTGTTTGTTTGCTGTTGTTCTGGTAAACAACTAATTAGATACAGTAATTTCAGCTGCTGATAACATGCACTGACCCTCTCAGCCAAGTAGATGGTGAAGCTTCTGTGGTCTCTCGTCATCTGACTGTGACCAAAAACCTTAGTTACTCATGTTTGGGGACAAGACCTCCCCCAGCTGTCCCTGAACTATAGCTTCCCATTGTTGCCTCTGCAGGAAGAAGACCCAAGAGCTGTCCGACTGCTGCCCCCTGCACAGGTATGTCAGCCCCACCCTGTGACTTCCAGGGGCTCGCTCCCACCAAGACAGTCACAGGAGGGGCTGCTGCCTTTTCAGACAGGGAGAAGCTCCAACTCAGGGGAGGAGACAGCGAGTGCTCAGGGCGGGTGGAGGTCTGGCACAGCGGCTCCTGGGGCACTGTGTGCGATGACTCCTGGAGCCTGGCAGAGGCCGAGGTGGTGTGTCAGCAGCTGGGCTGTGGCCCAGCCCTGGAAGCCATGCAGGGCGCAGAGTTTGGCCCTGGAAATGGGAGCATCTGGCTGGACGAGGTGCGGTGTGGAGGCCGGGAGTCCTCCCTATGGGACTGTGCTGCAGAGCCCTGGGGGCAGAGCGACTGCAAGCATGAGGAGGATGCTGGTGTGAGGTGCTCTGGTGAGTGAGGGGCTTGGGGTCCACCCTGGGTGAGCCGGGGCAGCATGGGGGCAGTGGGCTGGACCGGGGGTGGTGGGGAGTTTATGTTCAGAGAGTATCCTGGTGATGGGGCTCTGATGTAGGAGAGGGGAACTGGGAGTACTGGACACTGATGTTGTGGAGACTGAGGGGTGTTTTCAGGCTCAGGAGGGAAAAATGGGCTGCCCTGCATTCTGGCCAATCACCCTGCTCCAATCTGCTGTTTTTCTTTCCAGGTGCAAGGACAACATTGGCCCCAAGTACTGCAGGTATTGTGGTCCATCCATGGGCAGGGGAGAATACTCAAATACTGGGGACCTGTTCTGTGGGCTCTCTGACAGCTCAAGAGAGGAAAGAGCCTGAGGAGCCCTGGCTGGTGGGGGAAAACCAAGGCATTATGTTTGGGAAATCCCCTGCCTTGGTTCCCAAGGTCAGAAGGTTCTCATGCCAGGGGTCCAAGTGAGTCTGGTTCCCATGGTGCAGATTCTAAGGATCTCCCACCTGCCCCTGAGTGTTGCTCCTCATCAGTGAGGTGCAGGTCCCAGGACTGTTTGACACTCTGTCTCCTGAAGCCCAAGGAGAGGGGATGAGCCAGGTCCTCAGAGGCTGTCTTGGCAGGCCATCTCCCTGACAATCCCTGGCTCTGCCTTGGCTGGAGTGGAGTTGACTCATCTCAGGACAAGACCTGGAGGACCCCAGTCACTGTCAGTGTACTTGTGTCTGAGGCTGGGACACCATTGTCCGGAGCTCCTTGGAAATGCTGGCACAGGGAGTTTCTCTCTGCCCAGGACCTTCTCCACACTCACTTGCCTTGTTCTCCTAGGGACCAGAACAACCTCAAATCCTCTCCCTGGCATCTTCTCCCTGCCTGGGGTCCTCTGCCTCATCCTGGGGTCCCTTCTCTTCCTGGTCCTCATCATCCTGGTGATTCAGCTGCTCAGATGGAGAGCAGAGCGCAGAGGTGGGCTGCAGGGGGAACTGGGGACCAGGGAGAGTGTGTGGAGGCAGGAGATGGGGCAGGTGTGAGGAGGGAAACCTGGGCCAGGTCTCTGTTCTGAGTTGCAGAACTCTATGTGCTCTGTGCTGAGCTCTAAGGGCTGAGTATACAGAAGTTTTTAGGACTGGGGTGTGAACTCTCATAAGTCATGGCCACTCCTTTGAGATCAGACAGATTCGGGGCTGAGCTGTGGATTCAGGTCAGACAGGGGAGAAGGTGCTGACACGGTGCACGGGGTGGGAGGTTAAGCCGAGGCCTTGGCAAGCCCCATGTGAGCACTGGGGAGATGAAGGTGGGCTGGCTGGATCGGGGTGTCTGTGGCAGCTTCTCTGACCTGCTGGGGGATCTCTCAGCCTTATCCAGCTATGAAGATGCTCTTGCTGAAGCTGTGTATGAGGAGCTCGATTACCTTGTGACTCAGAAGGAGGGTCTTCTGGGAAGCCCAGGTGGGTGTCTCTGCCTGCTGTCCTGGGACCTTTGGTTGTCACCACTCACTGATTGTGTGGGTCTTCTCAATGTCTTCAGACCCAGCGTGTGCCCCACAATCACAGAGGCAGCTCCTATAAAGTGGTAGGATGGCCTCTCAGAGCCCTGAGAGCCCCCAGGCTACACTGCAGGAGCCAGGTCTGTCCCTTCCCAGCTTTAACACAGGTCCCGTGAGTGTGGGGAGGGTCATTCTGTGTGTTGTGATGTTTGTCTCCACTTTAGGCTTCCTGTCAGATGGTGAGGACAATGACTCCAGGTCCGCTCCAGGTAATAGAGATGGACCCACCTCAGCTGGGCTTTGGGAAGGAGAGTTTCCCTCACAGAGACAAGATGTAAGGGGAACAGTCTTCCTTTGATGGACCAGAGGCATCCCTTTTGTCCAGACAGGGTCCATCCTTCCCCTTCTCTGGCTGTTCTGTGATGTCTCACATTGGGGCTTGGCTCTCTGTGTCCAGAATCACAACAGGCACACAATGTTTTTAAAAAATAACATCTGGAAAGCACAATTTGACAAAATACTTTAGTAATGCTCAATGGTATAAGAGTTCCTTTGAGAAAGATGTGTAAAATCATGTTTTGGCTTATGGACACTTCAAACTGAAACATGGTCTTAGAGAAAAAAGTCTTTTTAAACAAGGTGCCTCTATTAATGGCTCAGAAACTCTGGGTCAGAAGGGATCTTAGGTATTTCCCAGACCCACCCACTTACTGTGGTTTCATCTGACCCCCGCTCTGCCTCAGAAGCCCCAGATCAGAGGACCGATGCCCCTGGTGAGGATTATGATGATGCTGAAGAGGTACCAGTGCCTGGGACTCCTCCTGCCTCTCAGGGGAGTGAGGCAGAAGTGCCCCCAGAGAAGGAATATCAGATGAGGTCCTCTCAGACACGTGAGTGGTGTTAGCTGATTTCTTGCAATCTTTTCTTTCTGTCCTGGAAAGGGTTTATTTGAGCTCCTCAAGGCCCAGCCTCTCTAGAGTTTCAAATTTAGGTAATCACATGCATTTGATGACTCAGATGGTAAAGAATCTGCCTGGCGTGCAGGGGACCTGGGTTTGATCACTGGATGAGAAGATCTCCTGGAGAAGGGAATGGCCACCCACTCCAGTATTCTTGCCTGGAGAATCCCATGGACAGAGGAGCCTGGTGGGCTGTAGTCCATAGGGTCACAAAGAGTTGGACACGACTGAGTGTCACTTCACTTCTCAACCATATGCTGTCTTTAATGCTGTCATACTCCTTGGCAGTGAGGAATTACTCTACTTTTGGCACTTATGTATCTATACTGCAACATCAATTTTCACTTTATATGTAATATGCTTGCATTAGAATTTACAGATTAGGGCATTTCCTGACAATCCAGTGGTTAGGACTCTGAGCTTTCACTGCTAGGAACTGAGTTCAAATGCTGGTCAAGCAACTAAGATCCCACAAGCATTGTTCAGTGACCAAAAGAAGAAGAAAACTTACATATTAATTGAGCATATTTACAAAATCCAAAAATAGAAAAAATATTTGATAACACCTCTGTGCTGTCTTATACATGAAAGGTAGCTAGAGATTTTTTTAAAATGTACTGCAGTATTGAATTTGTGAGTCATTCTGATAATTTAAGATGAGCTCTGTTTATATGTCAGCACTAACATGTACAAATCTATGATACACGGTCAGTCAGTTCAGTTGCTCGGTCGTGTCGGACTCTTTGCAACCCCATGGACTGCAGCATGCCAGACCTCCCCGTCCATCACCAACTCCCAGAGTTTACTCAAACGCATGTCCATTGAGTCAGTGATGCCATCCAATCATCTCATCCTCTGTTGTCCCCTTTTCCTCCTGCCTTCAGTCTTTCCCAGCATCAGGGTCTTTCCCAAAGAGTCAGCTTTTCACATCAGGTGGCCAAAGTATTGGAGTTTCAGCTTCAGCATCAGTCCTTCCAATGAATATTCAGAACTGATTTCCTTCACGATGGACTGGTTGAATCTCCTTGCAATCCAAGGGACTCTCAAGGGTCTTCTCCAACACCACAATTCAAAAGCATCAATGGTACACGGTGGCCTTAACATAAAGCCAATTAGGTGGGTCATGGACTCAGTTTGAGGTCAGCTAAAGTTGACTGTGTGGATCACAATAAACTGTGAAAATTCTGAAAGAGATGGGAATACCAGACCACCTGATGTGCCTCTTGAGAAATTTGTATGCAGGTCAGGGAGCAACATTTAGAACTGGACATGGAACAACAGTTTCAAATAGGAAAAGGAGTACATCAAGGCTGTATATTATCACCCTGCTTACTTAACTTATATGCAGAGTACATCATGAGAAACGCTGGGCTGGAAGAAGCACAAGCTGGAATCAAGATTGTCGGGAGAAATATCAATAACCTCAGATATGCAGATGACACCACCCTTATGGCAGAAAGTGAAGAGGAACTAAAAAGCCTCTGGATGAAGGTGAAAGAAGAGAGTGAAAAAGTTGGCTTAAAATTCAACATTCAGAAAACGAAAATCATGGCATCTGGTGCCATCACTTCATGGGAAATAGATGGGGAAACAGTGGAAACAGTGTCAGACTTTATTTTTTTGGGCTCCAAAATCACTGCAGATGGTGACTGCAGCCATGAAATTAAAAGACGCTTACTCCTTGGAAGGAAAGTTATGACGAACCTAGATAGCATATTCAAAATCAGAGACATTACTTTGCCAACAAAGGTTCATCTAGTCAAGGCTATGGTTTTTCCAGTAGTCATGTATGGATGTGAGAGTTGGACTGTGAAGAAAGCTGAGCACTGAAGAATTGATGCTTTTGAACTGTGATGTTGGAGAAGACTCTTGAGAGTCCCTTGGACTGCAAGGACATCCAACCAGTCCATTCTAAAGGAGATCACTCCTGGATGTTCTTTGGAAGGACCGATGCTAAAGCTGAAACTCCAGTACTTTGGCCACCTCATGCGAAGAGTTGACTCATTGGAAAAGACTCTGATGCTGAGACGGATTGGGGGCAGGAGGAGAAGGGGATGACAGGATGAGATGGCTGGATGGCATCACCGACTCGATGGACATGAGTTTGAGTAAACTCCAGGAATTGATGATGGACAGGGAGGCCTGGTGTGCTGCAATTCATGGGGTCCCAAAGAGTTGGACATGACTGAGTGACTGAATTGAACTGAAAGTCTAATTTGCTCCAAATGGTTCAGTAGCTGAGAGAAGACACTCATTCTCTGGAAAAGAATATTTCTCCTTCTGAGGGCCCATGTGGTCCCTCTGGAGGGGCCTCTGTGGATGCACCTGTGATAGTATTTGTGGACATTTGGGAACAGGAGTCAAGTCAACTAAGAGCAGAGCTGATTTGTGAGTGAGGAACTCAGGTTTTCCTTTCTCCACTCTCTCTCTCTCATTGTGATTTCACATCTGTCTGTTGTGAGAGAAGAACATTTAAATTCATTGTTATGATTCTTACCATTCCTGGGCATCTCCTTGCTGATTGTGTAGTGTGGAGGCAGGTCTTCCTAGAGCTCCTGTGTGAGCACAGGTCTCCTGTGATGCAGGGTTTCCACATGAACTGAGGCTCCAGAGACTCTACATGGACTGGATCTGAGAGGATAGCCCGGGACCATCCTCACTGTAACTGATATGAAATAGCCTGAGTCTCCTGCCCACACCTGGGTCCCAGGGATGCTTTGTCATCACCACATGCTTAACTTGCTTCCACCACACTGTCTGGTCCCCTTGTCTCAGTTCTAATCATATTCCTCTTTCCTCTTTCAGGCTCTTCTCTAAATGCCTCTAGAGAAGAAGCTAATCCTGGGGAAGGAGAAGAGAGGCCCTGGCTGCTCCAGGGGGAGAAAGGGGATCCTGAGTACGATGATGTTGAAATCAGTGTCCAAGGAACATCCACAGTGACTTTCTGGTGATGTTGTATTAAATATGAGATGAAGCCTCAAGTATTCTAATTGCCTGTATTTCAATAGAATAATGCTGACCTGTAATTGTATTACATGAAAATTGCTCAAAATGAAATATTCTGAATAAAGTAACTTTTTTGCTTTGCTGGTAATTTAGCAAGTTCCATGTCAGATGCTTTTAGATGATTGGCCCTCAAACACCATTTTCCTCAAAGGAAAAACACGAGTGCACTGTCCTGTTTTCTTGCAAACTTCAAAGGCTAATGAGATCATGACTTTGCCTGGGATCACAAATTCTCCAGGTCACTCTTACTTAGAAAAAGAGTCTAAACTTGGTCCACATTCACATCCTCCTTTCTAGCAAGATGAACTTCTCAACCAAAAACTATAGTCAGAACCTGAAAGTAGTGTTATTTTATTTGGTGGGAATGTTTAGGACTCCAGGCCCTGGAGACAGCATCTCAGTAACTCTGAGTAAACTGCTCCAAAAAGGCAGAAAGGCAAGTCAGGCTATACATGAGTTTGCAACAAAGGGAGCAGGCAGTCTAAAGATCAAAGATCCGGTACCAAGTTAAGGAATTTAGTATTCTATGTATGGGAAGATGCAAGCCTCTGGACTCACTGAATTCAATTGTTTCATATGCAGCTCAGTTATCTGGGGCCAACCCTGTTTCCCTGTTCACCTTAAGGAGCGGCACATGGCTGCTTCTTGCTTTCCCCCAGCTCCTCAGCAATCACCATGGGGGGTGGCAGCATCCGCTGGATGCTTTGGGAGCCCTCATTTACATTTGGAGGCCAGAAATCACTGATGGCTGTGACATTTCTTGTTTATTGATATGGCAGGAAATATTTTCATTTCACAAACTAGTGGAAAAAAACTAATCCTGTATCTTTCCTGAGATGTCACATCACCTGTTTTTAACCTGTTTTTGGGCGCCAGAGTTGGGTGTCAGTTTCAAAGAGGGTAAAGTTACTTGGCTGGTGGGAGAGAATGGATACAACTTTCCTTATCCTGACTAAATTTTCACAGGCCAATTAAAAATGAAACTCTGCACAACTATCTCTTCCTTTTTCATCTCTCATTCCCTAGGTTACTTTATCTGTTTATTCCTCAAGCTGATACAGACTCCTCCTTGCTCTTCTCCCATGTCTAGTTGGTTATCAAATCCTTATCAATCCATTCTCTCCTCTCCATCACTTCCTACTATTTCTTCAGGACATTGCTATTTCTTGTCTCTCCATTTATCTCTCCTTGTAAGTGAATTATATCAGCTTGCATATCTCTTCAAGTTGATGGAGGGCATATTGGTGCTCACCCATACCCTGCATCCAGGTCAGACAAGAGGGCAAGAAAGACCTAAGTAGATGCGATCTAGAGGAAGGGATGTAGACAGAATGATCAGGAACCTTTGTCTACTTGTTTCAAAGATGTGGATGGAGGGGTCTAATATGACTAAACTCTTAAAGGAAGAATTTCAGACTAATGGGCTTCTCTGAAAACATATTGTTTCAAGATTGCTTTAATCTGACTACATGATCCTGCTGTGATTCTTGAGGGTAGAGAGAGCTGTCATGTAGGAGTCCCTAAGTCAAGATTACATTTACCCACCCACCCACCCCCCATGCCATTGTGGACATGTGGAGAAGCTGCTGATCTAACATAAAACCTGAGAGTGGTGGCCTGGATGTGAGCTGAACCCACCCAGTTACTTGGTTGATGCATGATCCAGAGCTCCGATCCATACTCATGCCTTCAGTCCTGGTAGTTCTAGGCTGTGTTTGGGGATGGGAAGATGCCCAGGACTTCTGCCAGTGAAGCTCACATGGCCATTCAGCATTGAGAAGAGATGAAATAAATGACATTTGATGAAAGAAATAAAGCATATCCAACAAGAAGTTCAGTGAACTCCAAGAAAACACAAATATACTATTAAACAAATTCAGGAAGAGAATATGTGAACAAAATAAGATTTTTTAAAGTATTTATTATAATTTTTGTCATTGTTTTTAATTTTTGGTTGCACTCAGTCTTTGTTGCTGCCACCGGCATTCTCTAGTTGTGGCAAGCAGGGCTACTCTTCCTTGTGGCTTCACTATGCAGTGGCTTCTCTTGTTGTGAAGCACAGGTTCTAGACAAGCAGGTTTCAGTAGTTGCAGAATGCGAGCTCATATTTGTAGCTGAAGGGTCCAAGAACGTGGGTTCAGTATTTGTTGTGCACAGGCTGAGTTGCTCCACAGAATAAATTCAGATTTTTTAAACAGGGATAGAAATCATAAAAAAGAAAGCAAACAGGGAGTTTACTGATGGCTTAGTGGTTGGGATTCTATGCATTTACTACTGTGGCTGGATTCAATCCTGGTCAGGGAACTGATATCCTTCAAGCTGTGCAGTGAGGCAAAAGAAAAAAAGAACCAAACAGACACATGAACCAAACAGAAATTCTGTTGCTTAAGATTGCAGTAAATGAAATTCAGCAAAATGAAAAATGCTACAGAGAGCATCAGAAACAGCAGAAGACTCTGTAAGGCCAAAGACAGGACAATTGAATTACCCGGCCAGGGGACAAAGGACAAAAAAGAACAAAAAAGTGTGAAAGAACCTGTGTGAACATTCACAGAAACAACCTGCACATTACTGGAGTCCCAGAAGCAGAAGAGAGGGAGAAAGGGACAGAGACTGTACTTAAAGAAATAATAGCAGATAAGTTCCACATCTGATGAGATGTAAACATCCAAGTTCATGTAGCTAATGGGTCCCCCCTCGGAGTTCCTTCAAAAGTATCATCTCCAATACGTAGTGAGAGAATTTTAGAAGCATCAAGGGAAAAGCAAATGCTCACAAAAGAGAAATTCCCTTAAGAATATCAGTAGACTTTTCAGAAGAAACCTGTCAAGCCAGGAGAGAAAGGGATGATATATTCAAACTGATGAAAGTAAACCTGCCAGCCAAGAATACTTTTCTCAGGAAGGTTGTCTTTCAGAAATGAAGACGAGATAAAGATGTTCCCAAACAAACAACAGTTGAGGGAGCTCACCAACACAGGTTTGCCTTATAAGACTGCTGAGGGGAGTTTTTCAAGCTAAATGAAGGATGTTAATTATTATATGAAAGAAGTGAAAATATACAACACACTTGTAAACTTGTAAATATGTAATCCAATTCAGAATACTCTCACACTGTAATATGGTAGTGTGCTAACCAATTAACTCTAGTCAAATATTTTGTTATTGGATATAAAGAGAGGTAAATTCTGACATCAAATACAGAAAGTATAGGAGGGGATAAAAATGTAAAACTTTAGTATGTGATTGAAATTAATTTGTTATCAGATGAGTATTATATAGACTGTGTCTATGTACGTTTTTCTTGCTCAGTCATGTCCAACTTTTTCGACCTCATGGACTGTAGCCCACCAGGCTCCCCTGTCCATGAATTCTCTAGGCAAGAATACTGGAGTGGGTTTCCATTTCCTTCTCCAGGGGCTCTTCCAAACCCAGGGATCAAATCTGAGTCTCCTGCATTGCAAGCAGACTCTTCACCTTTTGAGCCACCAATTGTATCTATAAGATGTTTCATGTGAGCCTCATGCCAACAAAAATGTAAAAACCTACAGTAGATTCACAAAAAGTAAAGAGAAGAGAATCAAAGAGTGACATTATCCAAAATTATCAGTTCACAGTTCTAACTGTTGTGCAGAACAGTTGAGTTGTCCTGGTCTCTTAAAGCATCCTTCTAGATCAGCACAAGAGGACTTTCCTTACACAACATGAAAGACTAATTGGGCTGTTTTTTTTTTTTTTTTAAGCCAAAGAACTCTTTCTGCAGGTCATATCCTTCCTTATGTCAGACAGACAGCGCACCTGTACTTTTTTAATTGCAAGTTTTCTTCCTGTGACATTCTTGTGTGGTTTTATTGAAAAACTGCCAAATGATAAATCATACAAATAGGCTTTCTCCTCTGTTGGTTCTGATCAAGACTTAATAAGAAGCCACATGTTAGTACATTGTGGTTTGTCTTGTGTATCCTTAGAGATAAGAGATTTGCACCATTTGTTGTGACATGTCTGTTGATGATAAGCTCCTTCTTCTTGAAAATCAAATTTTGCCTTGGTAATTGCTGAAAACATTTGCCTTTAAAACAAAAATATCAGTTAGCTAAATGATGTCTTCAAAAACAGTTCTTTATATTAGTGATAATTTCTTTTAAATGTCTGGCACAGTGCCATTCAGTCATTCAGTAAACATTAGTTGAGCATCTGTTAAGTTACAGAGACTGGAAATGCAGAGCTTATACACAAGTACAGGCCTCACTCCAATTCTGGGCCCTGGCAGAGGCCTTGGTTAGCATGCCCAGATGGGGAAGGAAAAGAGAATCTGTTCACAGACTTTTAGATGTTAAAGGAGGAATGCATTTTGCTGTGTTTCTAGTGTTCTTAGGCTGGTCTGCAGGCTGGACTCAGCTGCACCAAAGCTCCATGTGCTATAGAGCATCAGTTCATAGAGTTCAAGTCTGAACAACCATTCAGCCTTTGAATCCTGAGTGCCACCCCAGTGACACTAACCTTGGGTTTAAGAGTGACCACCCGCAAGAACTGAATAGCTCGGGAGTTAGTACATCAACTGTGAGCCAAGGTGGATTAATCATGAAGCTAAGGAGGCTTCACCTTCAGGGCCTCTCACTGCACCAGCCCCTTCCAAGGCCTGGAGGCGGGGGAGGGCTTCCTAGCACTATGCTCACAAGGACATAGGTTTTCAATGAGCCATTTTCTTGGGTTGAGGAAAAGAAGCAATTTAGTAAGATTATTTCTTACCCAAAGGTGAAGAAGTTAATTAATTTAGTGCATGAGCACTATATCCAGGAATCATATTTGTTCTGGAAATCAGGGAGAATGACATTGAAACATGTATAATATCATATATGAAACGAATCGCCACTCCAGGTTCGATGCATGATACTGGATGCTTGGGGCTGGTGCACTGGGATGACCCAGAGCAATGGTATGGGCAGGGAGCGGGGAAGGGGGTTCAGGATGGGGAACACGTGTATACCTGTGGTGGATTCATGTTGATGTATGGCAAAACCAATACAATATTGTAAAGTAATTAACCTCCAATTAAAATAAATAAATTTATATTAAAAAAAAGAAGAAACTGAAGAGGTTCAGAAAGCAAATGCTGCCTTTTCATTAGTACAGTATTGGTGGAAGGCTAAGAATAAGATCAACAATTAACTAACTCAGAGGAAAAGAGAGCTGTTTAAAAATGAAGGTCAGGATGCTAAGAGTCAAACTGAGAAAATGGGAGCCTGACTATCAGCGCTGACTGATGTAAAGGGAAAAGGAGATGTACCGGGTGTGGGTGTTCTTAAACAGGACTTAGATCTAGTTGTTGGTCAGTCAGACATGGTGACTGGGAACCAACCAAGCCCAACAGGGGAAGCAAGGTGAGACCTGAGGGAGGAGCTTGGGATGAACACACAGAAGGAAGAGGAGATCCAAGAAAGTACCTGCTTCATGTGACAGATTCTGTCTTCTTTTCAAGTCTTTCTCCTTTGTATCCATCAGAATAGATTCTGCTCTGCTGCTGGAACAAGTGATCCCCAAATCTCATTCACATAAACACACACACACACACACACACACACACATTCAGCACAACCTGCAGATGTCTGTGGTCAGTGAGGCTCTTGCACCTGCACCATCTGGAACACACAGCTTCTGGGGCAGGAAGGAGAGAGACTAGAGTCACACTTGGGCTTTTCATGCCTCCACTCGCAAGTGACACAGGTGACACCACCCACGTTTCATTGGCCGGAATGAGTCACTGAGGGCTAGAAATACAACCATTTGGTGAGTATTACTGTCTATCCACATCCTTCAGTGGAACTCTTGATAGCAGTGCTGTCAGTTTTTTCTCACCTTGGAGAAGCTTCTGAGGTACAGCTTTGTGCAGAAACTGAATGTGATCTGGTCCACCCAGAGTGGGATTTGAAGGCATTGTCTGTTGAATTGCTTCATCTGGTGTGTCTCTGACTCCTTACTCCACTTCAGTCTGTGCTGAGTGGGATTAGTCACATCTGTGTCTCTACTGTCTCCCTCTTCTCCCACAGTTTTCACTAACTGCAGGGTTATTTTCAGCTGTTGTTCTTGCATTCATTTCTTTAATTATCCAGTATTTCTTAAGCTGTTACTATGTGTGTTTACTTGGCCTTAAAGAGACATTGAAGAATAAGACATAGTACTTGCTCTCAAGAAATTCCCACTGTGGAGATAGTAAGCAAGTTTTTATAGACTAAATAGACACAGCAGTAATTTTGAGCTAGAATGATCAGAAAGAGCTTCACAGAGGTGACAGCTCTGTGCATTTAAAAACATATGAAGATTTAGAAGCAGCTATTTGTAGTGGACTTGAAAATGTGTCCTTCAGAATTTATGTAGGCATAAATGTAGTATTTTCTCTTTTTTATAATTGATTTAATCTTGCTCACCTATAAGGGGTATTTGTGTAATTAAAAAATTTCAATAAAATTAACAGACTATCTCATTTAAAATGTGTCCTTCAACTTAATTCAGTAATAATTATCTCACTGATTCTAGGTTCCCTGCCAAAATTGGTTTTTTAACAGATATCTTCACTGTTTCTCCTCCCAAGATGGTGTCTGGGACAAAGGAGTTTCTTACTCTCCAGTGGAAGTGGGGAAGCATCCTTGGTCTGCATGCTTTCCATATGGAA
Source organism: Bos mutus (assembly GCF_027580195.1). Classification (NCBI taxonomy): domain Eukaryota; kingdom Metazoa; phylum Chordata; class Mammalia; order Artiodactyla; family Bovidae; genus Bos; species Bos mutus. The sequence continues at coordinate 182,836 of NW_027219475.1, forward strand.
TCAGCCTGTCTTTGATTTAGTAGCTTTGATCTGTTCTGGTTTCTGGGCATCAGAAGCTGGGCTTGTGAAGAAATGAATGAGGCCAATTCAGTGCCAAGCACTTTGTTAAATGTTGCTGATCATAGACTGGAAAGTGCTGAACAAGGATGATGGGCTGGGCCTCAGCCAGCTCACGACCTTGCGCCTTCCTTCATGCCCTTGTGATTAAGTGGTCATTGATAAAGGAGCCTTTACTAAACCCTGTAATATCCATGCAAGAAACACAGATGATGAGGTGAGTACCCAGTGCTTTGAAGTGTCAACCCAGACCCTCAGCAGTAAAAGTATGGGGTCCTAACCACTGGACCACCTGCCAATTCTGTAATGTTGTATAGATAAATTTTAAGTCAAAACTATTTTCTATTTTAGTCACTCTGATTGGTCCTGAGACAATGTCACTTGTGCAAGGATGGTTAATTATTATCTTCCTCAGAAAACAGATGAACTTAGCCTCTTAAACCTCCATTTTCTCATGTGTAATTTGGGAATAGTAATGCTACATTATAATGCTGCTGTAATGTGCTGAATTGTTTTACAATCTGTAAGGCCAAACAGTTAGCCTAAGTGAAAGAAGGGAATTCTTTTCGTTATTTACTTCAGCACTTCTAATTCACTACTGGATCTGTTGAACTTTTTTATTACAAAATTTTCTTCCTGTTACAGTCATATGTTGCCTTCACTGAAAACGTGCCAAATGATAAATATATCAACATCCTGCCCACCCCATCATATCTGATTAAGATCAGAGCACAAGACTTCATGATCTTCACTGTCAGTAAGCTGTGGTTTTTCTTCTGTATCTTCAGATACAAGGAAAGTTACAGCATCTATTCATTTTTAGAACTGGCTATCTCAGCCCTGCTCTGGAGATGGGCTGTGTTTCTTTCTGGATATTGGAATTTACTGCATTCACTGCAGAAAGGTATTGTTGTGAGCCACGCATAGCTCATATCTTTTAATAGTTTTGAAATACCTTTACAACAAAGGAGGCAACTTGTGTTGTTAAGTTCGCACAACAAGTTGAATTATGTTTTCAAAGAAAAACAGTTCTTTTTAATAGGAATGATTTGTGTAAAAGGTCTATCAGAGTACCATTCATTCATTCTTTCATTCATTTATTCATTAGACATAGTTTGACATTTTTAATTAACAGGCATTGGGGATACAGAGTGAATTAGACTTTTACCGAGTAGATTCCAGCTTATAAAGTAAAATTAGCAAGGAAACAATTTAATTCGTGATGGTAAGGTCAGGTCCATGAGCAGTAGAATGGGGCACAGAGAGAAGGGGTGAAGTGTGGAAGACTCACAACTCTGATTGACACCAATTACCATCACAATATGTGGTTTCTGGGAGATTTCTGACAGATCTGGTCAAGGCTCTAGGTGAAAAGTGAAAGTTGCTCAGTCGTGTCCAACTCTTTGCGACCCCATGAACTACACAGTCCATGGAATTCTCTAGGCCAGATTACTGGAGGGGGTAGCCTTTCCCTTCTCCAGGGGATCTTCCCAACCCAAGGATTGAACCAGGTTCTCCTGCATTGCAGGTGGATTCTTTACCACTGAGCTATCAGGGAAGCCCAGACTCCAGGTAACAGAATTGAATTCCTGTTCTAGAGTGCCTGTGATTCCCAGGAAGGGATAGAGAAAGATGTCCTAATAATGTTTCTGTACCACTACTATGTCCTACTGCTAACTAGTGGTTATAATATCACTACTAATGCCAACTCATTTAACCCTTACCAAAATTCTGTCATCTAGGCCCAAACAAAACCCACCATTTGTAGAGGAAACCACTACACAGAGAGAATGCAAGAACCCTGTTCAAGGTTGCATGCATGGTATGTGGCTGAGCTGTGAATTAGGACAGGGCAGACTGACTCCTGAGTCTGTTCTCCTGACCCCTGCACTGCACTCTTTCAAGTTCATTGTGGACACAGCCAGTTGCAGTCCTCCCTAAAACTTTCTTTCTTCAAATTTTTGATGAGATTGGACACTGATATTTCTTTATGTATCAGAGAAGATGGACCTTCATCCGAGGGTGTGTTGGTGCATACTGACCCTGCACCCCTAGCTCTGGGGTACAGGGAGTTGTGGGCACCACATGCCAGCCCTGTTAACTCCTCCATGTTTAGGGAAGATCCCCTGCAGAAGAATACTCCAGTATTCTTACCTGGAGAATTCCATGGACAGGGCAAACTGGCGGGCTACAGTCCATCGGGTGGCAAAGAGTTAGACACAACTGAGAGACTTGGCACCCCACTCTAGTACTCTTGCCTGGAGAATGCCATGGACAGAGGAGCCTGGTAGGCTGCAGTCCATGGGGTCACAAAGAGTTGGACACGACTGAGTGACTTCACTTACGCTTTTCACTTTCATGCATTGGAGAAGGAAATGGCAACCCACTCCAGTGTTCTTGCCTGGAGAATCCCAGGGACAGGGGATCCTGATGGCCTGCTGTCTATGGGGTCGCACAGAGTCGGACATGACTGAAGTGACTTAGCAGCAGCAGTAGCAGCAGAGAGACTAATACTTTTGCCTCACTTTCCAGCCCACCCTTCCCTATAACAGGGTCTGGAGCCTTCAAGAGTGTCTTACCTGTGAGAGCTCCATCCTCAGGTGAGACCGTGTGTACCTGGTTCACTAAACAATCCCTGTGTCATCCGGTGGGAGGGATACTGGACCCCAGGAAGCACGTCCTGTGTTCTAGGTGTCTGGCCAGTGGTTTCTGATGATGGTGTGGACTCCATAACTGGGTAAGGAATGGTGAGTCTGGGCCCAGAGGGAGTAGAGAATCAACTCTAAGTGAATCAGCAGATCCTGGTCCTATTCCAGCACCTGAGTTTAAATTCTAGTTCTGATATTTATGATCAGTTTTTATCATTAATATGTTAAAGGCCCAGATATAGAAGGAAATAGGGCCCAAGTGCAGTCACAGGGCCAGGGAGTGAGAGGACCAAATGAAAAGTAAGTGATTCTTGCATGTGTGTTTAGTTGCTCAGTTGTGTCTGCCTCATTGCTATGCTATGGGCTGTAGCCGACCAGGCTCCTCTGTCCATAGGGATTCTCTAGACAAGAATACTGGAATGGGTTGCCATGCCCCTCTCCAGGGGATCTTCCCAATCCACAGATAGAACCAAGGTCTCCCACATTGCAGGTGGATTTTTTTACTGTCTGAGCCATCTTGGAAACCCGATTCTTGTATAAGTAATAGATAAATATTAGCATATTTGGAGGGAGAAAGTTTCTCAGTCATGTCCAACTTTTTGCTACCCCATGGGCTATACAGTCCATGGAATTCTCCAGGCCAGAATACTGGAGTAGGTAGCTTTTCCCTTCTCCAGGGGAAGGACAGAGATCTCTTCAAGAAAATTAGAGATACCAAAGGAACATTTCATGCAAAGATGAGCACAATAAAGGAAAGAAATGGTATGGACCTAACAGAAGCAGAAGATATTAAGAATATTAAGAAAATGTGGCAAGAATAAATGGAAGAGCTATACAAAAAAGAACTTAATGACCCAGATAACCACAGTGGTGTGATTACTCACCTAGAGCCAGACATTTTGGAGTCCCAAGTCAAGTGGGCCTTAGGAAGCATCACTATGAACAAAGCTAGTGGAGGTGATGAAATTCCAGTTGAACTATTTTTAAGTCCTAAAAGATGATGCTGTGAAAGTGCTGCACTCAATATGTCAGCAAATTTGGAAAACTCCACAGTGGTCACTGGACTGCAAAAGGTCAGTTTTCATTCCAATCACAAAGAAAGGCAATGCCAAAGAATGCTCAAACTACCACACGATTGTACTTATCTTACACTCTAGTAAAGTAATGCTCAAAATTCTTCAAGCCAGGCTTCAGCAATACATGAACCGTGAAGTTCCAGATGTTCAAGCTGGATTTAGAAAAGGCAGAGGAACAGAGATCAAATTGCCAAAATTCATTGGTACATAGAAAAAGCAAGAGAGTTCCAGAAAAACATCTATTTCTGCCTCACTGACTATGCCAAACCTTTTGACTGTGTGGATCACAACAAACTGTGGAAAATTCTTAAAGAGATGGGACCACCAGACCACCTTACCTGCCTCCTGAAAAATCTGTATTCAGGTCAAGAAGCAATAGTTAGAACCGGACATGGAACAAAGGACTGGTTCCAAATTGGGAAAGGAGTACGTCAAGGCTGTTTATTGTCACCCTGCTTATTTAACTTATATGCAGAATACATAATGTGAAATACCAGGCTGGATGAAGCACAAGCTGGAATCTAGATTGCTGGGAGAAATATCAATAACCTCAGATATGCAGATGACACCACCCTTATGGCAGAAAGCAAAGTGGAACTTAGGAGCCTCTTGATGAAAGTTGAAAGAGGAGAGTGAAAAAGTTGGCTTAAACTCAACATTCAAAAAACGAAGATCATGGCATCCAATCCCATCACTTGGTGACAAATAGATGGGGAAACAGTGGAAACAGTGATAGACTTTCTTTTTGGGGGCTCCAAATTCACTGCAGATGGTGACTGCAGCAATGAAATTAAAAGACGTCTTGGAAGGAAAGCTATGAACATCCTGGACAACATATTAAAAAGCAGAGACATTACTTTGCCAACAAAGGTCCATCTAGTCAAAGCTATGGTTTTTCCTGTAGTCATGGTTGAATCATAAAGTTGGACCATAAAGATAGCCTAACACCCAAAAATTGATGCTTTTAAACTGTGGTGTTGGAGAAGACTCTTGAGTCTCTTGGACTGCAAGGAGATCAAACCAGTCAATACCGAATATTCATTGGAAGGACTGATGCTGAAGCTGAAGCTCCAATACTTTGGCCACCTGATGCTAAGAATTGACTCATTGGAAAAGACCCAGATGCTGGAAAAGATTGAAGACAGGAGGAGAAGGGGATGACAGAGGATGAGATGGCTGGATAGCATCACTAACTCGATGGACACGAGTTTGAGCAGGCTCTGGGAGTTGGTGATGGACAGGGAAGCCTAGCGTGCTACAGTCCATAGGGTGGCAAATAGTTGGGCCCGATTGAGCAACTCAACTGAACTGAACTGAGAGGGAGAAATACATATGTTCAGTTGTCTTTTCTCCCTTTTTATTTACCTGAGGCTCAAGGATGAAGCACAGACAAGGTAGGACAGAGAAGCTGTGTCTGCTGACCAGGTTGAGGGGTCCTTCCAGTGGGGATGTGACAGGGCTGTGGACTGGCCCGCAGCTGTCCTCCATATTCATCCCACTGAGACGTTATGGTGTGGGAGGGGGAGGGTGTGAAACTGTCTCTGGGCTTTGCTGGGGACTCTGGGGTGTGTGTGTGTGTCACAGATGGGTCCTTCCCACATCTGTGCTGAAATGACAAGAGTCAGGGTGAGCGGGCCTCAGGGTGGGCTTATGTGGGCTTCAGGAGTGCATCATGGGAATCTTGAGTCTCCGAGGGTGTGAGGAATGCAGGGTAGCATGTTAGTGACCTTGAATTTTGTCAGTGTCTTATATCCCTTTATGGCCTTTCTCAGTCTCTCTACTCATCCCAGCACTGCACTCTGGGGACCATCTGGGAGCTTCTCTGATCAGTGGAAACAGAACAAGGCAGCAATGGCCACATTGGACATCAGTCCCTTCTGCTTGTATCTGTCCCCACCACCCACCTGTGCTTCCATTCTTGTCACCACCATTCCTCTTAAATGCAGAACGGAGGAGGTGGGTCACTGATGTCTGCAGACAGCATAAATCCCTTGTCTTCTCTGATTCACTAGCCTCTTCTTTGCCTTCTGCCTTCAGCCACCCTCCAGCAGAAGGCTTTCTATTTCCCCTTCTGTCGGGAGGTGCTCCCATAAGTTATATTTTGCATCTTCTTTAGCTATGGTTTATAATACAATTATGTTCAAAATCCTATCAAACAAAACTTTCAATATACAATGGGGAAAAATGGGAAGTTCATCATTCTAAATTATATCTTTTCTTCTTGGGATTCTAAAATCCTATCTTGGAGGGCTAGAGTTAAACCATGACTCTTACCTTCTCCTTATTTCCTGTAGCAGCAATCTGTCTCTCTCCCCGAAATCTCATTTGGGGACTAGTTGAAATGCAATAAATGAAAAGGGTATTTAGCATGTCTCAAAAGCCCCTTATATATACCTATTGTTTCTCTACATCTACATATTATCTATTAGTCCACCACTGCCGTCATCATCATCAATCCATCATCCAATCTCCTTAATCTATTTCTTTGTTGTTGTTCAGTCACTAAGCCATGTCTAACTTTGTAGCCCCATGGACTGCAGTATAGCAGGCTTCCCTGCCCTTCACTATCTCCTGGAGTTTGCTCAAGCTCATGTCCATTGAGTCAATGAGGTAATCTAATGATCTCACCTGCCAGCCCCTTCTCCTCTTGCCCTCAAGCTTTCTCAGCATCAGGGATTTTTCCAATAAGTCGGCTTTTCACATCAGGTGGCCAAAGTATTGGAGCCTCAACTTCTACATCGGTCCTTCCAATGTATATTCAGGGTTGATCGATTTCTTTAGCATCTATCTACATTTCTATTTTAGTTTCTTTATAGTTCAAACATTGACTCTGTTGTCTTCATGAATAGACTATTCTAAGATGTTTAAATATGAAAATAATATTATTGTGATCTTTAAAAAAATAAAAAGCACTTAAATTTTACTTGACTTTTTTCCTATTGTTGTTACTCAGTTGCTTAAGTCATGTCTGACTCTTTGTAACCCCATCAGTTCAGTTCAGTTCAGTCGCTCAGTCATGTCCGATTCTTTGTGACCCCATGAATTGCAGCACCCCAGGCCTCCCTGTCCATCACCAACTCCCAGAGTTCACTCAGACTCATGTCCATCGAGTAAGTGATGCCGTCCAGCCATCTCATCCTCTGTTGTCCCATTATCCTCCTGCCCCCAATCTCTCCCAGCATCAGAGTCTTTTCCAATGAGTCAACTCTTCATGGACTGCAGCAACTAAGGCTTCTCTGCCCTTCACTATCTCCTGGAGTTTGTGCAAACTTATGTCCATTGAGTTGGTGATGCTATCTAACCATCTCATCCTCTGTCACCTCTCTCTCCTCTGCCCTCAGTATTTCCCAACATCAGGGTCTTTTCCAATGAGCAGGTTCTTCACATCAAGTGGCCAAAGTATTGGAGTTTCAGTTTCAGCATTAGTCCTTCCAATGAATATTCAGGTTGATTTCCTTTAAGATTGACTGGTTTGTCCTCCTTGCAGTCTAAGAGACTCTCAAGAATCTTCTCCAGCACCACAATTCAAAAGCATCAGTTCTTCAGCCCTCAGACTTCTTTATCCAACTCTCACATCCATACATGACTACTGGAAAAACCATAGCTTTGATCGTATGGACTGTTGTTGGCAAAGTGATGTCTCTACTCTTTAACATGCTGTCTAGGTTTGTCAAAGCTTTCTTTCCAAGGAGCAAGTATCCTTTAATTTCAAGGCCACAGTCACCATCTGCAGTGATTTTGGAGCTCAATAAAATAAAGCCTGTGAATCTAGTTTCCAGGAATTTGTCATTTCCAGCTCTATCACCTTGTTGCGATCCTATAAACTGCACACTTACAAAGTGGAATATGATGCTATTAGACAAGCAGCATCCATGTAGAAGCTGATACCTTCATGTGTTGGACAAGGACTGCTGCTTCTGGGTGGCTGCACAGAGGGGAAGGGTCGGGTCTGTAAATAAAGAAGACCACATCCCCTCTCACTCCACAGAAGGCGAGTATAGCCCAGGTGAAATGTGCCTGCCAGACAGAGTGGTCTTAGAGGCTAAGAAAGATTCTTGATGGGAAATGTTAGGTTCTGTCAAAGTCCCGTGTTATTATGACCCCAATGTGCTTCAGGGTCCCGTCTCCAGATCATTCTGAGAAGGAAAGAAAGACCAACAATCTCATCCCTGCAACCTGATGGTTTCCATCTCACCCCTCCAAGCTCACCTGTGAATTCCTGTGCTCCTGTCCTCAGTTTCTGCTGGCCTGACAATTACTCTCATATTTCAAACCTTCTTGTACTTCTCTGCTTTGGCCCTGAATTCAGTCCAGGGGAAGATGAATGCTTGATTCCACCAGAGATATTCTCCATGGGCCAACCAATCCCATGTGAGATCTAACAGTCTGTAGTGATTGGCCAATGTGATCGGGGAAGAAAAACCACTCATGCTTTGTGAGGCAACTTTTCTGTGCCAACCCCTGTCATAGGGCTCTCAGGGACCACAGAAGCAGAAGGTCAAAGGACCATGTTGCTCATTTAAGGAGATGTTGAAGATTCAGAAGCTCATTGGTGTCTGAGCTGCAGAAAGTGGCTGATGCAGCCTCCGATTGTGCCTGGAATGGTGAAAGGTGTTGCTATTGGCTCTCAGGAGGGAGCGTGTAAGGGGTGGTCTATATAGACCCCAGTCAGCACCCTGACGCCTCCTCACAGGACTGTGACCTTGAGGACATGGGGTCAGGATGGCTCTGGGAAGACTCCTCTCCCTACGGGGACTCTGTGTCCTCCTTCTCGGCACAGTGGTGGGTGGTCAAGGTAAGAGCTGGCCCTCTGTCCTGGGTCCACAGCAGAGAGTGGACGCCTTGATGAAGGGAAAGGTGTCTGGACTTGTGGAACCTGGCCTCAGTGTTTTTGACCAAAAAGAAACCACAGTGACTGTGAATACTGGTCCCTCTCCTGTGGGGGGTCCACTGGTTGTAGCAGCAGATTTTATAAAGCAGTGAGGTTTGGTCTGGACTGAGCTGGGTCAGCCTGAATCCCTCCACTGTCTCCCTTGTTCTCAGGGAGCTTCTAGAGTCCCAGTGGCTCCCAGTGTGTGGAAGATCCAATGACTGACCTCAGCTGGGACCCTGGGCTGTTCCCACACACTCATGTGCCTGGTATGTGAGCACTACCCCAGGGTCCCCCCATTTCTTATGTCTGTGCTTCTGTAGGCTTTGTTCTTAGGTGTGTATATGTAGTGTGTCAGGGTGTGTATGTGTGTGAGGGTGAGTGAGGGTGTGTGTGAGGGTGTATGTGTGTGAGAGTGTGTTTGTGAGGGTGTGTTTGTGTGTGAGGATGCATGTGTGCGTGTGAGAGAGACAGAGAGAGAGTGTGAGGGTGTGTGGAGCCTGTCTGTTTGAGAGGAACAGGGATGCTGAGCAGGGACTGAGTCCATTGGTCTGTGAAGCACACAGGGTCCCACAGGGCTGGGTGTCAAGTCAGCTGCATGTAACCAAATCAGAGATAATTGTGCACCTGCCTGCCTCTCTCTGGCTCCTCTCCCTGTCCCCTGGGCTTCCCTCTGCTTGCTGCCGTGTCTGCCCAGCACTGGGCTCTGTGAGAGGCTCTGCCTGCTGGCTTCACCTCTTCCCACCAGGTGTCCATTGTGGAGCAGAGGAGCCAGCAGCCAGGAGAGGGGATCTCTTGTCTGTAGAGATCAGGTGATGTGCAGCCCCAGGTATATAAGTTCCCGAGTCCCTGCCCTGGTCCCTGTGACATTTCCAGATATGCTGGGGGCCTGGGATGGTCTTTTCCCCTTCCAGGATCTGCTGTAACTCTGTAGGGAGCACTCTCTCCCTGGAGAGTTAGAGTTAATTATTATTATTAGCCATTGAGTCATATGTGTTCCTTATATATTTTGGATATTAACCCCTCATGAGATACATGATTTGCAAGTTCTTTTTCTCCATTCTGTGCATTGTCTTTTCATTTTGTGTACTGTTTCTTCTGTTCTACAGGAGCTTTTTAGGTTGATGTTAATGTGGTCCCATTGTTTATTTTGATTTTGTTGCTTGTGCTTTAGCTGTCATACCCAAGAATTCATTGCCAATATCCACATCCAGGAGCTTTCCCCTATGTTTTCTTCTAGGAGTTTGTGGTTTCAGGTCTTAAATAGATTTATGTCTTTGATCTATTTTGAGTCTATTTTTCTGTGGTTCTAAGATAGGGATCTAGTTTCATTCTTTTGCATGTAAATATCCAGTTTTCCTAACAGCATTTACTGAAAAGACCATCCTCGCCTCACTGAGTATTCTTGCCTCCCTTGTCAAACATTCATTGACTGTCCATGCATGGGTTTATTTTTGGGCTCTCAGTTCTGTTAATTGCTTGATGTGTCTATTTTCACACCATTGCCATAATGTTTGTTTTTATGTATTTGGCTGCAGCAGGTCTTGCCTGCAGTACATGTGATATTTGATCTTTATGCAGCATGCAGTTCTTCAGTTGCAGCATGCCATGCTACTTATGCCATGTGAACTCCTAGCTGTAACATGTGGCATCTGTTGCAGCATGGGCTTCTCCACCTGCAGTGGATGGGCTTCTCTCTAGTTGTGGTGCACAGGCTCCAGTGCACAGAGGGATCAGGAGTTGTAGTGCATGGCCTTAGTTGCCCCATGACATTTGAGATCTTAGCTCCCCAACTAGGGATTGAACTTGAGACCCCTGCATTGGAAGGCAGATTTTTTTTTTTTTTTTTTTTTTTTTTCTGAACAAAAAATATCTTTATATAAGCCACTAATAGATATCTAAATACAGTAAGGTTTTTAAAATGAAACCATAAATATATAATTATATTCGTAAAGTACACTAATCAAAATCTGTACAACATTAACAGCAAATCCAAATCCATATAAGATATTCCTCTGAACTTCATGTTTCACCAAGCATCTAAAATCACCAGTCTTTTGGTCATTCTCTTGTACATTATTCTGTATCTCCACATTGGATTGGATCCCTTGACTTTATTTCATTTTCTGTGTGACATTCTCTGCAGATACATATCATTGGCTGCTGCTTAGGGGGCTGAACATTCTGGGTGTCCGTTGTTGTCCGTAACACAGAGAAACTTCTCAGCCTTTCCAGTCAGATTCCAACTTGCCTCTGTGCCACGGTCAAGTTCCCCGGAAGGTGGATTCTTAACCACTAGACCACCAGGGAAGTCCCCTGATGATGTGAGCATTTTAAAGTCTTTATTGGATTTGCTACAATAATGCTTCTGTTTTCTTTTTACTTTTTCGTTTTTTGGCCACAAAGCATTTGGGATCTTAGCTCTCTGACCAGGGATTCAACCTGCACCCCCTGCATTAGAAGGCAAAGTCTTAACCCCTGGACCCCCAGGGAAGTCTCTCCAGCTTTATTTTGTTTGTTTTTTATTTGGTTTTGTTTTATTTTTATTTTTGCTTCATTTTTTTATACATGATATTATACATGTTTCAATGCCATTTTCCCAAATCTTCCCACCCTCTCCCTCTCCCACAGAGTCCATAAGACTGTTCTATACATCAGTGTCTCTTTTGCTGTCTCGTACACAGGGTTATTGTTACCATCTTTCTAAATTCCATATATATGCGTTAGTATACTGTATTGGTGTTTTTCTTTCTGGCTTACTTCACTCTGTATAATAGGCTCCAGTTTCATCCATCTCATTAGAACTGATTCAAATTATTCTTTTTAATGGCTGAGTAATACTCCATTGTGTATATGTACCACAGCTTTCTTATCCATTCATCTGCTGATGGACATCTAGGTTGCTTCCATGTCCTGGATATTATAAACAGTGTTGCAATGAACATTGGGGTACACGTGTCTCTTTCCCTTCTGGTTTCCTCAGTGTGTATGCCCTGCAGTGGGATTGCTGGATCTTTGTTTGTTTGTTTGTTTGTTTGTTTTTTAATTTTATTTTATTTTTAAACTTTACATAGTTGTATTAGTTTTGCCAAATATCAAAATGAATCCACCACAGGTATACATGTGTTCCCCATCCTGAACCCTCCTCCCTCCTCCCTCCCCATACCATCCCTCTGGGTCGTCCCAGTGCACTAGCCCCAAGCATCCAGTATTGTGCATCGAACCTGGACTGGCATCTGGTTTCATACATGATATTTTACATGTTTCAATGCTATTCTCCCAAATCTTCCCACCCTCTCCCTCTCCCTCAGAGTCCATAAGACTGTTCTATACATCACTGTCTCTTTTGCTGTCTCGTACACAGGGTTATTGTTACCATCTTTAGTATACTGTATTGGTGTTTTTCCTTCTGGCTTACTTCACTCTGTATAATAGGCTCCAGTTTCATCCACCTCATTAGAACTGATTCAAATGTATTCTTTTTAATGGCTGAGTAATACTCCATTGTGTATATGTAACACAGCTTTCTTATCCATTCATCTGCTGATGGACATCTAGGTTGCTTCCATGTCCTGGCTATTATAAACAGTGCTGCGATGAACAGTGGGGTACACGTGTCTCTTTCCCTTCTGGTTTCCTCAGTGTGTATGCCCAGCAGTGGGATTGCTGGATCATAAGGCAGTTCTATTTCCAGTTTTTTAAGGGATCTCCACACTGTTCTCCATAGTGGCTGTACTAGTTTGCATTCCCACCAACAGTGTAAGAGGGTTCCCTTTTCTCCACACCCTCTCCAGCATTTATTATTTGTAGACTTTTGGATCGCAGCCATTCTGACTGGTGTGAGATGGTACCTCATAGTGGTTTTGATTTGCATTTCTCTGATAATGAGTTCTTCCCGCTGGCTTTCTCTAGCTGCAGAGGTCGGGACTGCCCTTCCCTGTGGTGCTCAGTCTTCTCACTGCAGTGCCTTCTCTTGTTGCGGAGCACAGACTCTAGGTACACGGGCTCTGTTACTCTGTGGAATGTGGGATCTTCTTGGGCCCAAGATAGAAACTGTGTCTCCTGTATTGGGTAGGCAGATTCTTAATCACTGGACCACCAGGCAAGTCACCTCCAGTTTTGCTATTATTTTCTCTTTTTCACTTTAAAATTGCTTTGGCTATTTGAGGTTTTGTGGTTTGACACAAATTTTAAGATTTTTTCTATTTCTATGAAAAATACTATTGGAATTGCTTTGAATCTATAGATGGCTTTGGGTAGTATAGACATTTTAACAATATTAATTCTTCCAATCTATGAACATGGGCTCTCTTTCCATTTTATTAGTGTCTTCTTCAATGTCTCTCATTAGTCTTATTGATTTTTGAGTATAGCTCTTTCATCTTTTTGGTTAAATTTATTTTTAACATTTTATGGCTTCTTATACCATTTTAAAGAGATTGTTTCTTTTTTTTCCAGATGTTTCCTTGTTAGTGTGTAGAAACACAACCAATTTCTGTAGTTTGATTTTGTCTTCTGTGACTTTTTTGAATTTATTAGTTCTAACAGTTGTTCTATTGATATACTATTAGAATTTTCTATAATAATATTATGTCTTTTGGAAACGGAGAAAATTTTCTTTTTCTATTTGGATAATTTTATTTCTTTTTGCTTACTTGCTATTCTGGGACTTCCAGTACTATGTGGATTAAGATTGGTAACAGAGGACATGTTTATGTTATTCCTGATCTTAGAGGAACATTGAGTTTGATATTAACTATGGGCTTCTCATATATGATTTATATTATATTGAGAAATGTTCCTTCTATATGCAGTTTTTGAGAGTTAAAAAATTTAAGAGTGTTGAATTTTGTCAAACATCTTTTCTGCATCTATTGAGATGGTCTTATGATTTTTATCTTTCATTGTATTAATGTGGTGTATGACATTTATTGATTTACACATGTTGAACTATCTTTGCATCCTAGAGATTAATTCCACTTGCTCACAGTATATAATCTTTTTAATGTGTTGTTGAATTCCCTTGGCTAAATTTGTTATGAATTTTGGCATTTGTATTAATGGGACATTGGCTTGTAATTTTCCTTTCTTGTAGTGTTTTTACATAGCTTTGGTATCAGGCTAATGCAGGATATGTAAAATGATTTGCAGAGTGCTCATTCCTCAATTTTTAGAAGATTGTAAAAAAAAACAGATGTTTTTCTTGTATAAATATTTGATAGAAGTCACCAGTGAGCATTTCTGAATCATTTTTTCTAGATTATCCAAATTGTTGGCCTATAATTTTCCATAGGAGCCTCTTATGGTTTGTATTCTGTTGTATCAGTTTTAATGTCCCCTGTTTCCTATCCGATTTTATTTATTTGAATCTTCTCATTTATTTTCTTGATTAGTACAGCTTAAAGTTTGTCATTTTTGTTTATTTTTTTTCAAGAATGACCTCTGTTAATCTTTTCTATCACTTTCTTATATTCTATTTCATTTATTTATGCTCTAATCTTTGTTTTTTCCTTCCTTTGCTAGATTTTGGTTTACTTCATTCTTCTCTTTTAGTTCTTTGATTTGCAATATTAGGTTGTCTATTTGAGATCTTTCTTTTTTAAGTATGCATTTATCACTATAAATTTCCCTCTTATAACTGCTTTGGATGCAGTATATAGTGTTTGAATGTGTGTTTCTACTTTTGTTTATCTCAGAATATTTTTAATATGCCTTTGGATTTCTTTTTTATCATTGGCTGTTCAGGAGCTTGTTGTTGAATTTCCACATATTTGTGATTTTGCCAGTTTCCTCCTATTGTTGATTTTTTAATTTCAAATAGCTGTACTCAGAAAATATATTTGATAATATTTCTATATTTTTGAATTTGTTAAGACTTGTTTTGTTGCTTAACATGATCTATTCTGGAAAATATTCTGTGTGTATTTGAGAAGAATATGTATTCTACTGCTGGTGGATAAAATGTTCTGTATATGTCTGTTAAGTCCATTTGTTTACTAGGTTCTTCATTTCAGTACTCTGAAGTGCTTTTTTTTTTTCTAATTTTATTTTATTTTTAAACTTTATGTAATTGTATTAGTTTTGCCAAATATCAAAATGAATCCACCACAGGTATACATGTCTTCCCCATCCTGAACCCTCCTCCCTCCTCCCTCCTCCCTCCCCATACCATCCCTCTGGGTCGTCCCAGTGCACTAGGTTCTTCAAATCTGCTGTTTCTAATTGATTATCTGTCTGAATGATGTATAATAAATTCAGGTGCTCTGACAACTCTGAGGACTTTAGCAAGCGTTGCAGGAGATGTGAAGTGGCTGTAAGGATTGTTAGTATACTCAGTATATTAACAATAGTACCCCTAGGTCCAATGGCTAGGGACCATGGCAGGCAGTGGCAGTGGCTAGAGTCAGTGCCAGAAGTGTGCACCCAGTTGGCATTGAGGGACCAGGTACAGGTGCCCATATACACCAGGGATCAGTTATAGACACACATATGGTATGTATCACAGGCCTGCATTTATTAAAAGGTTCATCTAGGAGTGGATATCACCCAAATATACTCACCTGGATGTTGGCAGCATTCAGACCTTGGTGGACGGTTTAACTGAGAGCACCAGTCCCTTTCTGCCATGAGCTAGAGGTCTCCCTCAATTCCTTATCATGTGGGTCTCTCCATACATAGCTCACAATGTGGCAACTGGCTTCATCAAGACAGAGAGAGCAGGATAGGTCACCAGGAGAAACCAGAATTGTCTTAAAAATTAATCTCTTAAATGACATCTCATCACTTTCACCAAATTCTGTTTGTTAGACTCATGTTACTAGTTACACCCAAGCATGGGGATTACACAAGGACATGAATACCAGATGACAGGAACAACTGGTATGATTTAGAGCTTGTTACCACAGTCCTTTGTTCCTAAGTTGGATGAGATGCTCGCTATAGACAGTGAAGGAGAGGGAGGATTCCTCCCTGGATCCCGGGCCATGAACAGCAACTGAGATGTTGGAGGAGCTGGGCCCAGTAGTCTTGGGCACATCTACAGGGAGGGCAGCATCCAGAGTCTCTGGAGGCCTGTCCTAGGTGGTGTCCCTGGAGCTGGTTCTACAGACTCGTGAGAAATTCCTGGTGCCTCCCTTCCTGCTCCAGGTTCAGTGATGGCACACTGGGAGCTTTGAGTTGGCCATGGTGGGAATGTTTATACCACAGAAGTCAACACTTTCTATTCACAGTGATTTTTCCAGAGAATAGAGTATTCATCTTTTAATACTTACCAGCACACCACTGGTGCAAGTCTCCAAAATCTCTCCTATGTCCTGTGTCTCTCTTGCAGCTCTGGAGGTGAGGCTGAAGGATGGAGACCACTGCTGTGAGGGGAGAGTGGAAGTGAAGCACCAAGGAGAATGGGGCACAGTGGATGATCTGAACTGGAGCATGGAGGAGGCAGCTGTGGTGTGCAGACAGCTGGGATGTGGAAGTGCCACTGATGCTCCCAAGAGGGCTCATTTTGGCCCAGGGATTGGCCCCATTTGGTTTCCTTATATTTATTGCAAAGGTCCAGAGTCAGCTATCATGGAGTGTAGTTATCCTCCTGTTAAAGATCATCGCCCTGAGGGCAATTCCCATGACAAAGATGTGGGAGCAGTCTGCTCAGGTAAGCCCTGTGGTCTGGGAGGGATTCCCAGCAGAAAAAGCCCCAGTCTTATTCACAGAATAGCTATGAGAATATGGGTCACATACCGTAGAACTTACTTGAATGGTGGTCTTTATACTTAACCACTGGACTACCAGGGTGGTCTTTATACTTCATACTTGGGTGAAGATTTCAGTCACACAGTGCTTTCTTGAACATTAGGTATTCAAAGGAACATAAGGTCTGACTTGGTCCTGAGCTTTCTATAAAGAAAGCTGAGCACTGAAGAATTGATGCTTTTGAACTGTGGTGTTGGAGAACACTCTTGAGAGTCCCTTGGACTGCAAGGAGATCCAACCAGTTCATCCTAAAGGAAATCAGTCCTGAATATTCATTGGAAGGACTGATGCTGAAGCTGAAGCACCAATACTTTGGCCACCTGATGCTAAGAACTGAATCATTGGAAAAGACCTTGATGCTGGGAAAGATTGAAAGCGGATGGAGAAGGAGACAACAGAGGATGAGATGGTTGGATGGCATCACTGACTCAATGGACATGAGTTTGAGTAAACTCCAGGAGTTGGTGATGGACAGGGAGGCCTGGCATGCATTCAGTCCATGGGGGTCTCAAAGAGTCGGACACGACTGAGTGACTCAACTGAACTGAACTGACCCTGGACAGAAAGTCTCCAGATCCATAGTCACTGGTCCCTCCAGTCTCTGTGATGTGTCTCATAGGAGGCAGGGAGGTGAGCTCAAATGTTTCATACATGTATAACTGTCAGGTTGGACCTTGATTAATTAGTTTCATTATGGTAGCTTTTTGTATTCTTTCATGACATTGTCAGACAAGTGCAGCTACAGGATGGTATATAGGAGAGAAGCAGGCAAACAAAGTGTATTATACTCACTGGTCCTAGAGAGACAGAGACCATAAGATGGGTACATGGGAGAGGGACCAATAGACCAGGATCCACCTAGCAGTGGGAACCCAACATGGGGTGTAAATACCCATGGAGAAGTGACAATACTGGGGGTCAGGGTGGAGATATACTAGGAAAAGGGAGGTTTCATGGGTGTGTTTGAATATCACTAGGTCACAGGGGAGGGCCAGAAGCGGGGTTTGTGGCAGGGGCTAATCTCCTTACACAGGTGCACCTGTTCGCCTGGGTGGGGAGGTCATCTCCTATTTGTGGGGTTGTTGAGGCTGCAGGAAAACCTAAAGTTTTAAATTTACAGCACTGAAGTCGGAGCAAACCTAAAGCACAGTGAGGGTAAGAAGCATGAAATGACACATAAAAAGGGCTCAATCCTGACTGTATGTATTTCACCTATACTAAGGTTAAAACTAGAATGTGATTGGGTGGTCACAGTGTTTGCCAGAGATGTTCCCAGTTTTTATCAGAATGTTTGATGAATTCTTCAGGACATTAATCCCAGCAGCATAGCTTGAATTGAGGAAGATATTATCAGACATTACAACAAGTTTCCTAAAATATGTGGTTGGATCTTAGGAAAGGGTCACTCAACATGATGATATGGTTTAAAGGTTCACCCTAAGGACATCTGCAGTAGGTCCCTAGCAGCCACAGCCAATCAGCTCTCTGTGTTTTGTTGGGGAAAATAACTGGAAGATTATCTTTTCCAATCTCATCTTTAGCAGATCTTTGATGATTTTCTTGAGGTCCCAAAGAAAACACTTCTTTCCTTTTTTACAAGTACTATATTGAGGTATGACTGACATACAAAAAGCAATATGTAGTTAGTACAACTTAATGAGTGGGGTGATCAGTATACATCTGTGAAATCCTGACCACAGTCTATGCCACATATCTGTTGATCTCCTCAAAGGTTCTCCTTCACTCTCTTTATTACAATATTATTATTAAAATAATTATTTTAAGGGATGTTTGAATTTCAGTTAGGAGTTATTGTTTTAAGAAAACATGTCTTTTGGCATTTCCAATTGTTCAATCGGTAAGTCATGTACGAATCTTTGCAATATTATGAGTTGCATCACACCAGGCTTCCCTGTCCTTCACTATCTCCAAGAATTTGCTCAAATTCACGTTCATTGTGTTGATGATGCTATCCAGCCACCTAATTCTCTGCCACCCCCTTCTCCTTCTGCCCTCAATCTTTCCCAGCATCAGAGTCTTTCCCAATAAGTCACTCTTCCAGTAACATTCCTTAATGTCATAATGTCTTAATTATGGTTCGAATTGCAGATGAACTTGTGAAACCTTACAGGAGGCCCTACCTTTTGATGAATCAGCATCTAAATTAAAAGGGAATGTGTTTTCTTGAAACTTTGTGTGATTTTGGTACTTCTAATATTATCATATTTAGAAAATTGGTGTCTTGATATTAATTCCAGTTGGGACACAGTTAATAAAAAACAGATTGGGTGTGCTCTGGCATTTAAAATTTGACTGTGGTTTATACTCCCTGATTGGTGGCAGCAGTGGTTTAGTCTCCAAGGTCTTTCTGACTCTTTGTCACCCCATGGCCTCTAACCTGCCAGGCTTCTCTGTCCATGGGATTTTCCAGGCAAGAACACTGGAGTGGATTGCCATTCCATCCTCAACCCAGGAATCAAACCTGAGTCTCCTGCACTACAGGCATATTCTTACCATCTGAACCACCAGGGAAGTCCTATTTACCATTGCTCTAACCTAGGTTCTCAAGCTTTTATGAACACTTGCAGTTTTCTTCTATTAATCTTTGTCACCCGATTCCTGCTACTGCTGTCTCTTTTCTATATTTTCAGGAAATGTTTTATTGATATGAAGGTAAGTCAAATTGGTGGTGATGCAGCAGAGATAATATTAGAATAGCAGACCTTTTCATTATTTTAGTTGAAATTGAACTTTTGGAGTTTATTCCTCTCAATTATAAGTGTCAGGTATGTATGAGAAATTTCAGCACCTGTAGGTGTGATCACTCACCTAGAGCCAGACATCCTGGAATGTGAAGTCAAGTGGGCCTTAGAAAGCATCACTACAAACAAAGCTAGTGGAGGTGATGGAACTCCAGTTGAACTATTCAAATCCTAAAAGATGATGCTGTGAAAGTGCTGCACTCAATATGCCAGCAAACTTGGAAAACTCAGCAGTGGCCACAGGACTGGAAAAGGTCAGCTTTCATTCCAATCCCAAAGAAAAGTAATGCCAAAGAATGCTCAAACTACCACACAATTGCACTATCTCACACGCTAGTAAAGTAATGCTCAAAATCTTCCAAGCCAGGCTTCAGCAATACAAGAACCGTGAACTTCCAGATGTTCAAGCTGGGTTTAGAAAAGGCAGAGGAACCAGAGATCAAACTGCCAACACCTGCTGGATCATCGATAAAGCAAGAGAGTTTCAGAAAAACATCTATTTCTGCTTTATTGACTATGCCAAAGCCTTTGACTCTGTGGATCACAATAAACTGTGGAAAATTCTGAAAGAGATGGGAATACCAGACCACATGACCTGCCTCTTGAGAAACCTATATGCAGGTCAGGAGGCAACAGTTAGAACTGGACATGGGGGGGGGGGGGGAGGAGCTAAGATGGCGGAGGAGTAGGACAGGGAGAACACTTTCTCCTTCACAAATTCATCAAAAGAACATTTAAATGCCAAGTAAATTTCACAAAACAACTTCTGAATGCCGCAGAGGACATCAGGCACCCAGAAAAGCAACCCAAGTCTTCAAAAGGAGTTTCAGGGCAAGACATACCAAGCAAATTCTCCAGCAGCAAGGAACACAGCCCTAGGCTCCAAGATACAGACAGCCCAGAATCACCCCAAAACCATAGACATCCCATAACTCATTACTGGACACTTCATTGCACTCCAGAGAGAAGAAATACAGCTCCACCCACCAGAACACTGACACAAGCTTCCCTAACCAAGAAACCTTGACAAGCCACCTGTACAAACCCACACAGAGTGAGGAAACGCCACAATAAAGAGAACTCCACAAACTGCCAGAATACAGAAAGGACACCCCAAACTCAGCAATTTAAACAAGATGAAGAGACAGAGGAATACCCAGCAGATAAAGGAACAGGATAAATGCCCACCAAACCAAACAAAAGAGGAAGAGATAGGGAATCTAACTGATAAAGAATTCCAAATAATGATAGTGAAATTGATCCAAAATCTTGAAATCAAAATGGAATCACAGATAAATAGCTTGGAGACAAAGATTGAGAAGATGCAAGAAAGGTTTAACAAGGACCTAGAAGAAATAAAAGAGAGTCAATATAAAATGAATAATGCAATAAATGATATTAAAAACACTCTGGAGGCAACAAATAGTAGAATAACAGAGGCAGAAGATAGGATTAGTGAATTAGAAGATAGAATGGTAGAAATAAATGAATCAGAGAGGATAAAAGAAAAACGAATGAAAAGAAATGAGGACAATCTCAGAGACCTCCAGGACAATATTAAACGCTACAACATTCGATTCATAGGAGTCCCAGAAGAAGAAGACAAAAAGAAAGACCATGAGAAAATACTTGAAGAGATAATAGTTGAAAACTTCCCTAAAATGGGGAAGGAAATAATCACCCAAGTCCAAGAAACCCAGAGAGTCCCAAACAGGATAAACCCAAGGCGAAACACCCCAAGGCACATATTAATCAAATTAACAAAGATCAAACACAAAGAACAAATATTAAAAGTAGCAAGGGAAAAACAGCAAATAACACACAAGGGAATTCCCATAAGGAGAACAGCTGATCTTTCAATAGAAACTCTTCAAGCCAGGAGGGAATGGCAATACATACTTAAAGTGATGAAAGAAAATAACCTACAGCCCAGATTATTGTACCCAACAAGGATCTCATTCAAATATGAAGGAGAAATCAAAAGCTTCTCAGACAAGCAAAAGCTGGGAGAATTCAGCACCACCAAACCAGCTCTCCAACACATACTAAAGGATATTCTCTAGACAGGAAACACAAAAACGGTGTATAAACTCGAACCCAAAACAGTAAAGAAAATGGCAATGGGATCATACTTATCAGTAACTACCTTAAACGTAAATGGGTTGAATGCCCCAACCAAAAGACAAAGACTGGCTGAATGGATACAAAAACAAGACCCCTACATATGTTGTCTACAAGAGACCCACCTCAAAACAGGGGACACATGCAGACTGAAAGTGAAGGGCTGGAGAAAGATTTTCCATGCAAATAGGGACCAAAAGAAAGCAGGAGTAGCAATACTTATATCAGATAAAATAGACTTTAAAACAAAGGCCGTGAAAAGAGACAAAGAGGGTCACTACGTAATGATCAAAGGATCAATCCAAGAAGAAGATATAACAATTATAAATATATATGCACCCAACACGGGAGCGCCGCAATATGTAAGACAAATGCTAACAAGTATGAAAGGAGAAATTAACAATAACACAATAATAGTGGGAGACTTTAATACCCCACTCACACCTATGGATAGATCAACTAAACAGAAAATTAACAAGGAAACACAAACGTTAAATGATACAATAGACCAGTTAGACCTAATTGACATCTATAGGACATTTCATCCCAAAACAATGAATTTCACCTTTTTCTCAAGCGCACATGGAACCTTCTCCAGGATAGATCACACCCTGGGCCATAAATCTAGCCTTGGTAAATTCAAAAAAATAGAAATCATTCCAAGCATCTTTTCTGACCACAATGCAGTAAGATTAGATCTCAATTACAGAAGAAAAACTATTAAAAATTCCAAAATATGGAGGATGAACAACACGCTGCTGAATAACCAACAAATCACAGAAGAAATTTTAAAAAAATGAAAATTTGCATAGAAACTAAAGAAAATGAAAACACAACAACCCAAAACCTGTGGAAAACTTTAAAAGCAGTCCTAAGGGGAAAGTTCATAGCAATACAGGCATACCTCAAGAAACAAGAAAAAAGTCAAATAAATAACCTAACCCTACACCTAAAGCAACTAGAAAAGGAAGAAATGAAGAACCCCAGGGTTAGTAGAAGGAAAGAAATCTTAAAAATTAGGGCAGAAATAAATGCAAAAGAAACAAAAGAGACCATAGCAAAAATCAACAAAGCCAAAAGCTGGTTCTTTGAAAGGATAAATAAAATTGACAAACCATTAGCCAGACTCATCAAGAAACAAAGGGAGAAAAATCACATCAATAAATTAGAAATGAAAATGGAGAGATCACAACAGACAACACATAAATACAAAGGATCATAAGAGACTACTATCAACAATTATATGCCAATAAAATGGACAACGTGGAAGAAATGGACAAATTCTTAGAAAAGTACAACTTTCCAAAACTGGACCAGGAAGAAATAGAAAATCTTAACAGACGCATCACAAGCACGGAAATTGAAACTATAATCAAAAATCTTCCAGCAAACAAAAGCCCAGGTCCAGACGGCTTCACAGCTGAATTCTACCAAAAATTTAGAGAAGAGCTAACACCTATCCTGCTCAAACTCTTCCAGAAAATTGCAGAGGAAGGTAAACTTCCAAACTCATTCTATGAGGCCACCATCACCCTAATACCAAAACCTGACAAAGATCCCACAAAAAAAAGAAAACTACAGGCCAATATAACTGATGAACATAGATGCAAAAATCCTTAACAAAATTCTAGCAATCAGAATCCAACAACACATTAAAAAGATCATACACCATGACCAAGTGGGCTTTATCCCAGGGATGCAAGGATTCTTCAATATCTGAAAATCAATCAGTGTTATACACCACATTAACAAATTGAAAAATAAAAACCATATGATTATCTCAATAGATGCAGAGAAAGCCTTTGACAAAATTCAACATCAATTTATGATAAGAAGTCTCCAGAAAGCAGGAATAGAAGGAACATGCCTCAACATAATAAAAGCTATATATGACAAACCCACAGCAAACATTATCCTCAATGGTGAAAAATTGAAAGCATTTCCTCTAAAGTCAGGAACAAGACAAGGGTGCCCACTTTCACCATTACTATTCAACATAGTTTTGGAAGTTTTGGCCACAGCAATCAGAGCAGAAAAAGAAATAAAAGGAATCCAAATTGGAAAAAGAAGAAGTAAAACTCTCACTGTTTGCAGATGACATGATCCTCTACATAGAAAACCCTAAAGACTCCACCAGAAAATTACTAGAACTAATCAATGACTATAGTAAAGTTGCAGGATATAAAATCAACACACAGAAATCCCTTGCATTCCTATACACTAATAATGAGAAAACTGAAAGAGGAATTAAGGAAACAATTCCATTCACCATTGCAACGGAAAGAATAAAATACTTAGGAATATATCTACCTAAAGAAACTAAAGACCTATATATAGAAAACTATAAAACACTTGTGAAAGAAATCAAAGAGGACACTAATAGATGGAGAAATATACCATGTTCATGGATTGGAAGAATCAATATTGTGAAAATGAGTATACTACCCAAAGCAATTTATAGATTCAATGCAATCCCTATCAAGCTACCAACAGTATTGTTCACAGACCTAGAACAAATAATTTCACAATTTGTATGGAAATTAAAAAAAAACCTCGAATAGCCAAAGCTATCTTGAGAAAGAAGAATGGAACTGGAGGAATCAACCTGCCTGACTTCAGGCTCTATTACAAAGCCACAGTTATCAAGACAGTATGGTACTGGCACAAAGACAGAAATATTGATCAATGGAACAAAATAGAAAGCCCAGAGATAAATCCACGCACCTATGGACAGCTTATCTTTGACAAAGGAGGCAAGAATATACAATGGATTAAAGACAATCTCTTTAACAAGTGGTGCTTGGAAAACTGGTCAACCACTTGTAAAAGAATGAAACTAGAGCACTTTCTAACACCATACACAAAAATAAACTCAAAATGGATTAAAGATCTAAACGTAAGACCAGAAACTATAAAACTCCTAGAGGAGAACATAGGCAAAACACTCTCTGACATACATCACAGCAGGATCCTCTATGATCCACCTCCCAGAATATTGGAAATAAAAGCAAAAATAAACAAGTGGGACCTAATTAAACTTAAAAGCTTCTGCACAACAAAGGAAACTATTAGCAAGGTGAGAAGACAGCCTTCAGAATGGGAGAAAATAATAGCAAATGAAACAACTGACAAACAACTAATCTCAAAAATATACAAGCAACTCCTACAGCTCAACTCCAGAAAAATAAATGACCCAATCAAAAAGTGGGCCAAAGAACTAAATAGACATTTCTCCAAAGAAGACATACAGATGGCTAACAAACACATTAAAAGATGCTCAACATCATTCATTATTAAAGAAATGCAAATCAAAACCACTATGAGGTACCATTTCACACCAGTCGGAATGGCTGCGATCCATAGGTCTACAAGCAATAAATGCTGGAGAGGGTGTGGAGAAAAGGGAACTCTCTTACACTGTTGGTGGGAATGCAAACTAGTACAGCCACTATGGAGAACAGTGTGGAGATTCCTTAAAAAACTGGAAATAGAACTGCCTTATGATCCAGCAATCCCACTGCTGGGCATACACACTGAGGAAACCAGAAGGGAAAGAGACACGTGTACCCCAATGTTCATCGCAGCACTGTTTATAATAGCCAGGACATGGAAGCAACCTAGATGCCCATCAGCAGATGAATGGATAAGAAAGCTGTGGTACATATACACAATGGAGTATTACTCAGCCATTAAAAAGAATACATTTGAATCAGTTCTAATGAGATGGATGAAACTGGAACTTATTATACAGAGTGAAGTAAGCCAGAAAGAAAAACACCAATACAGTATACTAACTCATATATATGGAATTTAGAAAGATGGTAACAATAACCCTGTGTACGAGACAGCAAAAGAGATACTGATGTATAGATCAGTCTTATGGACTCTGTGGGAGAGGGAGAGAGTGGGGGAGATTTGGGAGAATAGCAGTGAAACATGTATAATATCATGTATGAAATGAGTCGCCAGTCCAGGTTCGATGCACGATACTGGATGGTTGGGGCTGGTGCACTGGGACGACCCAGAGGGATGGTATGGGGAGGGAGGAGGGAGGAGGGTTCAGGATGCGGAAAACAGGTACACCTGTGGTGGATTCATTTCTATATTTGGCAAAACTAATACAATATTGTAAAGTTAAAAAAAAAAAAAAGACTCTTGAGAGTCCCTTGGACTTCAAGGAGATCAAGCCAGTCAATCCTAAAGGAAATCAACCCTGAATATTCTTTGGAAAGACTGATGCTGAAGCTCCAACACTTTGGCCACCTCATTTGAAGAGCCAACTCATTGGAAAAGACCCTGATCCTGGGAAAGATTGAGAGCAGGAGGAGAAGGGGCTGACAGAGCATGAGATGGTTGGATGGCAACACCAACTCAATGGGCTTGAGTTTGGGCAAACTCAAGAGAGTGAGACAGTAAAGGACAAGAAAGCCTGATGTGCTGCAGTTCATGGGGTCACAAAGAGTCAGATACGACTTAGCTACTGAACAAGAAGAACAATCACATTTTACCTTGAGATGACATTTTGTCACAACACACAATGTCAAACCTACTGTAGTAAACTTCCACTTCCCTGTTCTTGTCATTTGTGTTATTGTTGTTATACATTCTACTTGTAATTACATTATGAATCCTATAAAATGTTGCTATTATTTTGCCTTAAATATTCTATTATATTAAAAATGAGAGAAAAATGTTTATATTTATCCACAAAATTACTGTTTAGTGCAGTGTCCATAGCTTTGGGTGGATCCACATTTTCATCTTTTATCATTTGCCTTTAGCCTGAAGGCATTTTGTAGCAGTTTTGTGCAGCATATGTCAGGTCACCTCAAATTCTATCATCATTTATTTATCTGAACTCATTTAAATTTTCATTCAGCTTTGAAAAGTATTTTCATAGGTGACTGAATTCTAGGTAACGCCTCCCCAGCTCCAGTGCTTAAAATATGTTTTGACTTTGTTAAGGGACTTACATTGCCTCCAACAAAAAGTCAGGACAACTTGTCTTAGTTTCCTGTATATAATGTGTCAACGTTTTTGACTGCTTTTAAGACTGTTTCTTTTTGTTTGATTGGTTGTTTATCACTGGATTTCAGCAATTGTATTACAGGGTTTTCTAAGAATGTTTTCTTGATTTCATTTGGGATTTGTTTAACCTCCTGGACCGGTGGGTTTACAGTTTTCATAAAATTTAGAAGAATTCCATCTGTCATTTCTTAACATTTTCTCTTCATTTTCTATTCTGCATCTTCAAATACACATATTTTATATAATTTGATATTTTCCCACATGCCACTGAGTTTCCATTCATATTTTTCTCTTTTCTATCTCTACTTCAGCTTGGGTATTCCCTATTGCTATTTGTTTAACTTCCCAATTCTCTTATTCTGCAATGTCTAGCCTCTTGTTAAACTAATCCAAATAATTGTTCATTTCAGATAGTGTTTAGAAGTCCAATTTGTTTTTCTTTCTAGATTTTCCTTTCTTTTTATGCTTCATTAAATGTACTAATATTAGTGGTTTAAAAATTTTATCAGCCAATTCAATCATCTCTATAATTTCTGAATCTGTTTTCTTTTTTTAATATAAATATATTTATTTTCATTGGAGGTTAATTACTTTACAATATTGTATTGGTTTTGCCATACATCAACATGAATCTGCCACAGGTGTACATGTATTCCCCATCCTGAACCCCCCTCAATAATTGCTTTTTAAAAAACTTGTTATGGGTCACTTTTTTCTTTTTGGGGGAATTCTAGTAATCTTTTGATTGGATGCTGGAAATTGTTTGGCAATACTTTACCAGTAAGAACTCTAGCAATAAATGATCAGAACACACTCAAACCAGCGAGTTGTACTTGAAAAATTAAATATTTTTTCCATTGAGTTACCTTCATTCTCTTAAAAATGTATTCCTTTTATGACAAAGTGATGAATTTTTATTTTGGTTTGTGATCCCACCTTACCTGCCACATATCTCATCTACACTCCACTTCTATAGCAATTGCTTCCTTTTTGATTCATTTTTCCATCAATCAGAATCTTTTAAGATGGTGTTTACTTGTTTGAAGTGGAAGAAATATAAAAGGATGGCAGGGTTAGGTGGCAGATGGGAGAAGAAGAGGGTGATGTAATATCTAGAAACTTATTCCACTCATATTTCCCCAAATATTTATATGTTTTATCCATATTGGATGCTTCAGTTCAGTTGCTCAGTTGTTTCTGACTCTTTGCGATCCCATGAATTGCAGCATGCCAGGCCTCCTTGTCCATCACCAACTCCCAGAGTTCACTCAAACTCACGTCCTTTGAGTCGATGATGCCATCCAGCCATCTCATCCTCTGTCGTCCCCTTCTCCTCTTGCCCCCAATCCCTCCCAGCATCAGAGTCTTTTCCAATGAGTCAACTCTTCGCACGAGGTGGCCAAAGTACTGGAGTTTCAGCTTCAGCATCATTCCTTCCAAAGAGCACCCAGGGCTGATCTCCTCTAGAATGGATTGGTTGGATCTCCTTGCGGTCCAAGGGACTCTCAAGAGTCTTCTCCAACACCGCAGTTCAAAAGCATCAATTCTTTGGCACTCAGCTTTCTTCACAGTCCAACTCTCACATCCATACATAACTACTGGAAAAACCATAGCCTTGACTAGACGGACCTTTGTTGGCAAAGTAATGTCTCTGCTTTTCAATGTGCTATCTAGGTTGGTCATAACTTTTCTTCCAAGGAGTAAGCGTCTTTTAATTTCATGGCTGCAGTCACCATCTGCAGTGATTCTGAAGCCCCCAAAAATAAAGTCTGACACTGTTTCCCTATCTATTTCCCATGAAGTGATTTTTTAGAACTAACACCCCAAAAAGATGTCCTTTTCATTATAGGGGACTGGAATGCAAAAGTAGGAAGTCAAGAAACACCTGGAATAACAGGCAAATGTGGCCTTGGGGTACGGAATGAAGCAGAGCAAAAGCTAATTTTGCCAAGAGAACACACTGGTCATAGCAAACGCCCTCCTCCAACAGCACAAAAGAAGACTCTACACATGGCCATCACGAGATGGTCAACACCGAAATCATATTATTATATTCTTTGCAGTCAAAGATGGAGAAGCTCTATACAGTCAGCAAAAACAAGACCGGAGCTGACTGTGGCTCAGATCATGAGCTCCTTATTGCCAAATTGGATACTTGGAACTCCCCAAATTGGTGTATTTGTTCACTGCCTCCTTCCTTTCATTCTCTGCTGGAGTCCAGCTCCAGCAGCCAGAGGTTCAACCTGAAAAGGTGAGCAGTGTCGGCAAGAAACTGAGGCAGCCTCTCATTTTTCTTGGACTGCCTGTTCATTTCAAGCTTATGATTCTCTTTTATACTTTTACAAAAGCATTAGGTCAGAGGTTTGATATTTTTAGTTCCCATTGACCCAAATTTATTTTTCTCCAAAAATCATTGTCGCCCCTCAAAAGGAGTTCCTTCCTCAGCAATTCTCTTATCTACTTTTTCTCATGTGT
Source organism: Bos mutus (assembly GCF_027580195.1). Classification (NCBI taxonomy): domain Eukaryota; kingdom Metazoa; phylum Chordata; class Mammalia; order Artiodactyla; family Bovidae; genus Bos; species Bos mutus. The sequence goes on from NW_027219475.1 coordinate 211,622, forward strand.
TCTTGTGAATACACTGTAACTCATGCTAATGTCTGGGCTGCATACCACATTCCTCAGTTTAATTCTTATCTTTCTAAGTCCTGTTTGCCCCTAGTATCCTAAGCTCACTATTTCTTAGAAAGGGCTTCTAGCTAATAATATCTCTAAAGTCCCTAATTTCTATAAGCTATAGTAGAATATGCTAAAAAGTAAAAGTGAAGCCGCTTAGTCGTGTCCGACTCTTTGAGACCCCATGGACTATAGCCTACCAGGCTCCTCTGTCCATGGGATTTTCCAGGCAATAGTCCTGGAGTGGATTGCCATTTCCTTCTCCAGGGGATCTTCCCAACCCAGGAATCGAACCCGGGTCTCCCGCATTGTAGACACTTTACCATCTGAGCCAACATTACAGCAATCCTTAAATCTTTAGCTTCTAACTCTTTTAATTATTCCTAAGCCCTAAATTCAGCAAATTCCTTTGCCATAAACACTTTTCTCACAAATGGGCTTCAGATAGAAATCCCTCCCATGGTCTCAAACTGCAGCCTGTGTGCTCACCCTGGAACACTTTTTTGTAAAAGTCCTTGAACAAACGTCAGTGATTAACTTTATGAATTATTCTTTGAGCACAGCTGCAGAAGGCTTTATGCCTTCTCATGCTCCTCTCAAAAACAATAAGCACCTTAATATTCTCTTCAGTCAACTCAGCCAAGGAAAGGAAAAAAACAAGTGAGAATCACAAAGCCTAACTCCTTCATTCCAGGTCCATGCCTATGGAACAAAGGGAGTGGGTTTAGGGCCATGCCTCCATTTTGTCAGTAATGCCTAACACGGCTCCCAACAATTCTCCATTTCTTCCTCCTTATCCTATATATATATATATATATATATATATATATATATCTGGGCAGCATGTCAGCTTCTTTTACAATAAAACATTTATGAATGAAATTAATAAAGATAAAAATAAATGGAAAGTCATCCGGTATCTAACACTAAAATATGTATTCCTTGTATTCAGCCATTCCAATCATCTGTCTTAAGCCCTGTAGTTTCCAGGCTCCTAGACCAAGGATAGTCTTTTCTAACCAATCTCAAAGTATACATTCTTGGAATTCAGTCATTCCAAATTGATTCTGCAGGTTTTTCTGAATTTCTCTTCAGAAACTTGTTCATGAAAATGTAATTGTGACAGTAACTGTCAAGTTCTCTCTCCATGCTCCACTCCTGGAAAAGAAAAGCTTTCACATCACTGCCTGTGATGTGTTGTTTCCATTTGTCAAGCCAGGATCATGAAGACTCACTGGTTTGTTGTTGTTTTCCCTTAGGATTTGTTCATCTGTTTGAAGGGGATGGACCCTGCTTAGGGTGAGTAGAAGTACATTCTGGAGAAGAGTGGACCCCAGTGTCTGATGGGAACTTTGCACTCTCCACTGCCCATGTCATCTGTGCAGAACTGGGTGTCACAGCTGGGTCTGTCCTGGGACACGTGCCCTTCAGAGAGTCAGATGGCCGGGTCTGGGCTGAAGAATTCAGATGTAAAGGGGAGGAGCCTAAGCTCCAGTTCTGTCCCAGAGTGCCCTGTCCAGGGGCCACTTGTCACCACAGTGGAGCTGTTCAAGTTGTCTGTTCAGGTGAGATGCAGGTCAGGAATAACCTCCCTGCACACTCTGCTCAGGTGAGAAATCATGAGATGTTTCTGAAATCCTGTCATCTTGTATCCAGCATACTCAGAAGTCCAGCTCATGACAAATGGCACCTCTCAATGTGAGGGGCAAGTGAAGATGAACACTTCTGGAAGATGGAGAGCTCTGTGTGCCTCCCACTGGAGTCTGGCCAATGCCAATGTTGTCTGCCATCAACTTGGCTGTGGAGTTGCCATCTCCACCCCCAGAGGACCACACTTTGTGGAAGGAAGTGATCAGATCTCAACAGTCCGATTTCACTGCTTGGGGGCAGAGTCCTTCCTGTGGAGTTGTCCTGTGACTGTCCTGGGTGGTCCTGACTGTTCCCATGACAACACGGCCTCTGTAATCTGCTCAGGTAAGAGAGAGGGAAGGGCTACTGGTGGATGCTCCTGGAGTGAAATATCCCCAAGAGTAGAGAGTGAGGGAAAACTGGCTTCAAAATGTAGATATTTCATGAAATGTTTTTATTTTTTATGAAATGATTCTTCTAACTGTTCATCCATTTTCAAGTCAGGGCAGAAATGTTAAGAAGAATAATACATTTAAAAATAAACATTATTATTTACCTACATATAACCTTTGAGAATAATGTGTAAATAATAAGCATGTACTTCAGTCAGGGTTTTTTTTCCCCTCTGAACCATTTAAAAATTACTTATACATATCAGGTTCCTTTACTCAGCATGCATTTCTTAAGTACAAAGACATCCACTGAAATTCAGAAAATGTTAATTTCACACAATATTATTATTTTTGTTAAAGATTTATTTATTTATTTTTGGCTGGGCTGGGGCTTCATTGCTGCTTGTGGGCTTTCTCTTCAGTCATGTCCAAATATTTGCAACCTTATGGATAGTCCATGGAATTCTCCAGGCCAGAATATTGGAGTGGGTAGCTGTTCCCTTCTCCAGGGGAATCTTCCCAACCCAGGGATCAAACCCAGGTCTCCTGCATTTGCAGCCATGAACATCATGGACATCCATGATCTCAACTGCCTCTGTGAATGTTGAAGGCACCAGTATCTAGTGCCAGGGGGCCAGGAGAATACTTACTCACATGTGCTCCCAGTAAGGATCAAAGTCCTTTGTTATGTCACAGGAGTTAGCAGAAGCCAGTAAACCTGCTCCATGCCCTCTAGGCTATGGGGAAAACCTGGAGAAACCTGGAGAATTCTGACTTGGTCAGACACCTATGCATGAAGGAAACTTGGTAGAGTCCAGGATTCCTGAAAGCAGATTTCAGCATTCCATTGGAGAAAAAAAGAAAGATTGCAGATGGTAAGAGTCATTTTCCAGTGCTGCCCTCATCCTGAGGTGAAACACTATGGAGCTAAACTAGCCAGTGGGGCCTTTCCCTTTGGGAGAAAGAGAAGAAATCTGTCAGTGCCCAGCCCCCCAGTTCTGTGGGAGGCACGAATAAACCCTTTTCTCTCTGATAGCACCCAGAGTTCTGGGGCCAGACCTCATGACTGGGGGCAGAGAAACGATGTGAAAGGTCATTAAGAATGTCAAAGGGTAGAAGATGGATTCAGTTCTTGCTGACTGTGCTCGAGACTTCAACAGAAAACTTCTACACAAGCCTCTGGGGAAACCTCAAAGGAGGATCCTTCTCCCTGGGCCTATTGGTGCCCCCAGTGCCCTGAGTAATCAACCCACGCCTACCTCTACTCTGTTGACAGCTCCCTGTGTGTATTCCCAAGTGTGGAGTTGAGAGTAAACTTCAGTAAATGGAATGTTTTCAGGAAACAGGACAGTCCTGGGGGCAAGGGGGTAACCACACACTTGAGCTGAAGTAGAACCTTGTGCAAAACAAAAAGGAGGTTTTCAGCAGCCAGCCTGGTGAGTGGTAAGAACCAGAGAAGACAAAAAAGTTTAAAATTTTGCTATGGAAGGAGCAAGGAATGTGAAATGGGTGTATCCTTACAAGGTCAGAGAAGAGTATGTATCATCTGAAAGTAATTACTAAAGACTTGGGGGGTGAGAGTTGTCTACCACTTCAAATACAAAAGCACCAGTGCAAAACTCCAAGGCCCATCAAAGTGGAAAGATATCATTGTCACAAAGGGTGACAAATATCTTTCAAACTGACAGAGGGACATGTCGATAACATAGAATTTTGTGATCTAACTTAGAAAGAATCCAACATTGTTGTTTTGAGGAATCTCAATGAGCTATAAGAAAACACAAAATGGCAATTCAATGAAATCAGAAGAATATTATACTAACACAGTAAGAGATTTAATAAACAGATAGAAATTATAACAAAGAACCAACAGAAATTCTGGTCCTGAAGAATTTAATAAATGAAAAAAAATGTAACAGAGAACATCTAAAACAGAGTAGACCAAATTCAAGATAGAATCTGTGACTACAAGATAGGAATTTTGAAACAGCTCTTATCAGTGGAAAATAAAGAAAATTGAATAAAAAAGAACAAAATATCCTATGTGATCTATTAATCTCCATTCAACGTACAAATATTAGAATAATTAAGGTTCAGGAAGGAGAAGAAAGGAGAAACTGTGAGAAAGTTTATTTAAATAAATAATAGCCAAAAACTTTCCAAACATAAGGAAGAGACTTGGACACTCAAGTTCATAAAGATAATAACCCTATTATCTGAGTGCAGAAATACCTTCTCCTGGATACTGTATAATGATACTGTCAAAAATTTTAAGAGACAACCATATCAGTAGATTTCTAAGCAAAAAAATCTATAGGCCTGGAGAAAGTGGAATGGCATATTCAATGTGTTGAAAGAAAAAAATTGCCAGCCATGAATACTCTATCCAGCAGTGTTATCCTTCACATAGGAAAGAGAAGGAGAGATTTTCACAAAAAATAAAAGCTGAGGGAGTTAATCACTGCTAGACCTGACTCAAAAGAAATGCTGAAAGGGGTTTTTCAAGCCTAAACAAAATGTTGTTAATTTGTGACATGAAAAAAAAAATGAATGTATATACAACAGTCTGTGTTAACCACCTCACTTTAGAATAAAGATTAAAGGAAAAGAGTAGTAAAAACAAATGTAGATGTTATAATTTGTTAACAAACACACAACATAAAAAGAGATAAAATGTGACATTGGAATGTACAAGGGAACGTTAAAAAGTAGAGTGTTTGTAAGCATCTTCGGAGAAGGCAATGGCAACCCACTCCAGTACTCTTGCCTGGAAAATCCCATGGATGGAGGAGCCTGGTAGGCAGCAGTCCATGGGGTCGCTAAGAGTCAGGCATGACTGAGCGAATTTACTTTCACTTTTCACTTTCATGCATTGGAGAAGGAAATGGCAACCCACTCCAGTACTCTTGCCTGGAGAATCCCAGGGACAGAGAAGCCTAGTGGGCTGCCGTCTATGGGGTCGCACAGAGTTGGACACGACTGAAGCAACTTAGTAGCAGGCATCTTAAGTTGCTATCAGTATAAAATGAACTGTTTTATATATAATATGCTCATGTAAAACTCATGGTAACTGCAAGGCAAAAATCTGGAGTGTACTTACAAAAGGTAAAGGGGAATCATAGCACACCATCATGAAAAATTACCAATGTAAAAAAGTAGGCTAAGACAGAAACAAAACAAGGCAATGGGACTATAGTCAGAAAGCAATAAGAAGGCATTAGGAATTTTTACATATCCATAATCAGTAAAAATGCAAGTGGATTAAATTCATTACTCAAAAAGAATGCCTAGTTGCATGGAAATCAAGACCAAACTATTTGCTGCCTAAAGGAGAGTCACTCCTGATTTAAGAACACACAAAGGCTCAAAGTAAAGGGACTGAAAAAGATGCTCCATGGCAAGTGCAAACCTAAGGAGAGCAGAGGTAACTACATTATGTCAGACAAAATAGTATTTAGGCCAAAAATAGTAATAAGAAAACAAGAAGGCAATTATATCATGATAAAGGGGTCAATTCATCAAGAAGATTTAATAATCATAAATATATACTCCCCATTGAAGCCCCTAAACATATTAAGCAAATACTAACAGATATAACCAACCTAGATAGCATATTAAAAAGCAGAGACATTACTTTGCCAACAAAGGTCCGTCTAGTCAAGGCTTTGGTTTTTCCAGTGGTCATGTATGGATATGAGAGTTGGACTGTGAAGAAAGCTGAGTGCTGAAGAATTGATGCTTTTGAACTGTGGTGTTGGAGAAGACTCTTGAGAGTCCCTTGGACTGCAAGGAGATCCAACCAGTCCATCCTAAAGGAGGTCAGTCCTGGGTGTTCATTGGAAGGACTGATGCTAAAGCTGAAACTCCAGTACTTTGTCCACCTCATGTGAAGAGTTGACTGATTGGAAAAGACCCTGATGCTGGGAGGGATTGGGAGCAGGAGGAGAATGGGACGACAGAGGATGAGATGGCTGGATGGCATCATCAACTCGATGGACATTAGTTTGAGCAAACTCCAGGAGTTGGTGATGGACAGGGAGGCGTGGCGTGCTGCAATTCATGGGGTCGCAAAGAGTCGGACACAACTGAGCAACTGAACTGAACTGAACTGAACAGATCTAAAGAGAGAAAGAGACTGATATATGGTAATTGTAGGGAATACTCATACTGCACTTTCAGCAAATCATCCAGAGAGAAAATCCACACAAAATCATGAGGCTTGCACCATACTTCAGAATGAAGGATCTAACAGATATTTGTGTGGGTGCAAGCTCAGTTGCTCAGTCATGTCTGACTCTTTGTGACCCCATGAACTTTAGACCACCAGGCTCCTCTGTCCATGGGGTTTTCCAGGCAAGAATACTGGAGTGGATTGCCATTTCCTACTCCAGGGGTTCTTCCTGACCCAGGGATCAAACCCACGTTTCTGTCATCTCCTGCACTGACAGGTAGATACTTTACCTCTAGCACCACCTGGGAAGCCCTAAATACTGTATACTGCCATCTAACTTTCATTTTTGTATTACAATACATTGAGAACCAGTGTCTATTAACCCCACGAAAGTTTCTTTACCACCTTCAGGCTGCTGCCTGCTGGGCATTGTGCCAAAACATATTGGCCCACCTGTCACTCAGAGTCATAATCTTCTCCTTTACTTTGCATTAATTTATTCCATATTGACTCTAAAGGGCCTGTAGATTCATCTCTTACATAATATTTTAATGATTCGTAAAGGTTTTGATGAATTAAGTTATCATGTTTGTTTACAGTTTAAGGAGATATCCCAGGCAATCTGATGATATAATCTCTTATAAAGAATCATTAAAATTTTTAGCAGTTATTCCACCTGTCTTCTCCTCTTTCATGTTATTTTCCATTCAACCATCTGTATACGTTCAGTAATTTTAGATGCCCTCCATTTTTTTTGCATTTTATATTTGATTCTCATCCTTCTGAAAAACTCCAGTCATTTCCCCATCACTCAGATACATTTACAGTAGCCTTGGAAAGCTATCTATGACATCTTCCTTGACATCATCTTATCTTTCCAATAATAAAGTCACGTAAGGAGCCCAACCAGCAGGAATCTCTTTTGTCTCAGCTTCAACCATCATTTTCATCAAAGTTATAGCTTCAGAGAATTTTAGTATCACCATTAAACATACCAAAGTTGCTTGTATATTCATTTCAGCAGGCTCCAAGAGAATATTTCGTTTAAGGGTAGACTTCGATAATTCTCTTAATCAGGATATGTGCTAAGTACTCATGCCTTTATCCAGCCCACCAAGAGTCTGTTTGTTCCTTTGTCCATATTTATGTAAAAGCTGCAGCAAACTAAGAGTTCTGAGTAAGACTGGACGTGCCTTTCCATTCAGTAGAATTTGAAGTAGTTCTTGGCACTTCTGCACAAATCTACTTCACTAGAGGATTTAAAAGAAAATTGTTTATACTGACCCACAAAGTGGCTTAATTCTTTTAGTTAGTATTCCTGTGTTTTGTTTTTCTTGAACCTCTCCCCTGCAGCCTGTGTAGTTTTCTTAATGATCGATCACCAGTTGGACAAAGATATCCTTCCGACTGCATACAGTCCTCCCCTTTACAAAATAAATCACCAACTCTGAGGCTCTGACATCCTCAGGTCTGCTGAGTCTGCTCTATGCTTATCTTTGCAGATGCTAAATTGTTTGAATCTGATTCATGGACAGACTAAGAATGAGGTGGAATAACTAAATGATTATAATGTGCTGTTTATGTTTAAATTTAAAAAATATATTTTTGTGGCCTTACCTCACTGCACACAGAATTTTAGTTCCCCTGCCAGGGATCAAACCCATGCCCTCTTCAATGGAAGCATGGAGTCTTAACCACTGGACTTCCAGGGAAGTTCCTATAATGTGTTGTTTAAAAATTTCTCCCTTGGTAGCACCCAGGAACAGCTTGTTCACATCCTTTAGGACTGTAGATTGATGGCTTATACATGATTTATCCATGCACACAGACTGTTTTGACTAAAGAGCAGTGAGGTGAATTTATACACCTATTCTAAATATTTGTGTACATATTAAAATGGAAAGGAGATAAAGTGGATAAAACAAATTTGAAAGATAATAACAAAAATAGAAGCAAACTAACTTGAAGATTCCTACAATGTGTCCATGGCAACATCGTCTTTGAGTAAGCATTGATAAATAGATCAACAGGACATAATCAAGTTCACTATTAGACCTAAACCTATGTATAATAAGTTGATTTTCTCCAAAGGCATCAAGATATTTCAAAGGGGAAAGTATAATTAAAAAAAAAAAGATGTACTGGCTGAATATATTCATGGGGAAAAAAAAAAAATGAACCACAACTCTTACTTCGTACCCTCTTCACCTTTCACCTTCAATCTTTCCCAGCATCATGGTCTTTTCCAATGAGTCAACTCTTCCCATCAGGTGGCCAAAGTATTGGAGCTTCAGCTTTAGCATCAGTCCTTCCAATGAATATTCAGGTTGATTTCCTTCAGAAATTACTGATTTTATCTCTTTGCAGTCCAACAGACTCTCAAGAGTCTTCTCCAGCAGCACAATTTGAAAGTATCAATTCTTTGGTGCTCAGCCTTCTGCATGGTCCAACTCTCACATACATACATGACTACTGGAAAAACCATAACTTTGCCTAGATGGACCTTTGTCGGCAAAGTGATGTCTCTGCTTTTTAATATGCTATCTAGGTTAGTCATAGCTTTTCTTCCAAGGAGCAAGCGTCTTTTAATTTCATCTGTGCAGTCACTGTCCACAGTGATTTTGGAGCCCAAGAAAATGAAATCTGTCAGTGTTTCCATTTATTCCCCATCTGTTTGCCATGAAGTGATGGGACTAGACCCCATGATTTCAGTTTTTTGAATGTTGAGTTTTAAGTCAGCTTTTTCACTCTCCTCTTTCACCTTCATCAAGAGGTTCTTTAGTTCCTCTTCGCTTTCTGCCATAAGGGTGGTGTCATCTGCATATCTGAGGTTATTCATATTTCTCTCAGCAATCTTGATTCCAGCTTGAGCTTCACCCAGCCCAGCATTTTACAAGATGTACTCTGCATAGAAGTTAATTAAGCAGGATAATGATATACAACTTGATGTATTCCTTTCCCAGTTTGGAAACAGTCTATTGTTCATGTCCAATTCTAACTGTTGCTTCCTGACCTGAAAACAGGCTTCTCAGAAGGCAGGAAAGGTGGTCTGATATTCCCATCTCTTTAAGAATTCTCCACAGTTTGTTGTGATTCACACAGTCAAAGATGTGTGACTTTGCACAAAGATGTGCAAAGATTTCTTTGCACACAAAGATGCAGACGCTCTAAAAAGTCAACAAAAACAAGATTGGGAGCTGACTGTGGCTCAGATCATGAACTCCTTATTGCAAAGCTCAGACTTAAATTGAAGAAAGTAGGGAAAACCACTAGACTATTCAGATATGACCTAACTCAAATTCCTTACAATTATATAGTGGAAGTGACAAATAGATTCAAGGGATTAGTTCTTATCGACAGAGTACCTGAAGAAATATGGATGGAGGTTTGTGACACTGTACAGGAGACAGAGATCAAGACCATCCCCAAGAAAAAGAAATGCAAAAAGACAAAATGGTTGTCAGAGGAGGGAGGCCTTACAAACAGCTGAGAAAAGAAGAGAAGCTAAAGTCAAAGGAGAAAAGGAAAGACATACCCATTTGAATGCAGAGTTCCAAATAATAGCAAGGAGAGATAAGAAAGCCTTCCTCTTTGATCAGTGCAAAGAAATTGAGGAAAACAGCAGAATGGGAAAGATTAGAGATCTCTTCAAGAAAATTAGAGATACCAAGGGAACATTTCATGCAAAGATGGGCACAATCAAGGACAGAAATGGTATGGACCTAACAAAAGCAGAAGATATTACAAAGAGGTGGCAAGAATACATAGAAGAACTATACAAAAAGATCTTCATGGCCCCGGTAACCATAATGGTGTGATCACTCACCTAGAGCCAGACATCCTGGAATGTGAAATCAAGTGGGCCTTAGGAGGCATCACTATGAACAAAGACAGTGAAGGTGATCAAATTCCAGTTGATCTATATCAAAATCTAAAAGATGATGCTGTGAAAGTGCTGCACTCAATATACCAGCAAATTTAGAAAACTCAGCAGTGGCCACAGGACTGGAGAAGGTCAGTTTTCATTCTAATCCCTAAGAAAGGCAAAGCCACAGAATCCTCAAACTATCACACAATTGTATGCATCTCATATGCTAGTAAAGTAATGCTCAAAATTCTCCAAGCAAGTCTTCAGTAGTACATGGACCAAGAACCTCCAGATATTCAAGCTGGATTTAGAAAAGCCAGAGGAACCAGAGATCAAATTGCCAACATCTGTTGGACCACAGAAAAAGCAAGAGCGTTCCAGAAAAACATCGACTTCTGCTTCATTGACTATGGCAAAGTTTTGACTGTGTGGATCACAAAAAAGTGTGGAAAATTCTTAAAGAGATGGGAATACCAGACCACCTAACCTGCCTCCGGAGAAATCTGCATGCAGGTCAAGAAGCAACAGTTAGAATTGGACATAGAACAATAGACTGGTTCCAGATAGGGAAAGGAGTAGGTCAAGGCTGTATGTTGTTACCCTGCTTATTTAACTTATATGCAGAGTACATCATGAAAAACGCTGGGCTGGATGAAGCATGAGCCGGAATCAAGATTGCCAGGAAAAATATCAATAACCTCAGATATGCAGATGAAACCACCCTTTTGGCAGAAAGTGAAGAAGAACTAAACAGTCTCTTGATGAAAGAGTGAAAAAGTTGACTTAAACTCAACATTCAGAAAACTAATATCATGGCATCTGGTCCCATCACTTTATGGCAAATAGATGGGGAAACAATGGAAACAGTGAGATACTTTTTTATTTTGGGGGTCTCCAAAATCACTGCAGATGGTGACTGCAGCCATGAAATTAAAAGATGCTTACTCCTTGGAAGGAAAGTTATGGCCAGCCTAGACAGCATATTAAAAAATAGAGACATTATTTTGCCAACAAAGGTTTGTATAGTCAAAGCTATGGTTTTTCCAGTAGTCATTTATGGGTGTGAGAGTTGAACCATAAAGAAAGCTGAGCACTAAAAAATTGATTCTTTTGAACTGTGGTGTTGTAGAAAACTCTTGATAGTCCCTTGGACTACAAGGAGATCAAACCAATCCATCCTAAAGGAAATCAGTCCTGAATATTCATTGGAAGGACTGACGTTGAAGCTGAAGGTGAAGCTCCAATACTTTGGCCACTTGAATCAAAGAACTGACTCACTGAAAAAGACCCTGATGCTGGGAAAGATAGAAGACAGGAGAAGGGTCGACAAAGGATGAGATGGTTGGATGGCATCACTGACTCGATGGACATGAGTTTGAGCAAGTTCTGGGAGTTAGTGATTGACAGGGAAGCCTGATGTGTTGCAGTCCATGGGGTCTCAAAGAGTCAGACACGACTGAAGTGACTTAGCATGCACTTCTGTGTCTCTTGTCATCTCTTCTTAGTATCTTCTGCTTCTGTTAGGTTCTTGCCATTTCCTAAATGTCCTTGCCAGGTCCTTTATTTTGCCCATCTTTGCATGAAATGTTCCTTTGGTATCTCATTTTCTTGAAGAGATCTCTAGTCTTTCCCATTCTAATGTTTTCCTCTATTTCTTTACATTGTTCACTTAAGAAGGCTTTCTTGTCTCTCCTTGCTCTAAAGCAAAAGTCCTCAGTGATTTCAGAGGAGGCTGAATGGCCCTCAGACCTAGTACGAAGTTTGAGCAGTGACACATACACTCCCTTCCATTGTTTACTGGGAATTCATGAAGGTCAGCAGAGCTTCAAGGGAGGGAGGCATAGACTTCACTTCTCAGTGGATGTTAAGATTTTGTGGATGCTTAAAACCCACCACGGTATATAAAATGGGAAATTGTTGATTCTAAGTTTCTGCCTTTAGTTCTGTCAATTTTGGCTTTGTGTATCTAAGACTTAGTATATATGAATTCCAGACCTGTTTAGCATCTTTCTGTACATTTTTACATTTTCCATTTTTTTTTTCTTTCTGTGCTTCATTCTGTCTCCTTTTAGTATTGCTATCTTGTGCTGGTCTGATGGAGTATTACACATATCCTCTGAGTTATTTCAAAAACTGACATTTTCAATTCTAGAATTTTTGTTAAATTCTTTGTGATCATTTCTCTGCCAAAATTCTATCTTGTCATTTCATTCTTTGAACATTTCATCCATGGTGATTTAAACTTTTGTCGGGTTAAGTCCAGTAGCCGGGTATCCTATACATTTCTTTCTAATGCATTTTTTCTTCATACATTTTTGTCAAATTGTTTATCTTTTGTGACTGAGTATTTGTGATTGACAGACATTATAGGTGAAAAATTGTAGAACTCCTTCAGAAAGGATCTTATTTTATAGCTTCCTCCAGACACCCAATTTAGGGTCAATCACCTTACTTGAAAGAGGGTGAAGAAAATAGAAACTGGGCATCCATTCCTTGGGAAAGGATCAGCTTTTAGTTCCCTTTCCTTTTACCATGCCCAGATCCTGGCTAATCTTCTCCCAGGCGGACCCTGAATAGTGCTTCATGTTCCCTGAGCTAGTGTGTCTGGTGAATCTCTGCTGAGCTTTTCAGAGTCTCAGCTCTTACCTCTGAATTGACAAAAGCCTCAGAGAAGTGGCTCACCTCTGCCCTTTATTCTCTCTGAGAGCTTGGCTCCAAAAACTCTCACTGCTTGGGTAGCTCAACAACAATATCAAAAGTATTGATAATTTCTCGCTTTTGTAAATTTATTCTTAGTGCAGCACTTGGCTTAAAACAGAACGTTTGGCATTGTCAGACACAGAACTCTTCATAGAGAAGGTGAACTCTAAAATTACCATGAGGTTACTGCTATGTTACAGCGTTTATCTCAGGCTCCACCACTTAGGTCATTATTTACCTTAATTCAATTTTCTGTTCTTTAACCCTCCCAATCCCCTGTTTCCGCAGGAAACCAGACCCAGGTGCTGCCCCAGTGCGATGACTCCGTGTCTGAACCAGCAGGCTCTGCAGCCTCAGAGGAGAGCACCCCCTACTGCTCAGGTGAGGGTCCCACAGGACAGAAGACCCTTCTCACTCCCCTGCCCCCTCGCCCCCCTCACCACCCGTCACCACCCCATTGTTCCATTTTTCTCTCCTCAGACAGCAGACAGCTCCGCCTGGTGGACGGGGGCGGTCCCTGCGCCGGGAGAGTGGAGATCCTTGACCAGGGCTCCTGGGGCATCATCTGTGATGACGGCTAGGACCTGGAGGATGCCCACGTGGTGTGCAGGCAGCTGGGCTGTGGAGAAGCCCTCAATGCCACGGGGTCTGCTCACTTCGGGGCAGGATCAGGGCCCATCTGGCTGGACGACCTGAACTGCACAGGAAATGAGTCCCACGTGTGGAGGTGCCCTTCCCGAGGCTGGGGGCGGCAGGACTGCAGACACAAGGAGGACGTGGGGGTCATCTGCTCAGGTGCGTGCTGCACACTGTCCACAGGCTGGGGGAGGGATGGGGCCCTGGAGGACGGGGTTCTGAGCCCTAATGGAGAGATGCTGAAAGGACCAGAGTAGGAGGCTTCCTCCCATGGAGCCTGTCTTTCCAGCAGACGAGAAGACGAGGTGCTTTCACTTCCTCCTGCAGTGGCTGAGATTCTGGTCCTTTCTTCTCAGCAGTGTTTCCTGCCAGAGCTTTTTCTCACAGTTTCCACGTGAAAGCAGGACTCACTCTGCAGTTCCCTGTCATAATACAGTCTAGAGATTCTGGTGACGTTGTAATGAAAGCATAGATTTATTCTGTTCAGTTCTGTTTGCTAGGAGTCTGACAATGGTCTCTGTGAGCCAACATCCCAGTGTCCACAGTGCTGCTTTCTTCCTGGATGCTCTGCGGCTTACTCTTTTCCCAGCCGTTCCTGGTTTATATGTGGCCTCATTCCTTGACTCAGGGCCCTCTTTCTTCTTCTCCTTCTCCTCCTTTTCCTTCTCCTTCTTCTCCTCCTCTCCTCCTCCTCCTCCTCCTCCTTCTCCTCCTTCTCCTCCTCCTCCTCCTCCTCCTCCTTCTTCTTCTTCTTCTTCAGATAACAGTGCCTATTCCAACTGTTCTTCCTCACTTACATTTCCCTCTAACTGGAGCTTTGCAAGGTGATCCATCTAAGGGTATTAGGGCTAAGGAGGTGATTAGGCTGGGCTCAGGTGATTAATACACATTGTTCCAGCTTAATCTCACCATCCCAAGGTCCTTATTAATCACATCTGTGAAGCCCCTTTCTAAATGTAAGGTAACATATCACAGGCTCCAGGATTGGGATGTGGACATTTCTGGGGGTTCATTATACTGTTGACCACCTCACTGGGCACATCACATCCTTTCACACAGTCTTTAGAAGTTTTCTCAGGAAGCAGGATTCAGCTCCCCTGCCCTGTAAGTGCTGGTTGGTCTTCCTCTGTTCATAATCACTACATCCTTGTGGTTGAAATAGAAAGATGGTTCAGATCAGATCAATCTCTCAGTCATGTCTGACTCTTTGCGACCCCATGAATCGCAGCACGCCAGGCCTCCCTGTTCATCACCAACTCCCGGAGTTCACTCAGACTCACGTCCATCGAGTCAGTGGTGCCATCCAGACATCTCATCCTCTGTTGTCCCCTTCTCCTCTTGCCCCCAATCCCTCCCAGCATCAGAGTCTTTCCCAATGAGTCAATTTTTCGCATGAGGTGGCCAAAGTACTGGAGTTTCAGCTTTAGCATCATTCCTTGCAAAGAACACCCAGGGCTGATCTCCTTCCGAATGGACTGGTTGGATCTCCTTGCAGTCCAAGAGACTCTCAAGAGTCCTCTCCAACACCACAATTCAAAAGCATCAATTCTTTGGCGCTCAGCCTTCTTCACAGTCCAACTCTCACATCCATACATGACCACAGGAAAACCATAGCCTTGACTAGACGAACCTTTGTTGGCAAAGTAATGTCTCTGCTTTTGAATATGCTATCTAGGTTGGTCATAACTTTCCTTCCAAGGAGTAAGCGTCTTTTAATTTCATGGCTGCAGTCACCATCTGCAGTGATTTTGGAGCCCCAAAACATAAAGTCTGACACCATTTCCACTTTTTCCCCATCTATTTGCCATGAAGTGATGGGACCAGATGCCATGATCTTCGTTTTCTGAATGTACAGCTTGAAGCCAACTTTTTCACTCTCCTCTTTCACTTTAATCAAGAGGCTTTTTAGTTCCTCTTCACTTTTTGCCATAAGGGTGGTGTCATCTGCATATCTGAGGTGATTGATATTTCTCCTGGCAATCTTGATTCGAGCTTGTGTTTCTTCCAGTCCAGCGTTTCTCATGATGTACACTATATATAAGTTAAATAAACAGGGTGACAATATACAGCCTTGATGAACTCCTTTTCCTATTTGGAACCAGTCTGTTGTTCCATGTCCAGTTCTAACTGTTGCTTCCTGACCTGCATACAAATTTCTCAAGAGGCAGATCAGGTGGTCTGGTATTCCCATCTCTTGAAGAATTTTCCACAGTTTATTGTGATCCACACAGTCAAAGGCTTTGGCATAGTCAATAAAGCAGAAATAGATGCTTTTCTGGAACTCTTTTGCTTTTTCCATGATCCAGTGGATGTTGGCAATTTGATCTCTGGTTCCTCTGCCTTTTCTAAAACCAGCTTGAACATCAGGAAGTTCACGGCTCACATATTGCTGAAGCCTGGCTTGGAGAATTTTGAGCATTACTTTGCTAGCATGTGAGATGAGTGCAATTGTGTGGTAGTTTGAGCATTCATTGGCATTGCCTTTCTTAGGGATTGGAATGAAAACTGACCTTTTCCAGTCCTATGGCCACTGATGAGTTTTCCAAATTTGCTGGCATATTGAGTGCAGTATTTTCACAGCATCATCTTTCAGGATTTGAAATAGCTCAACTGGAATTCTATCACCTCCACTAGCTTTGTTCGTAGTGATGCTTTCTAAGGCCCACTTGACTTCACATTCCAGGATGTCTGGCTCTAGGTCAGTGATCATACCATCGTGATTATCTGGGTCGTGGAGATCTTTTTTGTACAGTTCTTCTGTGTATTTTTACCATCTCTTCTTAGTATCTTCTGCTTCTGTTAGGTCCATACCATTTCTGTCCTTTATCAAGCCCATCTTTGCATGAAATGTTCCTTTGGTATCTCTGATTTTCTTGAAGAGATCCCTAGTCTTTCCCATTCTGTTGTCTCCCTCTATTTCTTTGCATTGATCGCTGAAGAAGGCTTTCTAATCTCTTCTTGCTATTCTTTGTAACTCTGCATTCAGATGTTTATATCTTTCCTTTTCTCCTTTGCGTTTTGCTTCTCTTCTTTTCACAGCTATTTGTAAGGCCTCCCCAGACAGCCATTTTGCTTTTTTGCATTTCTTTTCCATGGGAATGGTCTTGATCCCTGTCTCCTGTACAATGTCACGAACCTCATTCCATAGTTCATCAGGCACTCTATCTATCAGATCTAGGCCCTTAAATCTATTTCTCACTTCCACTGTATAATCATAAGGAATTTGATTTAGGTCATATCTGAATGGTCTAGTGGTTTTCCCTACTTTTTCAATTTAAGTCTGAATTTGGCAATAAGGAGTTCATGGTCTGAGCCACAGTCAGCTCCTGTTCTTGTTTTTGCTGACTGTATAAAGCTTCTCCATCTTTGGCTGCAAAGGATATAATCAATCTGATTTCGGTGTTGACCATCTGGTGATGTCCATGTATAGAGTCTTCTCTTGTGTTATTGGAAGCAGGTGTTTGTTATGACCAGCGCATTTTCTTTGCAAAACTCTATTAGTCTTTGCCCTGCTTCATTCCATTTTCCAAGGCCAAATTTGCCTGTTACTCCAGGTGTTTCTTGACTTCCTGCTTTTGCATTCTAGTCCCCTATAATGAAAAGGACATCTTTTTTGGGTGTTAGTCCTAAAAGGTCTTGTAGGTCTTCATAGAACCATTCAACTTCAGCTTCTTCAGCATTACTGGTTGGGGTATAGACTTATATTAATGGACAAAGTCAGGTGAAAGTGAGGCAAAAGTCAGTCTTCTCATCCAGTGGACATCTCCTCTGCTGGATTGGGGATGTATGGTCACAGTTTCTGGGGGAGAGGAAAACCCAGAGCACTGAGTGGAATGCTCACTGTGTCCCATCTCCTCCCTTTCAATCTTAAGAGTTCCTGGCCCTCAGGATGGTGAGCGAGGACCAGCAGTGTGCTGGGTGGCTAGAAGTTTTCTACAATGGGACTTGGGGCAGTGTCTGCCACAGCCCCATGGAAGATATCACTGTGTCCATGATCTGCAGACAGCTTGGCTGTGGGGAGAGTGGAATCCTCAACTCTTCTGTTGCTCTTAGGGAAGGTTCTAGACCCCAGTGTGTAGATGGAATCCAGTGTCAGAAAACTGACACCTCTCTCTGGCTGTGTCCTTCTGACCCTTGGAATTACACTTCATGTTCTCCAAAGGAGGTAGTGTCCAGGTGACTTACTGTTTCTGTGTCTATCCCAGCCCTGTAGGATGTCGTTAGTGCGGTTTTATATTTTGCAATCTAAGTGATGAATTTAGGTCGAATCTACAAAATGTGTGTGCTTGTATTTGTAGTGGAATGTGGAGACAAATATATAAACAGTTACAGTTGTTTCAGCTAGTGGTCACATGCAGTGAATGCTTCAGTCCAATAGATAATGAGCCTGTATTTACCCTTGTCGTTTGGACTGAACCAAGGATGATAGATATTCATGTTTGGGGACAAGCCTACCCCCAGCTGTCCCTGATCCAGTATTTCTCATCATTGCTTCTACAGGAGGGAGACACCAGAGCTGTCCAACTGCTGCCCCCTGCACAGGTACGTCAGCCCCGCCCCCTCCCCTGTGGCTCCCAGGGACTCCTTCTTCCCACAAGGGGCAGTCACAGGAGGGGCTGCTGCCTTTTCAGACAGAGAGACGCTCCGGCTCAGGGGAGGAGACAGCAAGTGCTCAGGGCGGGTGGAGATCTGGCACAGCGGCTCCTGGGGCACCGTGTGTGATGACTCCTGGAGCCTGGCAGAGGCTGAGGTGGTGTGTCAGCAGCTGGGCTGTGGCCAGGCCCTGGAAGCCATGTAGGCCACAGGGTTTGGCCCTGGAAATGGGAACATCTGGCTGGACGAGGTGCAGGGGCCAGGAGTCCTCCCTGTGGGATTGTGCTGTGGAGCCCTGGGGGCAGAGTGACTGCAAGCATGAGGAGGATGCTGGTGTGAGGTGTTCTGGTGAGTGAGAGGCTCGGGGTCTGCCCTGGGTGAGCTGGGGCAGCGCAAGGACAGTGGGCTGGGCTGGGGGGTGGTGGGGAGTTTGTATTCAGACAGTGTCCCGGTCCTGGGGCCTTGATCTATGATGTAGAAGCTGGGAGGACTGGACACTGATTTTGTGGAGACTGAAGGGTGATTTCAGGGCTCAGGAGAGAAAAATGGGCTGCCCTGCATCTGGTCAATCACCCTGCTCCCAACTCCTGTTTTTTCTCTGGGTGAAAAAATTGCATTGCCCTCCCCAACCACACCCTAGTAAGTGGCTCAGACAGTCAAGAATCTGCCTGCAATGCAAGAGACTGGGCTTTGGTCCCTCAGTCAGGAAGATCCCCTGGAGGAGGAAATGGCAACCCACTCCATTATTCTTGCCTGGAGAATTCCATGGACAGGGGAACCTGGTGGGCTATAGTCCAGGGGGTCACAAAGAGTTGAACACGACTGAGTGACTAACACTTTCACTTTCACCTATTTCTGGCCAATTTTCTTTCTCCAAACTCCTACTTTTTTTGGCTGTAAGAATTACATTGCCAGCCCCGCAACTGCCCCCCAGTAAGTATAGTGCCAGGATTCCTGGGCAGGGTAGATATTCAGAGTCTTGGGACCTGTTCTGTGGATTCTCTGACAATGAAAGAGAGCAAAGAGCTTGAGGAGCCCCTGACTGGTGGGGGTGAACCAGAGCAGTATGTTGGGGAACTCCTCTGCCTTGGTCCCCTGGGTCAGAGGGTTCTCATGCCCAGGGGTCCAAGAGAAGCTGATTCCCATTTTGAAGAGTCTAAAGTTCTCCCACCTGCCCTTAAGTGTTGCTCCTCATCAGTGAGATGCAAATTCCAGGCCTGTTTGATCCCCAAGGAGAAGGGATGAACTGGGTCCTCAGAGGCTGTCTTGGCATGGCAGCTCCCTGATAACCCCTGGCTCTGCCTTGGGGTCACACTGGCCAGAGTGGAGTTGACCCATCTCAGGATGAGACCCAAGGGAGCCCAGTCACTGTCTAACGCTGGAACACCATCATCTGGAGCTCCCGGAAATGCTGGCTCAGGGATTTCTCTATGCCCAGGACCTTCTCCACACCCTCTTGCCTTGTTCTCCTTAGGGACCAGAACAACCTCAAATCCTCTCCCTGGTGCCTTCTCCCTGCCTGAGGTCCTCTGCTTCATATTGGGAGCCCTTCTCTTCCTGGTCCTCATCATCCTGGTGACTCAGCTGTTCAGATGGAGAGCAGAGCGCAGAGGTGGGCTGCAGGGGGAACTGGGGACCAGGGAGAGTGTGTGGAGGCAGGAGATGGAGCAGATGTGAGGAGAGAAACCTGGGCCAGGTCTCTGTTCTGAGTCTGCAGACTCCATGTGCTCTGTGCTGATCTCTAAAGGCTGAGTGTACACAGGTTCTTAGGACTGGGATGTGAATTCTCATATGACATGGCCTCTTCTGTGAGAGAAGAAAGAGTTGAGGCTGAGCTGTGGATTCAGGTCAGATGAGGAGAGAAGGTACACACACGATGCATGGGGTGGGAGACAATGCTGAGGTCCCAGCAGCCCATGTGAGCACTGGGGAGATGAAGGGTGGGCTGGCTGGATCGGGGTATCTGGAGCAGCATCTCTGACCTGCTGGGGGATCTCTCAGCCTTATCCAGTTATGAAGATGCTCTTGCTGAAGCTGTGTACAAGGACCTAGATCACCTTGTGACACAGAAAGGGGATCTTCTGGGCAGCCCAGGTGGGTGTCTCTGCCTGCCCTCCTGGGACTTCTGGTTGTCATCACCCACTGGCTGTGCACATCTTCTCAGTGTCTGCAGACCTCATGTATACCCCAAGCTCACAGAGGCGGCTCTCCAAAGAGAGATGAGCCCCGAGCCTCCATCTGTGCTGCAGTAGCCAGGCCTGTCTCCGCGTTTCTTCTCAGTCTTAACACATGTTCTGTGGGTGTCCGGAGGGTCATTTCTGTGTATTCTGTGACATTTTCCTACACTTTACGATTCCTATCAGATGACTCAGTGAATAAAATGCCATGTTACATGAGGGACAATGAAGACAACAATGACCACAGATCTGATCCAGGTAATAGAGGTGGACCCGCTGAAACTGGATGTTGGGGAGGAGAGTTTCCCTCATAGAGATGAGATGCAAGGGAAACAGTATTCCTTTAATGGACCAGAGGGATCCCTTGTGTCCAGATGGGGTCTGTTCTCCCCCTTCTCTAGCTGTTCTGCAATGTCTCATGCTGGGGCTGGGCTCTCTGTGTCCTTAGTCACTCTCATTCGGTCACAACAGGCACATATTTAAAAGAAAACATTATCTGGAAACATCTCTAAAATCATTGTGGATGGTGACTGCAGCCATGAAATTAAGACACTCGCTTCTTGGAAGAAAAGCTCTGACAAACCTAGACAGTGTATTAAAAAGCAAAGACATCACTTTGCTGACAAAGGTCCGTATAGTCAAGGCTATGGTTTTTCCAGTAATCATGTACAGTTGTGAGAGCTGGACCATAAAGAAGGTAGAGCACTGAAGAATTGATGCTTTTGAACTGAGGTGCTGGAGAAGACTCTTGAGAGTCCCTTGGACAGTAAGAAGATCAAATCAGTCAATATTAAAGGGAATCAACACTGAATACACATTGGAAGAACTGATGCTGAAGCTGAAGCTCCAATACTTTGTCCACCTGATGGGAACAGCTGACTCATTGGAAAAGACCCTGATGCTGGGAAAGATTGAGGGCAGAAGGCGAAGAGGGTGACAGAGGATGAGATGGTTGGATGGTGTCACCGATTCAATGGACATGAACTTGGAAAAACTCCGGCAGATGGTGAGGGACAGGGAAGCCTTTCATTCTGCAGTCCTTGGAGTTGCAAAGAGTCAGACATGACTTGGCGACTGAACAACAACAACAACATCTGGAAAACATAATTTGTCAAAATTTTATAGTAATGCTCATTGGTATAAGAGTTGCTTTGAGATATGTAATTTTAATCGGGAAATGTTGTTGTTGTTGTTGAGTTGCTCAGTCATGTCTGACTCTTTGTGACCCCATGGACTTCAGCACGCCAGGTTTCCCTGTCCATCATCAGCTCCTGGAGCTTGCTTGAACTCATGTCCATTGAGTCAGTGATCCTATCTAACTATCTCATCCTCTGTCATCCTCTTGTTCTCCTGCTGTCAATCTTTCCCAGCATTAGGGTTTTTTCTAATGAGACAGTTCTTCACATCAGGTGGCCAAAGTATTGGAGCTTCAGCTTCATCATCAGTCCTTCCAGTGACTATTCAGGGTTGATTTCCTTTAGGATTGACAGTTTTGATCTCCCTGCAGTCCAAGGGACTCTGAAGAGTCTTCTTCAACACCACAGTTCAAAAGCATCAATTCTTTGATGTTCAGCCTTCTTTATGGTCCAACTCTCACATCTATACATGACTACTGGAAAAACCATAGCTTTGATTATATAGACATTTGTTGGCAAAGGAAGTATTGATATGTATAAAATCATTTGTTTGGTTTATGGGCACACCAGCATGAAATACAACCTTAGAAAAAATTCTGTTGCAACAAAGAGTGACTGGTACTTTTGTTTAGTGGCTCAGAAACTCTGGGTCAGAAGGGATCTTAGGTATTTCCCAGACCAACCCACTTCCTGTGGTTTCATCTGACCCTTGCTCTGCCTTTGGAAGCCCCAGATCAGAGGACTGATGCCCTTGGTGAGGATTACGATGATGCTGAAGAGGTACCATTGCCTGGGGCTCCTACTGCCTCTCAGGGGAGTGAGGAGGAAGTGCCCCCAGAGAAGGTGGATGTGACGAGGTCCTCTCAGACAGGTGAGTGGAGTTAGCTGATCTCCTGCAATCTTTGGTCTCTATCCTGGAAATGGTGAATTTGAGCTGCTCAGTGTCCATCCCTCATAGATATTCCAATTTTGGATGACCTCAAATAGTTGATAGCATAATTTTGATCTTATTCCTTTCTTTAATGCTTTCAGACTCCTGGGGAGAAGAGGAAGCACTCTAGTATTAGTAACTGTGTCTGCATGGCTTTATCCTTCATGTGCCTGCATTAACACTTGCAGATTACTTGAGCATATTTACCTAATACAAAAATAGAATAACTGAATAACCTTTTGTGCTGTCTCATATGTGAAATGCAGTTAGAGATTTTAAAGACTATGTTAGTATTGGAATTTGTAAAGCATTTTTATACTTTAAAATGCACTCTGACCATAGGTCAACCCAAATATGTGTAAAGTGGATGGTATATATGGCCCTAAAAAACAAAAGCATGATGGTGGATTATGGACTCAGAATTTGTGGGCAGGTTCATGTTAATCTGCTCCACACATTTCAGTGGCCAAGGAAATACACTCATTCTCCATCAAGGGTATTTCTCCATCTGAGGTTCATGTGTTTCCTGGGGAGGGGCAACTGCAGAAGGATCCTGTGGTTGCTTTTGTGGGCTTTGGGGAACACAAGTCAAGACCACCAAGAGCAGAGTTGGATGGTCAGTGAGGAGCTGAGATTTCTCCAGATGTGATCTTCTACCTCCCTCTCCTTGTTGATTCAGACCTGTTGATTATGAAAAAAGAAAATTTTATACCCCTTCTAGAGTTTCTTCCCTTCTTGGGCATCTCCTTGCTGATTGTGTAGCCTGGGAACAGATCTTTAATCCAGGATTTCCCATTTGAGTTGAGACCTCAGATGGGCTGAATCCTTTTTTGGGGGGTTGGGGGTGGGGAGGGACAGTGCTGCAAGACTTGCAGGTCTTAGTGCCTGAAACAGAAATTGTACCTGGGCTACAGAAGTGAAAGCACCAAGTCCTGACCACTGGACCACTAACTAGCCAATTCCTGGGCCGGATCTTGAGAAGACAGCCCTGATCCATCCTCACTGAAATAAACATGAAATAGCCTGAGCCTCCCTGAGTGCACCTGGATCCCAGGGATGCTTTGTCATCACCACTTATTTGACTCACTTCCACCACAGGGCTCTGTCAGGTCCCTTTGCTTCAGTTCTAATCAAATGTTTCGTTCCTACTTCAGGTTCTTCTCTGAATATCTCTAGAGAGGTGGCTGATCCTAGGGAAGAAGAAGAGAGCCCCTGGTTGCTCCAGGGGGAGGAAGCAGACACTGGGTACGATGATGTTGAACTAAGTGCTCTGGAAACATCCATAGTTACTTCCCCATGATGTATTAAATATGAGATGTTGTCTCAGATATTCTAATTGCCCATATTTTAATAGAGTAGTGCTGACCTATAATTGTATTATATGGAAATTGCTCATAATGAAATATTCTCAATAAAATAACTTTTTGCTTTGTTGACAATGGCAAGATTCATTCCAAATGCTCTTAGAGGATTGGTACTCAATCACAATTTCCTTATAAGGAAATACCAGATGAGTGAACTGACTTGTCTCACCTCCCCAAATGCTAATTAAGGCATGACTTCACTCAGGCTCAGAAATGCTCCAGGTCACTCTTCTTAGACAGCAGATTCTAAACTTTGTCCACACTCACACCTTCATTCTTAGCAAGGTGAACTTGTGTGGGGGGCGGAAATCCTAAACCTTCCTATATGCTCTTCCCCTTTCCCAAGATGTCACACCATCTGTTTTTATTCAGTTATTGGGCACCAGATTGGGTGTGAGTTTCAAAGTTGAGGGTAAGAAATTGGCTGGTGGAAGAGAATGCATACAGCTTTCCTTACCCTGCCTAAATTCTCAAGGCCAATTAAAAATCTCACTCTACATAACTACCTCTTCCTTTTTATCTCCCATTCCCTAGGTTACTTTTTTCAGTTTTTTCCTCAAGTGCATATAGACTCTTTATCTCTCTTCTCCCATGTCTAGTTGGTTATCAAATCCTTTTAAATCTAGTCTTGCCTCTCCATCACTTTCTACTACTTCTTCAGGATGTTGTCATTTCTTGTCTGTCCAATTATCTAGCATTTAAAGTGAATTACATCAACTCGTATCTCTCTCCAAGTTGGTGAAGGGCAAATCGGTGCTACCTCATACCCTGTATCCAGGTGGGACAAAGTGAAAATGTTAGTCACTCAGTGGTGTCCGAATCTTTGCCACCCTGTGGACTGTAGCCTGCCAGGCTCCTCTGTCCATGAGATTCTCCAGGCAAGAATACTGGAGTGGAGTGGGTTACCATTCCCTTTTTCAGGGGGTCTTCCCCACCCAGAGATCGACCCCAGGTCTCCTGCCCAGCAGGCAGATTCTTTACCATCCGACCCACCACTGAGGGGCATCAGGTGGGATAAAGGGGCAAGAAATTGGAGAATAAGACAGAGGGGATCTAGAAGAAGGGATATAGACAGAAAGATGAGGGATTTGGGGCTATGTGAGTTTTATTGATGTCAATGGAGGCATCTGATATGACTGAACTCTTAGAGGAAGAATTTCAGACCAATAGGCTTCTCTGAAAACATGTTGTTTAAAGAGTCCTTTAATCTGGT
Organism: Bos mutus; assembly: GCF_027580195.1. NCBI lineage: Eukaryota > Metazoa > Chordata > Mammalia > Artiodactyla > Bovidae > Bos > Bos mutus. The sequence continues at coordinate 236,480 of NW_027219475.1, forward strand.
AACTGTTGAAAATGTAAATGTGATCCTGCTGTGATTGTTCAGGGTAGAGAGAGCTGTCTTGTAGGGGTGACCAAGTAAACAATACATTTCCACAATACCCTGACTCCCATCCCATTTCATTGTGGACATTTGGAGAAGCTGCTGAACTAATATAAGACCTGAGAGTGCTGGCCTGAGTATGATTTGTGGCCAACCTGTTATTTAGTTGATGGCTCTGGATGATGTCCAAGGCTCCAACCTACTCTCATGCTTGTAATCTCTGTAATTTTTTTTTCTGTGCTGGGGATTAGAGATCCCTAGGGTTTCTCCAAGTGCAGCTCATGTGGCCATTTGCCATTGGGAAGTGATGAAATAAGTGACAGAGTAAAGTGTACCCATAAAGAATATTATATTTTATTCCTGATTCACGGTATCCATGAAGCCAAAAGAGCTGGTTACTATAATTCTGGGTGATAAAAATCATATAAAATTATGGGAGAGGAGAGGAGGACAAGATTTCCCACCTAGACTTGGGAGAGTCTCAGGATGAGCCTATTATGGATTGAGTGCTCAAAACTGGCCAGGAGTTGGTGAATAGACTTTTGGACTGTTTAGATCAGGAAGATGAGGGCAATCATTCCAAGTTATCCATGTGGCCTGTGAAGGGGCCTTTTGTGAGGGGTGGTTTGGGAGGGTTTATCGTTCCAGGGTCTGTCACAAAAACAAGAAAACTTCTCTGCAGAGTATTAATTATGACAAGGCAGCCAGAATGTCATGTGGGGAAAGTATTTATAGGAAATTCTTTCCTATCTGTAGTGCACTTAGCATGTTAAGCTTGGAGGCCTGTCCTATGTTATTTGGGAAGACCCAGTGAAAGTCTCTAGGATTTTTCTGAAACCTCACAGGCACTTACCACCCATAAATACTTTATTCTGGCAGAATGGAGTAAGTTACAAAGACATGAAAATGTCAGGGATTATGTTTCATGGCAACTTTCAATGTAAAACCCTGTGTCGCAGGTAATGATATGATTTCTACAGATGAAAAAAAAATTCCTTTAATCATAGTTCCATGTAAAAACAATAATTATGAAGAAGACAGGATTCTCATTTATTTGACAAAAAATATTACAGAGTTGTCTTTTAAGAATTTCTTGCTTCAAACATGGTGCTACATGGTGCTAAGCTCCACATCATCATATCCAGGCTCTTCTTGTCTCAGGACCAATGAGGACTCCTTCTCTTCCACCCCAGAGTCAACAGTTTCTCTCAGAGACTTCAGAGACATGCCTGAAACAGTAAGGAGAGTCTGGTTTTAGTGGTGACAAAATGACAAGACACAACCTTTGATGGAAGGATAGTAAAAGGGGCCACAAAGTATCTGAGGTGAGGGGGAGCACCCAGCATTGTCTAAAAGTCTAGATTGAGCTACTTCATACTGACTCAGCTACTCCATGCAACATCTTGTCTGGACCTTGGAAGTTGGAAAGAAGATGGACCAATAATGGCCAGGAGTGGAAAGGAGATGTGCATGCCTCTTCAACACTCGGTGGGTCTGATTTCTCAAGAAGTAGAGACAGGAGATGACCTCTGTAGAGTGCCTTAGATGCCCTCTTCTGAGCACCTCAGCAACAGAACCAGCCTGACAAGCAAGCTCTATGAGAACACTCTGGGTCCTCTGTCAGATGCCAGAAATGGGCAACTCAACCAAATTTCACAACCTCCTGCTCCCCAGGGACCATATCCCCACATATAGGCAGAAAGCCTAGTCCTTGGGAATGAGGGTCTTCATCTGGCAATTGAAGTGAGAGAAAATTTTCTCTTGGTTCCCATCTAGTGCTGAGATTTATGATTCTGTAGTTAAGGCTATTTCAGATTCTGCTTTAATAGTGAGCAATCAACTTTAAATATATGGTTACACAGATTTCTCAAAACAAGTTTTATAGCTCATAAATTTAATTTATACTGCCATTAAAAACATTTCAGATTAGTTCTCACAATTTGAAAAATCTCCAAATTTATTGTCAAAACATATATTTCAATTTGGGGTATGAAAATGGAAACAAAGCCTCTGTAACTCATACAAATGTGTCTTTATCCAATTGATGATGGACACGGACAAGAGAACACAGTATGTTCTCCTCTTAGAAGAGATGAAGTAGCTCCAATATTCCAGAGATAATAAAAAGTCAATAATACCTGGTATATGTGGTGCATGCATGCTCACTCGTGTTTGACTCTTTGCAACCCCGTGGACTATAGCCCACAAGGCTCTTCTGTCCACATGATTTTCCAGGCAAGAATACTGGAGTGGGTTGCCATTTCTTTCTCCAGGGACTCTTCCTGACTCACGGATCGAATTCAAGTCTCTTTTGTCTCCTGCATTTGCAGGCAGAGTCCTTACTACTGCACCACCAGGGAAACCCAAACAAGGCTACCCCAGTTCTGATAGTAAAGAAACACTGACAGTTGATGAGTCAAACTCATCTTCTCCATGATGATGAAGTTAGGCTACTGAGCTGTCAACTCACCAGTCTGGGAATACCTGGCACCACCTCTATCATCTGGGAAAAAGTTATTCTCATTCATCCCAGGGAAGAAAGGATTTATGGGAACAGGTAACTCATCAACATCATCATAACCATTTCCTATGGTGTTGATGTTCTGTCCCGGAGGCTCTGAAAACAGATAAGAACTTAGGTGAAAAAGCAAAATATGAGTTGGACTAAGTGATGCTCCAAGTCCCTTCTGAGGCAGAGATTCAAATAAATGACTAATATATACTCCATATTCCAGGGCTGTTAAAGGCATGTAGTTTATTTCAGTGTGCTCAGAAATCATTTAAACCTTCTAAATATTCCAATATATCAGGGTCAATCATATTTTTCTAGTATGGTCTCTCATATCATAAAGCATCAACAAAATCTATAATGCTATGAGTTTTAGGTACTCTTTTTGAGCATGTGGTACAGAGTTGTAACACATACTATGCACATAAAAGTGACTGGGGAGCATGAATCTGATCCAAGAGAACCCAGGTGTCTGTGCTCTCTGAAGCTCTGGAAGACACAGAGCTGGTGGGAGAGGGAGCCTGGACATCTGTTACTCAGAGACAGGATATTCCACCATCCCAGTTACAGGACGCCTGGGTTTCAGTCCCTTTTAGTCGTCCATCTTTACTAACTGGAAAAGGTCCAGGAAGGCATTCTTCTTTCTCTGTGCATGTGAGCATGCTCAGTCATGTCCGACTCTCTGCGACCCCACGGACTATAGCCTGCCAGGCTCCTCTGTCCATGGGATTCTCCAGGCAAGAATACTGTAGTGGTTTGCCGTGCCCTCCTCCAGGGAACCTTCCCAACCCAGGGATCAAACCCTATCAAGACACAAGACACCCGCTTGTGTCTCCTGCATTAGCAGGTGGAGTCTTTATTATCGCACCACCCGGGAAGCCCATCTAGGTATAAGAGTCTACCCCAATTCCAACAATAAGAACAACTGACTGTTAAGTGGGTCAAAACTCATCTTCTCCACACGATGAAGTCAGGTTACTGAGCTGTCAACTCACTTGTCTGGGAATAACGGGCGCCACCTCTGTCCTCTGGGGAAAAGTTATTTTCATTCATCCCAGGGAAGAAAAGATTTACAGGAACAGGTAACTCATCGACATCATCATAACCATTTCCTGTGGTGTTGATACGCTGTCTCAGAGGATCTGTAAACAGACACGGACTTAGGTGGAATAGCAAAGTATGTGTTGGACTATGTGATGGCCTAAGTCCTTTCTAATGCAGAAGTTCAAACAACTGATAAATATAGACTCTATATTCCAAGGTCGTGTCAAAGGCATGTATTTGATCTCACAGTGCTCAGAAATCATTTAAATCTTTTAACTATTTCAATATATCAGGGTCAGTCATATTTTTCTAACACGGTCTCTCATATCATAAAGCATCAACAAAAGCTATTATGCTATGAGTTTCAGGTACTATTTCAAGCATATGATACAGATTTATAACATATACTGTGCACTTATCAGTGACTGGGGAGGATGAATCTGGACCAAGAGAACCCAGGTGTCTGTGTGCTCTCTAAGGCTCTGGGAGACACAGAGCTGGTGGGAGAGGGATCCTGGACATCTGTTACTCAGAGACAGGATATCCCACCATCCCAGTCACAAGATGCCTGGGTTTCAGTCCCTTCTAGACCTTGGTTGACCTTAGGATCTCACCTCCAGGGGTTGTCCATCTTTATTATCTGGAGAAGACCCAGAGAGGACATTGTCCTTTCTCCAGTTCCTTGTAAGTAAGAGTTTCTGGTCATTGGTAACTACCAGCACTGATCACTCCATATATTCCAGGGCTTATCAATAGCAATATTTGTGTCTCAATATATACAAAAATCCATGAAATAATTAAAATATCAGACTGAATCTGGATCCAACTATAGTTTCCAATGTTCTCTTTAGCCACACAATTTTGAGTTTATCAGTTTCAGATATTTTTTAAATGGTCTTAAAATCTTTAATGGTACATTAGATAATAATGTACTATTAGATCCATGCATGCTCAGTTGCTTCAGTTGTGTCCAACTGTTTGAGACCCTGTGGACTGTAGCCTGCCAGGCTCCTCTGTCCGTGGGGATTCTCTGGCCAAGACTACTGGAGTCAGTTGCCCTGCCCTCCTTCAGAGGATCTTCCTGATCCAGGGATCAAACCAACATCTCTTATCTCTCTGCATTGGCAGGCAGGTTCTCTACCACTAGCGCCACCTGGGAAGCACTACATATTCAGTCTGTAACTGGGTAGAAGTGGCCATGAATACAGAGAACTACGTCTGACCTTTCCACTTCTGAGGTCATAGAGTGGGCAAGAGAGGGAAAAAGTTGTTGTGAACTAGAGAAAAGAGATCCTTCCTGTGGATGATTAAGACATCCTGTGATGTCTTAATCACAGGAAGAGATCCTCAGACACAATTCCTCCTCCGCATCCCCACCATCCAAGGGAAGACCTGCTACCTGAGGCAGAGTCGGGGTCTCCATCCTCTCCATCATCCCCTGTGTAATACGGCAGCTTAGTTGCTGAGTCATCAGACAGGTTACCTGGTAGGGAGAAAAGCATCATAGAAAAATGGAAACCTTTGCCCTGTCATGGTAGGATGCCTGCTGTCATAGTTTAGAGGAAATATTGAGACTTCAGACTTGTAGAGAGAAGGCTTGGAACTCCATGTGAAGTTGGCTTAATAAGGTTAGGTCTCTGTTTGCTGAAAATAACACACAGCCAACTCATGATCAGAGGGGAGGGCGTGGGACTTACCTTGGCTGTCCAACAGGTCCTTCTTCCCTGGTTTTATGATGTCATCAATCTTCTGGTACACAGCTTCATCAACAGCAGCTTCAAAATCAGATAACTCTGGGAAAGTGGCATGAGTTAGAGACTGACCCTGGAGTTAATCCCTTTATCAACAGAAAAGGCCTTCAGTGCTCTCCAGCGTTGCCCCTTGGGGAACCACTCTGGGCTGCTCAGGCTCCTTTCTTAGCTACATGGAACAGAACTAGATTTCCTGACCCTGACCTTGATCTCACACTCAATATCCACTGGCACTGTTCACACAGGAAGTCATAATTCTCAAGAAATTTTACATTCGACCCAGGACCAAGGATTCCATTCTTTCAAATCCTGTTGTCTACTGTAGAAAAGGTGGGATTTTACCAGATAATGAGCATGGAGACCAATACTTGTGCACTTTCTTGATGTCACAACAGACTCAATTCCTTTCCCACCACTTTCCAGATCATTTAGCATCCCTAAGGCCCACCTTGGTGCTCTGCTCTCCATCTGTGTAGCTGAATCCCCAGGATGATGAGGACCATGAAGAGAAGGGCTCCGAGGATGATGCAGATGATCATGGGAAGGGAGAGGATGCCAGGGTCTGGAGCTGAGTCAAAGTGGACCATAGGGTTTTAGGAGGGTCATAAGTCCAGAGAAACCCTTCTGTCCTTATACTGGTCTTCTTCTGAGTCTTCAAGACCATGAAGTCACTACTAAGACACAATGGGTTTGCCTGAACCCCAAGATGTGATCGACAGAGGTCTTTCCCTGAGCTATGTCAAGTGTCTTCTCATTTTGGTTCTAGAGGATTTTTACAGGATGAAAGTTGGTAAAGCTCTGGAGGACATCAGCTGCCACTGCTTAACAGGATTGTAAACGAGATCATTAAGGTTTTCTGTACTGATATGGGTAGTTTTGTTGAAATATAAAGATATATAGTGCAAGTGCCTGAAAATATGGGGATCTCCACAATCACACTGCTCAGAGCAGCAGAACCACTTACTTCCATGGCTGGAGGGAACTGCTGTTCTCTCACAGTGAGAGAAGGAAAAAAAGAATGGATTACTGTACTGAGTTAATTGGAAAAAGCCATCAGGTTACATCTATCATTATGGGCATATCATTCTCTCCCAGATCCCAGGAAATCAGATAATAGCTTTTTCTCGAGCCAGAGCACAAAGCAGCAGGTTATCCCAGGAAGTGCTCTGGATACAAACTCACATTTGTCCTCCACTCACTAGGATGAACACCGAGCCCCTCACTCACCAGAGCACCTCACACCAGCATCCTCCTCGTGCTTGCAGTCGCTCTGTCCCCAGGGCTCAGCAGCACAGTCCCACAGGGAGGACTCCTGGCCCCCGCACCGCACCTCATCCAGCCAGATGCTCCCGTTTCCAGGGCCAAATGTCGCAGCTGGCACAGCTTCCAGGGCCGGGCCACAGCCCAGCTGCTGACACACCACCTCAGCCTCTGCCAGGCTCCAGGAGTCATCACACACAGTGCCTCAGGAGCCGCTGTGCCAGACCTCCACCCGCCCTGAGCACTCGCTGTCTCCTCCCCTGAGCCGGAGCGTCTCTCTGTCTGAAAAGGCAGCAGCCCCTCCTGTGACTCCCCTGGTGGGAGGAAGGAGCCCCTGGGAGCCACAGGGGAGGGGGCGGGGCTGACGTACCTGTGCAGGGGGCAGCAGTTGGACAGCTCTTGTGTTTCCCTCCTGTAGAAGCAATGATGAGAAGTGCTGGATCAGGGACTGCTGGGGCTGGTCTTGTTCCCAAACAAGATTATCAAAGGTCCTTGGCTCAATCCAAACAACAAGTAAAAACAGAGGTTTCATCATCTAATGGGCTGAGACATTAACTACATCTTGCCACAAGCTGAAATTTCTTTATCTCTTTGCTGTTTACCAGGTCCATACCGCACAACGAATACAAATACGTGGAAACACAGACAGAAACATAGCCCACCTTTTTCTAGATTCAACCTAAATTCATCACTTAGACTGAAAAACATAAAATCACACTAACAACATCCTACGGGGTTGGGACAGACACAAAAACAGAACAGTAATTTACCTGCACATGAGATATAGGCTTCGTCCTTTGGATAGCATGAGTTGTAATTCCAAGGGTCAGAAGGACACTGCCAGAGAGAGGTATCAGTTTTCTGACAACGGATTCTATCTACCCACCGGGGTCTAGAACCTTCCTAAGAGCAACTGAAGTGGTGAGACTTCCACTGTTCCCACAGTCAAGCTGTCGGCAGATCATGGACACAGTGATGTCTTCCATGGGGCTGCGGCAGATACTGCCCCAGGTCCCATTGTAGAAAACTTCCAGCCACCCAGCACACTCCTGGTCCTTTCTCACCATCCTGACAGCCAGGAAATCTAAGATTGAAAAGGAGAGGAAACAGGACATAGTGAACAATACCCAACTCAGTGCTCTGGGTTTTCCTCTCTCCAAGAATTTGTGACTATACATCCCCGACCTAGTTGAGGAGATGTCCACTAGGTGACAAGAATGACATTCGTCTCCCTTTCATCTTACTTTGTCTTTTTGTGTCTATTTCTACCACAGTGATGTCATGGATATGAACAGAGAGAAAGACTAATCTGGGTACCTGCAAGCAGGGGGAGCTAGATCCTGCTTCCTGGTAAAATCTAAAAAGGATCTGTGAATGGGATGTGATGTGGATACTGGGGTGGGGGGTGGGTAGGCAGAATAATGAACTCACAAATCTCTACATCATAATCTGTGGAACCTGTGAATATGTTACCTTACATTTGAAAATGGACTTTACAGATGTTACTAGGATAAGGACTTTGGGATGGTGAGACTAAGCTGGAATATTGTGAATTAACCACCTGAGTCCAGCCTAATCACCTCCTTATCCCTGGTATCCTTAAATGGATAACCTTGCAAAGCTCCAGTTAGAGGGAATTGTAAAGAAGAATGCTCAGAAGAGACATAGTTTGCTGTAGGTCTGAAGAAGAAGAGGGCTCTAAGCCAAGGAAAGAGGTCACAAAGAAACCAGGAAAGGCTGGGAAAGGAGTCCTCCCTGTGCCTTCAGGAAGATCGCAGCTCTGTGAGCACCAGGATGTTGGCCCACGGAGACCGTCAGCAGACTCCTAGCAAATAGAACTGAACAGAGTAAATCTGTGCTTTCATTACAGCACCAACGGGATCTCTAGACTTTACTACCACAGGGAACTGAAAAGAGAGCTCTGCTGTCGTGTGGAAACTGTAAGAAACGGCTCTGCCAGGAAACACTGCTGAGAAGAAAGAACAAAAACGTCAGCTGCTGCAGGAGGCAGTGAAAGCACCTCGTCTTCACGTCTGCTGGAACCACAGGTTCCATGGGAGAAAGCCTCCTTCTCTAGTCCTTTCAGCATCTCTCCCTCAGGGCTTAGAACCCCATCCTCCAGCCACCCCCATTCCCCAGCCTGTGGACAGTGTGCAGCACAGACCTGAGCAGATGACCCCAGCGTCCTGCTTGTGTCTGCAGTCGTGCTGCCCCCAGCCTCGGGAAGGGCACCTCCACACGTGGGACTCTTTTCCTGTGCAGTTCAGATCGTCCAGCCAGATGGGCCCTGATCCTGCCCCGAAGTGAGCAGACCTCGTGGCATAGAGGGCTTCTCCACAGCCCAGCTGCCTGCACACCACGCGGGCATCGTCCAGGTCCCAGCCGTCATCACAGATGGTGCCCCAGGAGCCCTGGTCAAGGATCTCCACTCTCCCGGCGCAGTGACCGCCCCCGTCCACCAGGCGGAGCTGCCTGCTGTCTGAGGAGAGAGAAATGGGACAATGGGGCATTGACAGGGGAATGAGAAGGGTCTTCTGTTCTGTGGGACCCTCACCTGAGCAGTAGGGGGAGCTCTCCTCTGGGGATGCTGAGGCCGCTGGTTCAGACACGGGGTACTTGCACTGGGGCAGCACCTGGGTTTGGTTTCCTGCAGAAACAGCAATGATTAGAGAGCTGGGAAGCTGAACAACTGGAAACTGATTTAAGCTAAATAATGATCTAGTGATGGAGCCTGAGATGGGAGCTATAACATAGCAGCAAAGTTAATGTAATTTTAATCTCTATTGAGACTTCTGTGTTTGAGAATGCCAAAATTTTTCTTTTACGCTATGTATTGCCCTAAGAATGAGTTACATGTGTCTTTGTGAATTATGGTTTCCTCACTGTTTATGCCCAGTAGGGGGATTGCTGGGTCAGAAAAGGAAACGGCAATCCACTCCAGGACTATTGCCTGGAAAATCCCACGGACACAGGAGCCTGGTAGACTACAGCCCATGGGGTCGCAAAGAGTCGGACATGACTGAGCGACTTCACTAACACTTCACTTCATGCTAATTTTATTCCTAGGTTTTGAAGGACTGTGGCTCAGATCCTGAACTCTTATTGCCAAATTCAGACTTAAACTGAAGAAAGTAGGGAAACTACTAGACCATTCAGGTATGACCTAAATAAAATCCCTTACGATTATACAGTGAAAGTGAGAAATAGATTCAAGGGATTAGATCTAATAGACAGAGTGCCTGAAGAACTATGGACAGAGGTTCATGACGTTGTACAGAAGATGGGGATCAAGACCATCCCCAAGAAAAAGAAATGCAAAAAAGCAAAATGGCTATCTGAGGAGGCCTTACAAACAGATGTAAAAAGAAGAGAAGCAAAAAGCAAAGGAGAAAAGGAAAGATATTCCCATTTGAATGCAGAGTTACAAAGAATAGCAAGGAGAGACAAGAAAGCCTTCCTCAGTGATCAGTGCAAAGAAATAGAGGGAAACAATAGAATGGGAAAGACTAGAGATCTCTTCAAGAAAATTAGAAATACCAAGGGAACATTTCATGCAAAGATGGGCACAACCAAGGACAGAAATGGTATGGACGTAACAGAAGCAGAAGATATTAAGAAGAGGTGGCAAGAATACACAGAAGAACTATACAAAACTGATCTTCATGACCCAGATAATCATGATGGTATGATCACTCACCTAGAGCCAGACATCCTGGAATGTGAAGTCAAGTGGGCCTTAAGAAGCATTACTATGAACAAAGTTATCGGAGGTGATGGAATTCCTGTTGAGCTATGTCAAATCCTAAAAGATGATGCTGTTAAAGTGCTGCACTCAATATGACAGCAAATTTGGAAAACTCAGCCGTGGCCACAGGACTGGAAAAGGTCAACTTTCATTCCAATCCCAAAGAAAGGCAATGCCAAAGAATGCTCAAACTACCACACAATCACAGTCATCTCACACGCTAGCAAAGTAATGCTCAAAATTCTCCAAGCCAGGCTTCAACAGTACATGAACCATGAACTTCCAGATGTTTAGGCTGGATGTAGAAAAGGCTGAGGAACCAGAGATCAAATTGACAACATCTGTTGGGTCATCAAAAAAGCAAGAGAGTTCCAGAAAAACATCTATTTCTGCTTTATTGACTATGCCAAAGACTTTAACTGTGTAGATCACAACAAAGTGTGGAAAATTCTTCAAGAGATGGGAATACCAGACCACTTGATCTGCCTCTTGAGAAATCTGTATACAGGTCAATAAACAACAGTTAGAACTGGACATGGAACAACAGACTGATTCCAAATAGGGAAAGGAGTATGTCAAGGCTGTATATTGTCACCCTGTTTATTTAACTTATTTGCAGAGTACATCATGAGAAATGTTGGTCTGGATGAAGCACAAGCTGGAATCAAGATTGCCGGGAGAAATATCAATAACCTCAGATGTGCAGATGACACCACCTTTATGGCAGAAAGTGAAGAAGAACTAAAGAGCCTCTTGATGAAAGTGAAAGAGGAGAGTGAAAAAGTTGGCTTAAAACTCAACATTCAGAAAACTAAGATCATGGCATCTGGTGTCATCGCTTCATATGAAATTGATGGGGAAACAGTTGAAACAATGGCTGACTTTATTTTCTTGGGCTCCAAAATCACTACAGTTGGTGACTGCAGCCATGAAATTAAAAGATGCTTCCTTCTTAGAGTAAAAGTTATGACCAAACCAGACAGCATATTAAAAAACAGAGACATTACTTTACCAACGAAGGTCTGTCTAGTCAAAGCTATGGTTTTTCCAGTAGTCATGTATGGATGTGACAGTTGGACTATAAAGAAAGTTGAGCACCAAAGAATTGATTCTTCTGAACTGTGGTGTTGGAGAAGACTCTTGAGAGTCCCTTGGACTGCAAGGAGATGCAACCAGTCCATCCTAAAGGGATCAGTCCTGAATATTCATTGGAAGGACTGATACTGAAGCTGAAGCTCCAATACTTTGGCCACCTGATGTGAAGAACTGACTGATTTGAAAAGACCCTGATGCTGGGAAAGATTGAAGGCATGAGGAAAGGGGATGACAGAGGATGAGATTGTTGGATGGCATCAATGACTCAATGGACATGAGTTTGAGTAAACTCCGGGAGTTGGTGATGGACAGGGAGGCCTGGCGTGCTTCGATTCATGGGGTCACAAAGAGTTGGACATGATGGAGTGACTGAACTGAACTGAACTGAACTGATATTGTTCTCCATAGTGGCTGTATCAGTTTACATTTCCACCAACAGTACAAGAGGGTTCCCGTTTCTCCACATCATGCCCAGTATTAATCGTTGTAGATTTTTTTATAATGACCGTTCTGACAGGTGTGAGGTAATACTTCATTGTAGTTTTGATTTGCATTTCAAGAAGGAGGGGATATATGTATACATATAACTGATTCACTCCTTGAACAGCAGAAACTAATACCACATTGTAAAGCAATTATACTCAATTAAAAAAATTATGTTACATTAGCTGTTCTAATCCTAAATCTATCTCTAATTAAAAGATGCAAAATAAAACCTTTTCTGAAGGATTTCTATAATTTTATACTTCTATGTCTGTCATTTTAAAAATGCTTACATAGAAGAGATCTCCTGGAAAACCAAGAGGAAAAAGGAGACATTAGAAAGTATTCCCAAAGGTATTCAGCTACTAGAGTTATCTAGCAGAGAATTTAAGTAGCCGTGATTACAGTGATTATAGAATTAGTTGACAAGATATATCTTGTCAGAAAAATGATAACAAGAAAACAAATAAAAATTCTAGAGCTGAAACTTAATAACTGAAATTAAGAACTAGAGAATGAGTGTATCAGCACATTAGATCAGCACAAGGTAGAAACTGTAAAGTAGAAGATCAGAGGACAAATATTCATCTATTTAGAATGCAGCTCACATGGTAAGTGTCCCGGTTATATTGCTATATAACAAAGTTTTCCAAAAATGTTAGTAGCAGTAGGAAAACAAAAACAAACAACTTCATTTTACTTAAGACTTTCCGGGTCAGTAACTTGGGACAGACAAACTTGGCAGTTCTGTCTTGGGATTTTCATGTGGCTGCACTTAGATGTCATCTGGGGCTGAAGTTGTCTGAGAACTTGACTGAACTGTGGTTACATAAGGAAATTCCCCGTAGTATTTCAAGGGTAAAGGGACATCATGTCTGCAATCTAATTCAGAAAGATTTTACATATTCAGGGAGAAATGGGGTGAGAGGCAAACCAAGAGGAAAAGAGAAAGACAGAAACAGACAGAGAAAGGAAGACTAAAGCAAAATACCAACACTGGGAAATCCAGGTGAATGTCATCTGGAAAGTTTTATTCTTGCAATTATTCTTGCAACTTTTCTGTAAATCTCAAATTAGCTCAAAAGAAAAAAAATTAAAAGGTGAAAACAAGTCAGAGAGAATTCATTGCTCAGACACTTACACAGGGAAAAAAAAAATACTAGTAACATCAAAAAATAAAATGCCTAGGAGACAAAACCCAGTAAAAGATGAGCAAATCTTCTGAGAGAAATTCAAGACCAAATTGAATAGAGGAATGTATGATGTCAGTGAGTTGGAAAACTCAAAATTACTACAGTCAATCATCCTCAAGTTTATATTTAGATTAAATCAAATCTCAGTCAAAATACCTTATGCTTTTTTGGTGAAAAATGATAAGCTGACTCACAAGTTTATACAAAATGCAAAGACCAAAAACAGCCAATGTGGTTGGCAAGACAAGCAATGAAGACTAAGTATAAAGTAATTCCTATAAATTAAAAGTTTCATACTTATTATAAAATTACAATAATTAATAAAACATTCAAGGGTGTAGAAATGATACAATGGAACAGAGTAAAGAGTCTCAAAAAATACTCAGACAACCATACCCTTCTGTTTATGACAAAGTGGCAGTGCAATCTGGAACACTGTCTTTTCAGAAAGATCTGGGTCAATTGGATGTCTGTATGAACTCTGACAATTATCTTACATAGATATCCACATCAGAAGGAAAGCACAACATGCAAGAGATAAATAATTAAACTTCTATAAAATACTCTCAGAGAATGTTTTTATGGTGTAGGCAGAGTTATTACAACACGGGAGACCTGGGTTCAATCCCTGGGTTGGGAAGATCTCCTGGAGAAGGAAATGGCAACCCACTCCAGTCTTCTTGCCTGGAAAATCCCATGGATGGAGGAACCTGGTAGGCCAGAATCGGACACGACTGAGTAACATTTACTTTACTTTAGAGTTATTTGTAAAGGGATATGAGAAGCACTAAGGGCTTCCCTGGTGGCTCAGTGGTAAAGACTCTGTCTGCCAGCACAGGAAATGCAAGAGACTCAGATTCAATCCCAGGATTGGAAGATCCCCTGGAGGAGGAAATGGCACACCACTCCAGTATGCTTGCTGGGAAATCCCATGGACAAAGGAACTTGGTGGGCTACAGTCCATGCCATGGCAAAGACTGTAGGCACTGTAGCCAAATGACAGAGCGACTGAGCAAGTGACTCAAACATTAAATAAATTAGATAAAATAAATTAAATAAATTAGATACAAAAGAAAACATACTGAAAATTTTATATACACTTCAAACACTGATGAAGTATTCTACGGTAGAAGTTAGTAAGCAATTTTCACTGGAGAGGAGGGAGAGGACAGTTATGGGGAGGCAACAATAATTCTGTGGTGCTGGGAATGTTCTCTTTGTTGACTTGGACTGGAGAACATGACTGAAGTCTAACTTACTGCTTATACATTGTTTTCTATGACCATGTGTAAATAACACTGTTGTTTAAAAATATATTATTCCCCTTCATACTTTTTGCCCTGACCTGAAAAATAAATGAAGAATAAGAAGAACCATATTTCACCATGGAATATCTGACTATTGAAGCCAGTTTTCCCTCACTCTCTGCTCTTGGAGACGTTTCACTCCAGGAGCATCCCGAGTACCAGTAGCCCTTGTCCCTCTCTCTTACCTGAGCAGATCACAGAGGCTGTGTTGCCATGGGAACAGTCAGGGACACCCAGGGCAGTCACAGGGCACTCCCACAGGAAGGACTCCACCCCCAAGCAGTGAAATCGGACTGTTGAGATCTGATCACCTCCTTCCATAAAGTGTGGTCCTCTGGGGGTGGAGATGGCGACTCCACAGCCGAGCTGATGACAGACAACATTGGCATTGGCCAGAGTCCAGTGGGAGGCACAGAGCGCTCTCCATTGTCCAGAAATGTTCACCTCCACCTGCCCCTCACACTGAAAGGAGCCGTTTGTCATGAGCCGGACTTCTGAGTATGCTGGATATGAGATGACAGGATTTCAGCAAAATCTCATGATTTCTCACCTGAACAGAGTGTGTAGGGAGGTTAAGTCCTGACATGTATATTACCTGAACAGACAACTTGAGCAGCTCCACTGTGGTGACAAGTGCCCCCTGGACAGGGCATTCTGGGGCAGGACCAGAGCTCAGGCTCCTTCCCCTCACACCTGAACTCTTCAGCCCAGACCTGGCCATCTGACTCCCTGAAGGGCACATGTCCCAGGACAGACACAGCCTTGCCGCATCCCAGCTCTGCACAGATGACCTGGCCAGTGGGGAGTGCAAAGTTCCTGTCAGACACTGGGATCCAGTCTTGTTCGGAATGCACTTCAACTCGCCCAGAGCAAGGTCTAGCTCCTCCAGCTAGACGCACAAATCCTGAGAGAAAAACAACAAACCTAGTCAATGTTCATGGACCTTGCTTGATAATTGAAAACAATATGTCCCAGGCATCACTGTAAAAACTTTTATTTCCTAGGACAGGGAAAGGGGAGAGAATTTGACAGTTATCATCATAACTGGATTTTCATGTGCAAGTCTCTGAAGAGAAATCCAGAAGGATTACAGGGTCAGTTTGATGGCTGAATCCCAAGAACATATACTTTGAGATTGGTTAAAAATGTGAATTCCTTGGTCTTGGAGCCTGGACAGATCTGGCCTAAGACAAATCACCGGAACAACTGAATACCAGGAACACATATTTTAGCACTGGTTGGAGAAGAAAATTTCTTATTTAGAAGGCTGGGGCCTACAGACCCAAGGACACTGTATAATAGTTGAGCACTTAAACTTGAATGCAGAGATATGCAGAACACAACCCACCCAGAGGGATGTGGGATATGAGATTAGAGATGTATCATCCAGACAAAGTTAGAAAGCTTTGCTGAGACTTCTGGGGCTAATATTCTGACCAGTTTTCTCTCCCAGGGGCTAGTCTTCAAGTGACTTAGGTTATGGAAAATCATGAGGCTGTATCCATGAGCGCATGCCAACTTCTAGACAGATGACAGCTCCAGTAAAGAAATATGGATATTATAACTAATTGGCACCATATTTTTTCCAAAAGTTTGGTGATAACAATTTCCAAGAATTTATTAGGTTGCCTAAGTGGAAAATAAGATGAGTTAAGAAAGCTCAGAGAGTCATAGAGAGGGGTGTTCAGTTCAGTTCAGTCACTCAGTCATGTCCAACTCTTTGTGACCCCATGGATTGCAACACACCAGGCCTCCCTGTCCATCACCAACTCTGGAAGCTTGCTGAAACTCACGTCCATCGAGTCAGTGATGCCATCCAACCATCTCACCCTCTGTCATCCCCTTCTCCTCCTGCCCACAATCTTTCCCAGCATCAGGGTCTTTTCAAATGAGTCAGCTCTTTGCATCAGGTGTCCAAAATATTGGAGTTTCAGCTTCAACACCAGTCCTTCCAATGAATATTCAGGACTGATTTCCTTTAGTACTGACTGGCTGGATCTCTTTGCTGTACAGGGACACTCAAGAGTCTTCTCCAACACCACAGTTGAAAAGCATCAATTCTTTGGCTCTCAGCTTTCTTTACAGTCTAATTCTCACATCTATACATGACTACTGGAAAACCATAGTGGGGGCATGGTCCTGACCATCTCTCTTGAAATCCCAGGATTTGTCAATGAACCTGGGGGAGAGGGAGTTCTTAATGAGAGTTTCCCAGACAGCTGAGTTTGCAGATCATCTCCTATTAGAGATTTTTCTTCTGAGACAGGAGTTGTAGAAAATGCAAAGGGGTGACAGTAATTGATTTTAATACCACCATTGTACTAATTCTGTATTCCTATCAACAGAAAAATTTGCATTCTTCTCAAGCACACATGGCATGTTCTCCTGGCTAGATGACATGCTAGGTACAAACAAGTTTGAACAAATTCAAGATCAGCATCATTCCAAGTATCTTTATGACCACAGTGGAGTGAAACTAAAATTCAGTGATGACAAGAAAACAGGAAAATTAATGAGTACCTAAAAATTAAACAACACACTCTTATTTGAAGATTGCCTTTTCTATTTCCATAAACAATGCCATTGAGACTTTGATAGGGATTGCATCAAGTCTGTACTCACTTCGAATAGCATAGATATTTAACATTAATTATTCCAATCTGTGAACACAGGATGGAGAAGGCAATGGCACCCCACTCCAGTACTCTTGCCTGGAAAATCCCATGGACAGAGGAGCCTGGTAGGCTGCAGTCCATGGTGTCGATAAGAGTCGGACATGACTGAGCGACTTCACTTTCACTTTTCACTTTCATGCATTGGATAAGGAAGTGGCAACTCACTCCAGTGTTCTTGCCTGGAGAATCCCAGGGACGGCAGAGCCTGGTGAGCTGCCGTCTATGGGGTCGCACAGAGTTGGAGATGACTGAAGCAACTTAGCAGCAGCAGCAACAGTGAGCACAGGATGACTTTTCATTTATTTGCCTCTTACTTAATTTCATTCAAGAATGTTTTGTAATGTTAAAAGAAGCTGGAATGCTGCCAAAACAAAAATAAGAAGAAGGATGAGGAGGAGGTAAAGGAGAAGGAAGAAGAGAATGGAAATGACAGGAAGGAAGCAGTGAAAAAGCAAGGCATAATTTGGAAAGTTCCAAGTTACAAAAGCCTCACAATGGATAAAATATATAACATTTGGGAAAATATTAGTTGAATAAGCTTTTTGCATATTATATCACATCTAGATGTTTCTCACATCTACCACATAATCCTACCATCAATTCTCATTTCTTCCACTTCAGACAAGCAAACATCATCTTAAAAGATATGGATGGATAGAAAAGAAAAGAAAAAAATGGAAGCACCTGCT
The DNA here is from genome assembly GCF_027580195.1 of Bos mutus. Lineage (NCBI taxonomy): Eukaryota > Metazoa > Chordata > Mammalia > Artiodactyla > Bovidae > Bos > Bos mutus. The sequence continues at coordinate 254,270 of NW_027219475.1, forward strand.
GTAGAATGGAGTGTAAGTGAGGCATGTGGCAGGTAAGGTGGGCTCACAGGAAGCTTTGAAACTAAAGGAGGAAGACTAAAATAAAAATTTGTGAGTTGGTCATCATAGGAACACAGTTTGAAGAAAATGAAGGTAACTCAATTAAAAAAAAAATTTAGTTCATCATGTACAATTCCCTGGTTTCTGAGTGTGTTCTGATTACTTATTTCTAAAGTTCTTTCCAGTAAAGGACTATCTAACAATTCTCAGTATCGAATGGGAAAAAAAAAAAACTATACTAGAATTTCCAAAAAATAAAAATATAACCCATACCACATTGATTGCTCTTTGTTAAGTCGCTTCAGTCGTGTCCGACTCTGTGTGACCCTGTAGATGGCAGCCTCCTCAGTCCTTGGGATTCTCCAGGCAAGAATGCTGGAGTGGGTTGCCATTTCCTTCTCCAAGCATGAAAGTGAAAAGTGAAAGTGAAGTCGCTCAGTCGTGTCTGACTCTCAGCGACCCCATGGACTGCAGCCCACCAGGCTCCTCCGTCCATGGAAGTTTCCAGGCAAGAGTACTGGAGTGGGGTGCCATCAGCTTCTCTGGATTGCTCTTTAAGCAATCACTAAAAACAGATTCAGAAATTACAGAAATGATTGAATTGGCTGATAAAGTATTTAAATCACTAATACAAATTGCTTAATGAAGCATAAAAATAAACAGAGAAATGAAACTAGAAAAAACAAATGGAACTTGTAAAATTGAAATTTATACTAACTGAAATAATTATTTGGATTAATTTAACAGGAGATCATGAACTCCTTATTTCAAAATTCAGACTTAAATTGAAGAAAGTAGGAAAAACCACTAGACCATTCAGGTATGACTAAATCAAATTCCTTATGATATACAGTAGAAATGACAAATATTTCAAGGGACTAGATCTGATAGAGTGCCTGAAGAACTGTGGATGGACATTAGTGACATTGTACAAGAGGCAGTAATCCAAAACATCCCCAAGAAAAAGAAATGCAAAAAAGCAAAATGGCTGTCTGAGGAGGCCTTACATATAGCTGAGTAAGAAGAGAAGCTAAAGGCACTGGTGAAAAGAAAAGATACCCATTTGAATGCAGAGTTCCAAAGAATAGCAAGGAGAGATAAGAAAGCCTTCCTCAGTGATCAATGCAAAGAAAAAGAGGAAAACAATAGAATGGGAAGACTAGAGATCTCTTCAAGAAAATTAGAGGTAACAAGGGAGCTTTTCATGCAAAGATGTTCACAATCAAGGACAGAAATAGTATGGGCCTAACAGAAGCAGATGAAATTAAGAAAAGGTGGCCAAGAATACACAGAAGAACTGTACAAGCCAAGCTTCAACAGTAGGTGAACCGAGAAATTCCAGATGTTCAAGCTGGATTTAAAAAAGGCAGAGGAACCAGAGATCAAATTGCCAATATCCACTGAATCAAAGAAAAAGCAAGACAGTTTCAGATAAAACATCTTCTTCTGCTTTATTGACTACACCAAAGCCTTTGACTGGGTGGATCACAACAAACTGTGGGAAATTCTTAAAGAGATGGGAATACTGGACCACCTTATCTGCCTCCTGAGAAATCTGTATGCAGGTAAAGAAGCAACAGTTAGAACAGGATATGGGAAAACAGACTGGTTCCAATTTGGGAAAGGAGTACGTCAAGGCTATATATTGTCAGCCTGCTTATTGAACTTTTATACAGAGTACATCATGGGAAATGGTAGGCTGGATGAAGCTTGAGCTGGAATCAAGATTGCCAGGAGAAATAGCAATAACCTCAGATATGCTGCTGCTGCTGCTACTAAGTTGCTTCAGTCGTGTCCGACTCTGTGTGATCCATAGACGGCATCCCACCAGGCTGCCCCGTCCCTGGGATTCTCCAGGCAAGAACACTGGAATGGGTTGCCATTTCCTTCTCCAATGCATGAAAGTGAAAAGTGAAAGTGAAGTCGCTCAGTCATGTGTGACTCTTAGTGACCCCATGGACCGCAGCCTACCAGGCTCCTCCATCCCTGGGATATGCAGATGACACCAACCTTTTGGCAGAAAATGAAGAACTAAAGAGCCTCTTGATGAAAGTGAAAGAGTTCAAAGTTTGGCTTAAAACTCAACATTCAAAAAACGAAGATCGTGGCATCTGGTCCCATCTATTCATGGCAAATTAATGGGAAAACAATGGAAAGAGTGACAGACTTTATTTTCTTGGGCTCCAAAATCACTGCAGACCATGGCCTCAGCCATGAAATTAAAAGAGCTTGACCCTTGGAAGAAAAGCTATAACCAACCTGCTGCTGCTACTGCTAAGTCGCTTCAGTCGTGTCTGACTCTGTGCGACCCCATAGACAGCAGCCCACTAGGCTCCTCTATCCCTGGGATTCTCCAGGCAAGAATACTGGAGTGGGTTGCCATTTCCTTCTCCAATGCATGAAAGTGAAAAGTGAAAGTGAAGTCGCTCAGTCATGCCCGACTCTAAGCAACCTCATGCCTGCAGCCTACCAGGCTCCTCCGTCCCAGCATTAAAAAGCTGAGACATTACTTTGCTAACAAAGATCCATCTAATCAAAGCTATGATTTTTCCAGTAGACATGTATGGATGTGAGAGTATTTGGTAAAACTAATACAATTATGTAAAGTTTAAAAATAAAATAAAATAAAAAAAGAAAGCTGAGTGCTGAAGAATTGATGCTTTTGAACTGTGGTGTTGGAGAAGACTCTTGAGAGTCCCTTGTACAGCAAAGAGATCCAATCAGTCAGTCCTAAAGGAAATCAGTCCTGAATATTCTTTGGAAGGACTGATGCTGAAGCTGTAACTCCAATACTTTGGCCACCTGATCCAAAGATCTGACTCACTGGAAAAGACTCTGATGCTGGGAAAGATTGAAGCCAGGAGGAGAGGATAAGATAAGTAGTTCTGACTTTCTGTTTGAGGCAATGCAAGTCCCATGACAAAGTAAAAACATTTAACTGCTGGAAAAGTGAAAGCGAAGTTGCTCAGTTGTGTCTGACTCTTTGCACCCCATGGACTGTAGCCCACCAGGCTCTGCTATCCATGGGATTTTCTAGGCAAGAATACTGGAGTAGGTTGCCATTCCCTTCTCCAGCGGATCTTCCTGACCCAGGGGTTGAACACTGGTCTCTGGTAGTGCAAGCAGACTCTTTACTGTGTGAGCCACTGGGGAAGCCCTGTAAAACCATATGCTGTCTATAAATATATATGTTTAAATATAAGCACAGAAACAAATTATTAATAAAGAGGTAAAAATTATACACTATGCACAAAACTGTAGTGTTTATATTAGTATCATATAAAGTAAGAGTATAGGGCAAAGAATATATTCAGAGAGAGAGAAGAAATATTTTATGATAATAAAATACAAAAGAAATTATGTGTATCAAAATTAGTGGGCTAACATTAAAGTGGTGGCTAGAAGAAAATTTGGAAAACTGATGCTTCCTTGATGCCTACATTAGAAAAAAACCAAAGCTGAATGAAATGATCTAAGATTCCATTTCATGGATCTACAAAAATAACAACAAATCATAAGCAAAAAAGAGGAACAAAAACTGAGAACAGAAATCAATTAAATAGAAATCAAACATACAATGAAGAAATCAACAGAGTCAACTGGTGAATTTAATGATATGAGATATGAGCACATTTTACTCAATTTCAAAAATTTCGCAAAATAGGCCAAGTCCTTGAAAAGCACAACTCAACAGAACCTGATACCAAAAAAGGGAAAATCTGATTGGTCCTATATTTGCTAAAGAAATAGATTCAATATTATAAAAACTTTCCACAAATAAAATGGCAACCTTCAATGGCCAGCACTTCCAGAAGGCTCAGAAATGACTCCCACATCAAGATAAAGGAAGAGAGGGCAGGAAGCAAGGGTACACAGAAGTTGTGGTGAATGTAGTAGTTGACCTGGATCAGGAACCCACCCTCCCCTCCTGTAATCCTTGCATCTTCGTCCCCTCATCATTTTGCACTTCTGTACTGCAGTCCCTCTCAGCTTGTGAAGCCATCCCAAACCTTTGTCTTGAAGCCTTTGAAGTCCGCTTTTTAATTCAAACAAACTCCTGTACATTCTTCTCAAGTGATTGTTTCTACTCTGGATTTCTCCTGCTTCACTTCCAACAATCCACTAAAGAGGCTGAGATTTCTCTTCCATACCTGACTCCTAAGACTGAGAGGAATAAACTCCGAGACTTCAATTCCACTGAGAAAACTGAACAGATGTGCTATTCTATTCTTATCTCTGGTGCATCACCACTGTTTTGACTTACCTTCACATTATTAAAACATGTCTGAAAATAGAGAAAAGACAAATGAGTGGGAGGAAACTCATGACAAAGACATTCATAGAAGTAAGCTGGAATTGTCCATAAATGTATGAGAGCCGAAGTTGGAGCAATAGTGGTCAGGGAGTACAGACCACAGTCAAGGCTTAAATGCCAGACTACTCACAAATCTTCTTATTTTAAAATGCATCTTAATTGGAATTAATATCAAGACATCAATTTTCTTAAAATCATCACTAGGAGCTCCAGCAGCACACAGTCCATTTTAACTTAGATGCTGATTTATCAAAATAAAGCAGAGCCTCCTGTAGTGTCTCCAGAAGTTTATCTTCAGGCGAAACCATGACTAGGACATTTTGCCAATAAGAAATGTCACTTGAAATGTTGGAAAACATTAAGGCTTTCTTAAAGCAAAAATTATAATAGAAAGTCAAATCTCCTTGAAAATAATAGTTTTTGAGGGTAATACTGTAAAAAAGAAGGTGGATGAAAACTTTTGAGGAGATGAACAGGTTTATGGCATGGGTGTTGTAATAGTTTCACAGATGTATACTGATTTGCGAACTTATCATATTGAAAACATTAAATATGTACAGTTTTTGTTTGTCAGTAATGCCTGGATAAAGTATTTTCTAAAAAGAAAAATAATTGTTTTCTTAGGGGGTCTCAACTAGTATCATCAAAAATCTGCTGAAAGTGGGATTGGAAAAGATCACCTTTCCATCAATCTTCTCCAACATAACCAAAGAGCTAATTGGCTGTGGCTCTTAGGGACCCACTGCAGATGTCCTCAGGGCTCCCAGGTCCCACCATCCCATCAAGTGGGGTGACCCTTTCCTGAGACTCAGCCACTTCCTCGGGGAATTCACTGTGATTTCTGACTCTTCCTCCAATCCAGCTGCTCTGATAGATTAACATCCTGGCCATCTCATCCACCATTGTGATAACAACTGAGATGTTCTTAGTTCCTGAGACCACCCATTCACACTCCAGTTTCACTGCTGTCTTTACTGCCTCCAATTTGGCACAAGTCAGTTACACTTAGACAACACTGAACACTTCTTATGAGTCACTTCAGGTTCTTTTAGCCTCACTGCCTTAGCACTTGCTTTGTTCCAGCTACTGTGGTATAAATTTCAAAGCTTCATATTTTTCTGCAGCTTCAACATCCCCACATAAAGATATGAGCTCCCTACCCAGGTGAGCAGGTGCACCAGTGTGATCACCAGTGTGATGAGACTATCCCCTGCCAGAAGTCCCCCTTCTTGCCACCCCTTACTGACCGTGACCTAGTGACATTCAAACACATCAGTGAAATCCCCTCATGTCTTTTCCCTTGTGTAACTGCATCTTGACCCACAGTACTGTCACTGGTCCCTGGATCTTCACGCCACATTTTGGTTAAGACTGCTAGGCTGAGCTTGTTCTATTGGCATCTCCCCATGAACTGACCTGATGGTACTCTTTCTTTTTCATAGGACAGATAATAATTCCTAGGAACATGAATACAATAAAATTTGCTTGCCTGCATCTCTCCTATATACCATCCTGTAGCTGCACTTCTTAAACCATCCTAAAAAAGAATAAAAAGCAGCTACCATGATAAAACTAACTCAGACAGGTCCAACCCAGAAGTTGGTCTGGAACCTTTACTGTTCAAGTACAAGCAATTCCTTCTGCTCCCTTGAGCACCCAATGCTCTAGGAATCATGTGGGACTGAGGTCTTCACCCAAGTAGACTCTAAAGGCTGTGATCCATATTCTCACATAGTTATTCTGGAATCAGACCAAAGCTTTTGCTGCTGGGGACCCCCACCCAGACCAGGCAGGACTCACCTGAGCAGACTGCTCCAGCATCCCAGTCATGAATGAAACCATCATCACTAAAGTCTCTTATACTAGAATATTGACATTCAGTGAGAGCTGATTCTGTTCCCCCACATAAAACATAGTAAAACCAAATGGGGCCAGCTGCTGGTCCAAAATAAGCACCTCGAGGAGCCTCAATAGCAGCTCCACACCTCAGCTGTCTGCACACCACAGCCGCCTCCTCCAAGCCCCAACCATAATCATTCACTGTGCCCCATTGTCCTTGATGCTTCACTTCTACTCTCCCCTCGCAGCGGTGGGTTCCATCCTTCAGCCTCAGCTCCAGATCTGCAAGAGAGACACAGACAGAGGGCACAGGAGAGATTTTAGGAGACAAGGCAATGGTATAAATATTTTAAAAATGAGCTGAGAGTAAAAATTACCTATATATAGTATTTGTTGACTTATGTGGTACACATATTCCCACCGTGGCCAACTCTAAGCTCCCAATGTGCCATCACTGAACCTGGAGCAGGAAGGGATGCACCAGGTGTTTCTCATGAGCCTGTAGAACCAGCTCCAGGGACACCACCAAGGACAGGCCTTCAGAGACTCTGGATGCTGCCCTCCCTGTAGATGTGCCCAACGCCACTAGGGCCCAGCTTCCTCATCTCAGTTACAGCTCGTGGCCCCGGATCCAGGGAGGAATCCTCCCTCTCTTTCCCTGTCCATAGGGAGCATCTCATCCAGCTCAGGAACAGAGGGCTGGGGTAACAGGCTCTGAAATGTCTCAGTTATTCCTTCTGCCTGTGTTCATGTACTTGTGTAATCCCCACACTTGTGTGTATCTAGTAACATGAGTCTAACAAATGGAATTTGGCAAAAGTGATGAGGTTTCACTTAAGAAATTAGGATTCAAGACGACTCTGGAGCTTTCTGAAAATCTGCTTCCCAGGTTATTATCCAAAGTTTGGGTAGAATAAAATCCCCTGCTTTTCTCCTTAACAAAATTGTTAATTGATTTTTCAGCAACATGCCTAACATCAGTGATTAGGAAAGTATACTGCATTTCAATTATAAGATAAAATAATTGTAGGATTTAAATTTTCTATGTTATTCCTGGAATATCCTATCTTTTGTAATTCCATCAATACAATGGACTTCCTAAGCAGTGCAAAGAATCTGTGTGCCAGTGCCAGAGACAAAAAAAGATGCAGATTCAATCCCTGGGTCAGGAAGATCCCCTCAGGAGGGCATGGCAACCCACTGCAGTATTCCCACCTGGAGAATCCCATTGGACAGAGAAGCCTGGTGGCTACAGTCCATGGGGTCACAAAGAGTCAGACACAATTGAATGCACACATACACACATCAAAACAATAAAAAAATTTTACTGTGTAAAAGCAGCATAATTAACAATATTAATATATACAGATGTGCAAAATATATTGTTAACTTTTAAAAACATGTTATAAAAATATATATTGAATTATCTAATCTTGGGGGGTCTACATTATTGTGTATAATAACATCAATTATGCTTCAAGGAATAATTTTTTGGCAATGTCCATCATGAATTTCCTGGTAAAAACTCTTGTAATGTCTGCCCAGCTCAGCAATCATCAAATGCTCACAAATGCCTAGACTACTGTTTTATAAGGAGCAAGTTCAATGTCATATGAAGTAGAAGAAAATTTTAGTAGGAAATCACTGAACAGTGTTGTTTCAGGAAAAATAAAAAGAGTACTTCCTTGGGCAAAATGGTCTTGCTTCATAAGTAACATCTCAGGAAACTTCCAACAGTTGTCCTCGTAAGTGTGGGGACTTGCATCTGAACACATGTTGCCTCACCCCTCAGGGGATCAAAACCCACCTCTGCCCTCCAGAGCTCTCAGGAGAAGATGCTTCACCAGCATCTACCCAGCTTTTGAGAAGCAGAGACATGGAGGGAGGGGGCTTTCCAAGGAGAGCTGTGAACTGGAGGCTGAGGTCTAGGGGACAACAGTGAGCTCTGAGAGGAGACAGGGCTGCACTGAGTCTCAGTGGACCAGCACCCACATCTGAGAGAGCTGCCTCCTCCAGGCTGGAGACCAGATTCTCTGCAGCTGTAGCCCTCACTGGTTGAGAGGATGGTTTCCCTGTCCTCTCACTCAGGGGAAACCAGGTCCAGGGAGGGACAGGAGAGGGCACAAGAGAGAAAGAACTCCCCACAGAGTCACAGCAGATTCTGGGAGGGGAAAGGACCATTCCAGGCCCTCGTAACATCAGGAAACAAGTTACAGGGGCCAGGGCAGGGACTCGGGAACTTATACACCTGGGGCTGCACATCAACTAAACTCTACAGGCAAGAGGTTCTCTCTCCTGGCTGCGGGCTTCTCTGCTTCACAATGGACACCTGGTGGGAATGGATTAGGTCAGCAGGCAGAGCCTCTCACAGAGCCCAGTGCTGGGCAGATGCGTCTACAAGCAGAGGGGAGCCGGGGGATGGGGGAGGGGAGTCAGAGAGAAGCAGGCAGGTGCACAATTATCTCTGATCTGCAGCAGCCATGACACCCAGCCCTGTGGGACCCTGTGTGCTTCACAGACCAACAGACTCAGTCCCTGCTCAGCAGTCCTATTCCTCTCACACAGACTGGCTCCACACACCCTCACACACCATCACACACCCTCACACACAGACACACACAAGCTCTTCACACACTCCACACACACACATCCTCACACACTCCTCACACACCCTGCAAACACACATACCCTTGTACACAAACTCCTCACACGCTCCACACACACACACATCCTCACACACACGCATCCTCTCTCACACATACACACACTCACACACTCATCACACACCCCTGCAAACACACATATCCTTGCACACAAACACAAACTCCTCACACACAGACACACACACACAAGCACAGAGCCTACAGGAGCATAGACACAGGAAACACGGGGACCCAGGGGCAGTGCTCACACGCCAGACACATGGAGTGTGTGGGAACAGCCCAGAGTCCCAGCTGAGGTCAGTGGCTGGAACTTCCACACACTGGGAGCCATTAGGACTCCTAGAAGCTCCCTAAAGACAAGGGAGACAGTGGAAGGACTCAGGATAACCCAGCTCGGTCCAGACCAAACCTCACTGCTCTTTAAAATCTGCTGCTACGACCAGTGGACCCCGCACAGGAGAGGGATCAGTATTTTCAGTCAGCATGGCTCCCTTTTGGTCAAAAACACTGAGGCTCGGCTCCAGAACTCCATATACCTTTCCCTTCATCAAGGCATTCACTCCCTGCTGTGGACCCAGGACAGAGGGGTAGCTCTTACCTTGACCACCCACCATGGTGCCAAGGAGGAGGACACAGAGTCCCCGCAGGGAGAGGTGTCTGCCCAGAGCCATCCTGACCCCACGTCCTCAAGGTCACAGTCCCAGCTGCAGGATCAGCCTAAGAGGAGGTGTCAGAGTACCGACCGGGGTCTATATAGACCACCCCTTAAACCCTCCCTCGTGAGAGCCAATAGCGACACCTCTTACCATTTCAGGCACTATCGGAGGCTGCATCTGCCCCTGTCTGCAGCTCAGACACCAATAAGCTTCTGAATCTTCAACATCTCCTTATATGAGCAATACGGTCCTTTGACCTCCTGTTTCCGTGGTCCCGAGAGCCAGGCCCCATGGCCGGTGCTGGTGTAGAAAAGTTGCATTAAGTCACACGAGTGACTCTCTCTCCCCTGCTCACCCTGGCCAGCATATACAGACTGTGAGATCTCACATGGTCAGGGTTTGGGATCAGTTGGCCCATGAAGAATAAGTTTGGTGGAATCAGGCATTGATATTTCCCAGGGCTGGGCTCAGGGACAAAGAAGAGAACTGTAAACAGGCTGAAAATACATGCGTGATTATCAGGTCAGCAGAAATGAGGACAGGAGCACAGGAACTCACAGGTGAGCGTGGAGGGGGTGAGGTGGGAACCATTGAGTTGGGGGGATGAGATTGCTGGTTATTCCCCGCTTCTTAGAATGATCTGGAGACAAGGTCCTGGAGCACAGGGGTGTCATAAGAACACAGGGCTTTGACAGAACCTTCCCTCGTGGCTCAGATGGTAAAGAATCTTCCCACAATGCAGGAGACACAGGTTCAATTTCTGGGTTGGGAAGATCTCCTGGAGGAGGAAATGGCAACCCATTCCAATATTCTTGCCTGGAAAATCTCACAGAGGAGCCTGGCGGGCTCAAAGAGTCGGACACAACACGACTGAGTAATTAACACTTTTTGACTGAACCTAACTATTCCGGTCACGGATCTTTCTTAGCCCCTAAGACCACTCTGTCCTTGGGCTATGTCACTTGGGCTATACTCCCCTTCTGCAGAGTGAGAGGGGATGTGGTCTTCTGTATTTACAGACCCAACCCCTCTTCTCTTTGCAGCCACCCAGGGGCAGCAGTCCTGCCCCGAGAGCCACCTGCTGATGCACTTGCGCCATGTTTCTTCCTGCAAAACACAAGCTCAGTGCAGAGATTAGAATGTGTGCAGGAGAACTCCCGTTAGACTTGGTCCAGAGAGGCCCTGCCCTGGATACTGCATTGCCCAAGACATTGCTCTGGATGCTCCCAGCCAGCCTCTCACCAGGGAGAAGGTTTCATGAGGAGACACCCACACCCAGAGGGAGTCCCTGCTATCCCCCCTTCTAAACCCCTTCAGGGATCTCAGAACAGGAATTCCTACCCAAATGGAGCCCAGGCTGCTTCAAGAACTGTCAGCTTCTTCTCTACACGTCCACTAGAGAAGGGACAACAGGTGAGCAACCTTGGTCCTGAGGGTGACCGAGGCCTGCTATTTGCTGTGGAGGTGGGGATGCAGTTTAGACGAGGGCATCTCAAAGTGTGGTCACTCCAGGCAGCACCAGCAAGACCCAGAAGCTTCGAATAGCCTCTGTGTATCACGTCACAGTCCCTCCAAGTTGTTCTTCTGCACATTGAGGTTTGAAGATGCAGGTTCAGAGGGAATAGACACAGACTGGGTGCAGTGCCTGCTCACAGGCCAGGCCCCTGGCTGTGCAGGAGGAGAGGGGATGGAAGGGAGGTCAGGCCTCAGGCTGACTCTCCCCTGCAAGGCCATGATCTAACCCCGGCGCCTTCCAGGCTCAGGTCTCTCTGAGGGGACAGTTTGAAGATGCTCTGGTCACATTCAGGTCATTTCCAGCCCATCTGACACAGTTCCCAGGGCAAGTTTTTAAAATGTCATTCTTTTTTAAAATTTCAATTGCTTCATGAAAAGTTGCAGTCAGTAGACATTTCATATGCTTCTGAGAATAGGATATATTAACAGTTAGCTTCCTTAATGGTAATAATTTATCAATCATTATCAGAAAGGACAAGGAAGAAATGAACAATATGAAGGAAGAAAAATTTTATAGCCTCATTTTTATGTAATTAATGTTACCATAAAGTTTTTTTCACATATATTTTGTCCGTATTTCAGATTATTTACTTGTAATTGATACTTAGAACAGGAATTATTATATTTGAAGAATAGAAACTCATTATTTTTCAAATGACAAAAATACTGCATTGTTTTACCATATTGCCACAGAGCACCCAGAAGTATATCTGTTCTCCTCTGAATCTTTCAACCTTCTTGAAAAAGGAAAAGGAAAAAATAAACCTCTCTCTTTCACTCCACTCCAGGTCCAGGTTACTGTCTCTCCCAGGAGTGGCGGAGGTGGGAGTTTTCCAGGTAGAGGCAACGTCTGTGCTAATGGCTTCCCCCAATCAGTACCCCACCCATTTCCCCGGGCTCACTACCTGTCTGTGGGTCAAGTAGACACTGAATCTTTACATAGTCCTAGGTGGTTCTAGACTTCTGAGTTCCAGATACTTAAATGACCAATTTTTTCAATGAATGTCCAAGGTCAGATTGTAATCCACTCACTGTATCCTTGCACTTGTCCCTCACATGAATGTTTCAGCTTCTGCATGGATGCTGCTGGTCTGACAGCATCGGGCTCCGCTTTGCACGTGTGCAGTTTACAGGATCACCACAAGGTGGCAGAGTTGGGAATGACAAATTCCTGGAAGCTGGTGTCAAGTAAAATTAAAGTGCTTGATATTTTATTTAAAGGTCACGGTTATTATTTTCATATTAAAACATCTTAGAAGAGTCTATTGATGAAGACATCAGTTTCATTGTTTTAACTATAAATAAATTAATTAGAATAGAAATATAGATACTAAAGAAATAGATTAGATAGATGGCCTGACAGATTGATGATAATGACAATAAGTAAATAGAGAGACAGATGCATATATGCATATACACAGTATCTATATATAAGGGCTTCTAGACATACTAAGGCAATGGCACCCCACTCCAGTACTCTTGCCTGGAGAATCCCATGGATGGAGGAGCCTGGTGGGCTGCAGTCCATGGGGTCGCTGAGAGTCGGACACGAATGAGCGACTTCACTTTCACTTTTCACTTTCATGCATTGGAGAAGGAAATGGCAACCCGCTCAGTTGTTCTTGCCTGGAGAGTCCAAGGGACAGCAGAGCCTGTTGGGCTGCCGTCTATGGAGTCACACAGAGTCGGTAATGACTGAAGTGACCTAGCAGCAGCAGCAGCAGACATACTAAATCTTTTTCCATTTATCACATTTCATTTTATGAAATATCCCTTTCTGCTAGTCTCAAAATTAGGCTTCAGGAGAGAAAAAGATTTATATATAAAGGAAATAAAGAGAAAGTAGGAGTCATCATTCAACTCTAGCCCTCCAAAACTGAAGTTTGGGGTCCTGAGAAAAAATAGATAGTTTAGAAAGTCTAAGAGTTTCTAAACTTCATTTTTCCCCTTTGTATATTGAAAGTTTGGTTTGGTAACATTCAGTACACACTTATAAACCATAACTAAAAAAGATGCAAAATATAATTTAAGGAAACAGCTCCTGACAGAAGGGGAAATAGAAAGCCTTCTGCTAGAGGGTGTCTGCAAGGGAGGGAGCAAAGAAGAGGCAAGTGAAGCAGAGAAGAGAAGGGGTTCATGCTGCCTGCAGCCAGCAGTGACTCCAACTCCTCCATTCTGCATTTAAGAGGAAAAGTGGCAGCAAGAATGGAAGCCCAGGTGGGTTGAGGGGGCAGATCCAAGCAGAAGGGGCTGATGTACATGGTGGCCATTTCTGCCTTGTTCTGTTTCCACTGATCAGGGAAGCTCCCAGACAGTACCCAGAGAGTAGCACTGTGATGAGTAGAGAGACTGAGAAGGGCCTTAGGGGGAAGCACAGTAGAGCTCCCACCTCAAAACTCAAGATCACCAACATGCTGCCCCCATTCCTCACGGCCCCTCAGGCTCAGGGTTCCCATGGTACAGCCCTGTGGTCCACACAAGCGCACCCTGAGGCCCCCTCACCCTGACTCTCATCATTTCATCTCAGGTGTGGGAAGGATGCAACTGTGACACACACACCCCAGAGTCCCCACCAGCGTTCAGAGATGGATTCACGCTCTCCCCCTCCCATACCTTAAGGTCTCAGTGGGGACAACACGAGGGCACCTGTGGGCAGTCCACAGCCCTGTAACACCTCCACTGGAAGGACCCCTCAACCTGGTCAGTAGACCTAGCTTTTGTGTCCTGCCATGTACCCATCCATCCTCCTTGAGCCTCAGGAGAAAAGACAATAGAGCACATGCTTTTGTCCCTCTACTTATATGTGCTAGTATCAACCCACTAATCATAGAATTACTTACTTGTCATCTTTTCCTCCCACTCCCAGGTCCCATGATAGAGCCCCATCTCCTTCTATATCAGGATTCTTAACACATTAATGATAATAACTACTTGTAAGTATCAGAACCAGAATGTAAACTGAGGTGGTGGAGTAGGACCAGGAAATACTCAGTCACTTAGAATTGATGCTCTACTTCCTCTGGACCCAGAGTCATCATTCCTTACCCAGTTATGGGCTCCACAGCATCACCAGAAACCACGGGACAGACACCTAGAACACAGGACGTGCTTCCTGGGGTCCAGTATCCCTCCCACTGGATGACACATGGATGCATTTAGTAAAACAGGCACACAGTCTCACCTCGGGATGGAGATCTCACAGGTAAGACACTGCTAGGGGCTCCTGGTACAGGGAGGGGTGGGCTGGAAAGGAGGGGCTAATTTGGGGCTGGCAGGCTGCCCCACAGCACCCTGTACCCCAGAACTGGGAATGCAGGTCAGCATGGACCAACTCACTCTCGGATGAAGGCACATCTTCTCTGACACATAAGGAAATCTCAGTGTCCAATCTCATCAAAGGTTTGAAGAAGGAATGCTTAAGGGAGGACTCCAACCAGCTGTGTCCACAGTGGACTTGAGAGAGTGCAGTGCAGGGGTCAGGAGAACGGAGTCAGTCTGCCCTGTCCTGACTCAGAGCTCAGCCACATACCATGTGTGAGACATTGAACAGGGTTCTTACACTCTGTATAGTGGTTTCATCTGTAAAATTAAGGTTTTTATTGAGTCTAGATAACAGTTTTGGTGAGGATATGTGAGTTGGCATTAGTAAGCATTAATTTTATGGGCTTCCCAGGTGGCACCAGTGGTAAGGAACCCATCTGCCAATGCAGGTAACTCGGGTTCGATCCCTGAGTCGGAAATGCCATTTCCTCTAGATCCCGTCTAGTAGGAAATTGCAACCCATGCCAGTATTCTTTACTGAAAAATTCTGTGGCCAGAGGAGTCTGGCGGCTACAGCCCCTGGGGTGGGACACAACTGAGCATACACAGATACATTATAACTTCTAGCTAACAGTAGTATGTGATAGCACTGGTAGAGAAGCAGTATTATGGCATGACTCTACATTCCATCCGGAGATTCACAGCACTCTAGAACAGGAATTCAATGCTGTTGCCTAGAGCCTTGACTGGATCTGTCAGAACTCTCCCAGGAACCACATGCTGTGATGGTCATTGGTGCCAATCAGAGTTGTGAGTCTTCCACACATCGCCCCTTCTCTCTGTGCCCCCATTCTACTGCTCATGAACCTCGACCTTACCAACTGTGAGCTTTTGTGAATTAAGTTGTTTACTTGTTTATTTTACCCTATAAGCTGGAAGGTACTTAGTAAAAGTTCTGTGTCTAATTCACTTTCATATCCCTAATACCTGGGTAATTAAAATGGCCAGACCATGTCTATTGAATAAATAAATGAATGAATGTCACTCTGGTAGGTGTTTTATAGAAATCATTCTAATTAAAAATGCTGTTTTAAAAATGTAATTCAATGGAAGCAACCTAGATGTCCATCAGCAGATGAATGGATAAGAAAGCTGTGGTACATATACACAATGGAGTATTACTCAGCCATTAAAAAGAATACATTTGAATCAGTTCTAATGAGGTGGTTGAAACTGGAGCCTATTATACAGAGTGAAATAAGCCAGAAAGAAAAACACCAATATAGTATATTAATGCATATATATGGAATTTAGAAGGATGGTAACGATAACCCTGTATGCAAAAAGAAAAAAAATTTTTTTTAAAAAAATGTAATTCACCTTTTAGTGAGGGCTTCAGAGCAACTGCAAGTTGCATCATTTGTTGTAATGATATTTCAACACTACTAAATGGTATTAGTTATGTATGTTTCACTACAACACATTTTTGCAATAAATGCAGTAAATTCCAATATCCAGAAACAAACGCAACCCCATTCCCAGAGTGGTGCTGAGACGGCCAGTTCTTTTTTTTTTTTCCTAAGAGACGGCCAGTTCTAAACTGTGTAGATGCTGCAAGTATCTGTGTATATCCGAAGATACAGTTGGCAAACCACAGCTCACTGACAGGTGAGCACCATGAAGCCTCCTCTTCTGGTCTTAATCAGATGTGGCCAAGTGGGAAGGATGTTTATATATTTATCATTTGGCTCACTTTCAATTCAAACCACACACGACTGTAACAGGAAGAAAATTTTGTTATAAAAAATATTTATATTGAATTGAAAGTGCAGAAGTAAAAGCTTCTATATTGAATTGAAAGTGCAGAAGTAAAGAGCAGAAAGAATTCTTTTACTTTGGGAAATTGCTTAATTGGCCTTATGGATTGTAAAGCAATACAATATGTAGCATTGTTATTCCCAAATTACCATGAGTAAAAGGAGATTTGAGAGGTTTAGTAATCTCTTTGCTAGAAAAGTTGATAATTAAGCATCCTTGCTTGAGGGACATTTTCAGGACCAATCAGAGTGACCAATATGCAAAATATTTTTGAATTAAGACTATCTATGCAAGTTTAAAGAAAATAATAGAGTTATTATACCAAAGATTTGGAGACCCCTCTCACTATTTGTGTTCCTTGCCTGAATGGACCCAAGATCAGTAAAGGCTACTTTACCAATGACTACTTCATCACAGGGGCATGAGGGAAAGAATAAGATCATGAGCTGGCTGAGGTCCAGCCCATCATTCTTGTTCAGCCCTTTGGAGTCTATGATCAGCAATATCTAACAAAGAGTTTGGCACTGAATTGGCCTCATTCATTTCTTCTGGAGGAGGGCATGGCAACCCACGCCAATATTCTAGCCTGGAGAATCCACAGACAGAGGAGCTGGTGGGCTATGGTACATAGGGTCACACAGAGTCCAACACGACTGAAGCAGATACACACAGCACAGTACACACATTTCTCCACAGGTCCAGTACCTGATGGCCAGAGACCAGAACAAATCAAAGCTACTAAATCAAAGACAAGCTGATTCTAAGTGAGAGCATACAGACCAAGGACCTTTTCTCACTGCCACTGGATAAGAAGCCCCTTATCCCGGACAACATCTCTGGGAGGAGACAGAGAAGGTACCTCCTCATGAAGAGGAAAGCCAATCTCAACAGGGACCTGGAACTGAGAATTGACAAGACAATGACTACAGTGAACCTGAGCTAAGCTGAGGGATGGATTTTAAATGGGAGACTCTGTGTTACCTTAAAGGGACTTTCAATCCACACAAACACCCCTTGCTAGTGAACAGGATGAAGTCAGTTACAAAAATAGAGAATATTATGCACATTTGAATTGTAGACAATACATTTTCAAGGCATAAAATTCATAAATCTTTCCATGTTTATAAATGCACAAAGCTTTCACCTCTATGAACTATTTCTAATTCTTCCAGCCTAAAATTACTGCTGTTTCTATTTAGTGTGCAGAAATTTGCTTACTGTCTTTAAAGTGGGAGCTTAACAAGAGCTAAGACTGTGTCTTATTCCTCAGTTTCTTTTTAGGGCCAAGTAAAGACACAAAGAAAGAGCTTAAGAAATACTGGATAATTGAAGAAATGATTGCATGAACAAAGGCTGAAAATAACACTGTAGTTAGTGACTACTGAGGGGAAGGAAGACGGGGGCAGCAGAGACACAAATCTGACTAATCCCACTCAGCACAGACTGAAGTGAAAAAGGAGTCAGAGACACACCAGCCAAAGGAATCAGATAGAAAATGCCTTCAAATCCCACTCCGGGGAAGATAAAATCATGTTCAATTTCTGCACAAAGCAGTGCCTCAGAAGCTTCTCTAAGGTGAGAGAAAACTGATAGCACTTCTATCAAGAGTTCTACTGAAGGATGTGGATAGACATACATAGTCATCAAATAGTTACTTTTCCAGTCCTCAGTGACTCATTCTGGCCAGTGAATCATGGGTGGTGTCTCTTGTGTCACCTCCTGTTGGGAGACACAGTACAAAATAGCCTTGAAGGAGAAGGTCCTTGGGGAAATGGTGAAGGGCCAAAAGTACCCAGACATTGTATACTGATAGCTAAAAAACATTTCCTGCCTTTGGCTATGCTCGGCGCCAAAATTTAGCGATTAAACATTAAAGACGTTGCTTGAAAAAATGGGTCATGGATAAACGCATGGGTCGTTAAAAATGTGCTGTTCCTTAAAGTATCTTTTACTGATTATATCTTAGCCCTATATGTGTTCTGCTGGCCATAAACTCTAAGCTCTTTGTTCCTCACTCCTATAAAAAGGCTCGACTACAAAAATAAAATTGTCAGTCCTTACAGAGACTGTCCAAGTGTTGTTCTTTCAGGTTCGCCATTTCCAAGTCCCGAGTGGAGGCATGAAAAGCCCAAGTGTGACTCTCTAGTCTCTCTCTTTCCTGCCCCAGAAGCTGCGTGTTCCAGATTGAGCATGTGCAAGAGCCTCACTGACCACAAACATCTGTAGGTTGTGATGAGTGTGTGCATGTGTAAATGTGTATATGTGTGTGTATAAGTTTGTATATGTGTGTATGTGTATTGAGTGTGTGTATGTGCGTGTGAGTATGTATGTGTATATGTGTGTTCACATGTGTCTGTATGTATATATGTGTATGTCCATCTGTGTATGTGTGTGTGAGTGTCTGTGTATATGTGTGTCCACATCTGTGTGACTGTGTATATGTGTGTGTCCCTCTGTGTATGTCTGTGTGTGTATGTGGGTGTCCATATGTGTGTATGTGTGTCTGTGTGTGTGTGTGTGTGTGTGTGTGTGACTGACATTTGGGGATCACCTTTTCCAGCAGCAGAGCAGAATCTTTTCTGATGGATCGAAAGGAGAAAGAAGACTTGAAAAGAAGACAGAATCTGTCACATGAAGCAGTTACTTTCCTGGATCTCCTCTTCCTTTTGTGTCTTTGTCCCAAGCTGCTCCTCAGGTCTCACCTTGCTTCCTCTGTTGGGCTTGGTTAGTTCTCAGTCACCATTCCTGTTGACGAAAATTTAGATCTGGCATCCTGTTTAAGAGCACACACACCTGGTACATCTCTTTTACCTTTACTGTGCTGAGAGTCATGCTTCCATTTCCCTGATTTGTCTCTTAGCACCTTGACCTTTATCCTTATACAGCTCTTATTTGCTCTGAGATAGTTATTTTATCTTATTTCTACCCTTCCACCAATCTTGTACTAATGAAAAGGCAGTGTGTGCTTTCTAAACCTCTTCAGTTTCTTGTTGATTTCCTGAACAAATCTGATTCCTGAATTTTGTGCTCACTCACTTAATTAACTTCTTTGCCTTTGTTGCTGTTGCTGCTAAGTCACTTCAGTTGTGTCTGATTCTGTGCGACCCCATAGACAGCAGCCCACCAGGCTCCTCCGTCCATGGGATTTGCCAAGCAAGAGTACTAGAGTGAGTTGTCATTGCCTTCTCTTTGCCTTTCAGTTCAGTTCAGTTCAGTTGTTCAGTCATGTCAGACTCTTTGCGACCCCATGAATTGCAGCACGCCAAGCCTCCCTATCTATCACCAACTCCTGGAGTTTACTCAAACTCATGTCCATCGAGTCAGTGATGCCATCCAGCCATCTCATCCTCTGTCATCCCCTTCTCCTCCTGCCCCCAATCCCTCCAAGCATCAGAGTCTTTTCCAATGAGTCAACTCTTTGCATGAGGTGGCCAAAGTACTGGAGTTTCAGCTTTAGCATCAGTCCTTCCAATGAACACCCAGGACTGATCTCCTTCAGGATGGACTGGTTGGACCTCCTTGCAGTCCAAGGGACTCTCAAGAGTCTTCTCCAACACCACAGTTTAAAAGCATCAATTCTTCAGCACTCAGCTTTCTTCACAGTCCAACTCTCACATCCATATATGACCACAGGAAAAACCATAGCCTTGACTAGATGGACCTTTGTTGGCAGAGTAATGTCTCTGCTTTTGAATATGCTCTCTAGGTTGGTCATAACTTTCCTTCCAAGGAGTAAGTGTCTTTTAATTTCATGGCTGCAGTCACCATTTGCAGTGATTTTGGTGCCCCAAAAAATAAAGTCTGACACTGTTTCCACTGTTTCCCCATCTATTTGCCATGAAGTGATGGGACCAGATGTCATGATCTTAGTTTTCTGAATGTTGAGCTTTAAGCCAACTTTTTCACTCTTCTCTTTCACTTTAAGAAAGAAATAATTTTACTGAATTGCTTCTTTTCCTCAACTCAAGAAAGAAACTCATTAAAAACCTATTTCCTTGTGATCACAGCACTAGGGACCCCCATTGGGCCTTGGAAGGAGCTGGTTCAAGGAGAGGCCGTGAAGATCAAGCTTCATTAGTTCATGATTAATCTACCTCTGCTCAGAGTTGATGTAATTACCAACTCCAAAGTGATTGAGATCTTGTGGGTGGTGACTCTTAAACCACTTAAACCCAAGGTTAGTGTCACTGGAGTGGCACAGAGTTCAAACCTTGCATGGTTGCTCAAATTTGAACTTTATTGAACTGATGCTCTATTGCACAAGCAGCTTTGGTGCAGCTGAGTCCAGCATGCACATCAACCTAAAGTGAAAATGAAGTTGCTCAGTCGTGTCTGACTCTTTGTGACCCTATGAAGCCTACCAGGATTCTCCATCCATGAGATTTTCCAGGCAAGAATACTGAAGTGGGTTGTCATTTCCTTCTCCAGGGCCTCTTCCTGACCCAGGGATAGAACCTGGGTTTCCTGCATTGCAGGCAGACGCTCTACCCTCTGAGCCACCAAGCACACCAACCTAACAACACTGGAAATGCAGCAAAATATGTTCCTCCTTTAACATCAAAAAGTCTGTAACAGATTCACTTTACATTATGATCAAATCCTTCCCCGTCTGAGCATGCTACCCAAGGCTCCTACAGGCTGCAGGAATCTCCTGAGGCCCTGCCAGGGCCCAGGGTTGGAGTGAGGCCTATATCTGAATCTAAGCTCTGTATTTCCACTGTCTGTAAGTTAATAGTTGTTCAGCTAATGCTTATTGAATGACTGAATAGCACTGTGCTATTACTCTTGCCTGGAAAATCCCATGGACTGAGGAGCCTAGTGGGCTGCAGTCCATGGGGTTGCTAAGAGTCGGACATGACTGAGCAACTCCACTTTCACTTTTCACTTTCATGCATTCAAGAAGGAAATGGCAACCCACTCCAGTGTTCTGGCCTGGAGAATCCCAGGGACGGTGGAGCCTGGTGGGCTGCTGTATACGGGTCGCACAGAGTCGGACATGACTGAAACAGCTTAGCAGCAGCAGCGCAACAGACATTTAAGAGAAAATATCTTAAGTAAAAAGAACTCTTGTTGAGGCTATCATTTAGCTAATTGATATTTTTGCTTTAAAGGCAAATTTTTTCAGCAATTAGGGCAAAATTTCATTTTTAAAAAGGAGCTTATCACCAACAAATATGTCACAATAAATGCTGCAAATCTCTGTCTCTAAGGATACACAAGACAAACCACAACATACTAACATGTGGCATCTTAGTAAGTCTTCATCAGACACAAGAGAGGAGATAGGGTATTCATGATTTATCATTTGGCAGTTTTTCAATTAAAACCACATAGGCATATAACAGGAAGAAAATTTTCAATTAAAAAATACAGCTGCACTGTCTGTATGACATAAGGAAGGAGATGAGGTGCAGAAAGAGTTCTTTGTCTTAAAATAAGAAACAGCTTAACTAGTCTTTCACTTCAAGAAAGGAGAGTCCTCTTGGGCTAATCTTGAAGGATGCTCTAGAGAGCAGAATAACTCAACAGTTTTGCACAACCCTTAGAATTGTGAACTGATAGTTTTAAATAATGGTATGCTTTGATTTCATCTCTTATCTTTTGTGAATCTATTATAGGTTTTTATATTTTTGTTGGACACAAGGCTCACATAAAACATCTTATACACATAATAGTCTATATTACACTGATAACAAATTAATCTCAATCACATACAAAAGTTCTACCTTTTTAGCAACCTCCTTCACTTTATGTTTTTGTTGTCAGAATTTACCTCTTTTTATACTGTGTATCCACTAACAAAATATTTTTCTCTATAGTTATTTTTAATACTTCCTTTAGACTAGAGTTAACTGGTTCAGTTCAGTTCAGTTCAGTCGCTCAGTCGTGTCAGACTCTTTGTGACCCCATGAATTGCAGTATGCCAGGCCTCCCTGTCCATCACCAACTCCCTGAGTTCACCCAGACTCATGTCCATCGAGTCAGTGATGCCATCCAGCCATTTCATCCTCTGTCGTCCCCTTCTCCTCCTGCCCCCAATCCCTCCCAGCATCAGAGTCTTTTCCAATGAGTCAACTCTTTGCATGAGGTGGCCAAAGTACTGGAGTTTCAGCTTTAACATCATTCCTTCCAAAGAAATCCCAGGACTGATCTCCTTCAGAATGGACTGGTTGGATCTCCTTGCAGTCCAAGGGACTCTCAAGATTCTGCTCCAACACCACAATTCAAAAGCATCAATTCTTTGGTGCTCAGCCTTCTTCACAGTCCAACTCTCACATCCATACATGACCACAGGAAAAACCATAGCCTTGACTAGATGGACCTTTGTTGGCAAAGTAATGTCTCTGCTTTTGAATATGCTATCTAGGTTGGACATAACTTTCCTTCCAAGGAGTAAGCATCTTTTAATTTCATGGCTGCAAGTCACCATCTGCAGTGATTTGGGAGCCCAAAAACATAAAGTCTGACACTGTTTCCATTGTTTCCCCATCTATTTGCCATGAAGTGATGGGACCAGATGCCATGATCTTCGTTTTCTGAATATTGAGATTTAAGCCAATTTTTTCACTCTCCACTTTCACTTTCATCAAGAGGCTTTTTAGTTCCTCTTCACTTTCTGCCATAAGGGTGGTGTCATCTGCATATCCGAGGTGATTGATATTTCTCCTGGCAATCTTGATTCCAGCTTGTGCTTCTTCCAGCCCAGTGTTTCTCATGATGTACTCTGCATATAAATTAAATAAGCAGGGTGACAATATACAACCTTGACATACTTCTTTTCCTATTTGGAACTAGTCTGTTGTTCCATGTCCAGTTCTAACTGTTGCTTCCTGACCTGCATACAGATTTCTCAAGAGGCAGATCAGGTGGTCTGGTATTCCCATCTCTTTCAGAGTTTTCCACAGTTTATTGTGATCCATACAGTCAAAGGCTTTGGCATAGTCAATAAAGCAGAAATAGATGTGTTTCTGGAACTCTCTTGCTTTTTTGATGATCCAGCAGATGTTGGCAATTTGATCTCTGGTTCCTCTGCCTTTCCTAAAACCAGCTTGAACATCAGGAAATTCATGGTTCACATATTGCTGAAGCATGGCTTGGAGAATTTTGAGCATTATTTTACTAGTGTGTGAGATGAGTGCAATTGTGTGGTAGTTTGAGCATTCTTTGGCATTGCCCTTCTTTGGGATTGGAATGAAAACTGACCTTTTCCAGTCCTGTGGCCACTGCTGAGTTTTCCAAATTTTCTGGCATATTGAGTGCAGCACTTTCACAATTAACTGGTTAACACACTACAATATTACTGTGTTAGTATTCTGAACAGGATTAAATACTTACATTTACTAATCTCTTGTACATTTTCACTTTTTTCATGTAGTAATTAGCATCCTTCATTTAGCTTGAAGAACTTCTTTCAGCAATCTCGTAAGCAAGCCTAGTATTGGTGAACTCTCTCAACTGTTGCATTCTAAACTCTTATGATGAAAAGGACATCTTATTTGGGTGTTAGTGCTGGAAGTTCTTGTAGGTCTTCACAAAACCATTACACTTCAGCTTTTGAAAGCGAAAGTGAAGTCGCTCAGTCCTGTCCGACTCTTTGCGACCCAGTGGACTGTAGCCCACGAGGCTCCTCCATCCATGGGATTCTCCAGGCAAGAATACTGGAGTGGGTTGCCATTTCCTTCTCCAGGGGATCTTCCCGACCCAGGGATTGAACCCGGGTGTCCTGTATTGTAGGCAGACGCTTTACCGTCTCAATAAGAAACCCAAATTAACACTCAAGCTATGTTCTTTTTAGTCCCTCTGCTCTTTTACCTTATCACATAGTTTTTATAGCCTCTTGTGAAAGCTGCTAGACATTTATTCTTGTATGGTTGTATGTTTTCTTGATTGACAGAGAGTAGAGATACAAGAATTTTATCCTACAGAACTCCTCTTCATTTTCTTTTATTTAATTTGAATATTGATTTATATTTGTAAATTGTATTTCTGCATTTATATCTAAATAGAGCAAATGGATGTAATTGTCTCTATGATTTCCATTATCCCAGATGGATACCTGACTCTGTCACGGGGATCCCTGTGTTGGTTTAGACCTAGGTTGGAGGAGATGGTGACAAGCATAGAGTCCTTACACAGAAGCTGATACAAAGTCATTCTTTCAAACTCTCTTTAGGGCAAGAGGATCTTCTGGATCACAGTTAAATGGTTTCTCTTTGCTTTATGCTGCTATTTTGCTGCGGAGAGCCTGATCCTGATTTAGCAAATAGGCCTTACTCCTCTTTCAATCTTATTGCCTCTCAATGGGAACTGAATGTTCTCTAACCTGGGTAGTTTGTCTATATAACGTGGTTAGGATAATTGCCAAGGGAATAAAACTCAGATTTGGTCCAGAGAATAATTACTACTTGGAGAGATCCAGGCAATGTTTTCTAGCAGGATACACAAAAAGGTAAAGATTGATGTGCAAAAAGACCAGGCTCATCAGTTAATGAATTTGTCTTAGTCCTCCTTTGATGGTTGAATGAAACTAGGGATTCCAAAAGCTCTGTGTTGGGTAGCTGGAGAGAATGTTGTTTCTGTCTGTCTCTGGTATTTGAGACACACTGGGACAGAATCACCTCTACTTTTACTATTCTTTGCAAAAGGAATTAGGAAAACAGGATCAGATAACATTCATTCAAGACATGCATTATTAAAGTGGAAATAGCCAAGGGATATATTCACTGGAATGAGAATTTTATTCATTTTTAAAACCAGTTAATTGTTGTCGTTCAGTCACTTAGTCATGTCCAGCTCTTAGCAACCCCATGGACTGCAGCATGCCAGGTTTTCCTGTCCTTTACCATCTCCCAGAGTATGCTCAAACTCTTGTCCATTGAGTCGGTGATACCATCCAACCAACTCATCCTCTGTCACCTCTTTCTCCTCTTGCCCTCAATCTTTCCCAGAATCAGGGTATTTTCCAAAATGCTAGTTAATTATGTACTATAAAATAAATAATTTATAGTTATTATCCAGTAGGATTCCATCTCATTAGTTATCTGATGAGAATACTAACTTAATTTTATGTATTGTATTGATAAGTGATGTAAGTAAAAAAAACCCCAACAACTTACTCAAAATTGGGAGACATGAGAGAAAAGAGTTAGGACCAGAGAGTAAAGAATGCCATTACAGAGAGAAGAGATGCATACAGGTGCAAAAGAACCTGATGTGTTTAGGGAATGCTGCTTAGGTCAGTATTGCTTGTTCCTGAAATGATTCTAAGGATATAGTGAGGCTGAGGATAGAAAGAAAAATTCCAAACATAGAGCATCAGAGACTTGAGCTAAGGGCTTTAAGCTTCCTAATGTAGTTTGTTGCTTCCCAAATTTTGACTCAAGTTACTGCACGGGGATTTTGCAAAAATATCTGTAACATACAGTTTGTGGAGTTAAAATTTTTTTCCATTATTTCATGGATATTTTTAGCAGTAATACTTAACTTAAAAAGATAGTAAACATAAAGAAAATCTTAGCTAAATAATTGTACCATTAGAATATGGGTGTGAGAACATTCATTCTGCTGGAATGCAAAAAAAAAAAAAAAAAAAAAGACAAATTTTGGAAACTTTTCTATACAGCTAATTATGAACCATAATGTTTTTTAAGCATGAAAAGAGCATTGTTTAGCTTACCTGTCTTGTCTTGTCGGCCAGCTCTCTCTTTCGATACAACTCCAAAAAATATGTGAGGATGGTTTGGGATGGGCAAGTTTAAAGTTAATCCTAGCTGCCTGCTCAGTTGGCAGAGAGTGCCAACTCTCTGTAACCTCATGAATGGTAACCCAGCAGGCTCCTCTGTCCAAGGGATTTTCCAGGCAAGAATACTGGAGTGGGTTGCCCTTCTCCATGGGATCTTCCTAAGTCAGGGGTCGCATTGGCAGGCAGGTTCTTTACCACTACCATCACCTGGGAAGTCCTTAAGGTTAATACAGCCACTTAAAAAAATTCACAAATGGGAAGGTTAGAGCCACTGGTGTCACCATAAAAACAGCCAGAGAGTGGAACAGAAAACAGATACTCAAAGAAAAGGATGGAGAACAAGAGGATTTATGAAAATTAGAATGTGCAATTTGATGGTGAAGGGGAAGATTAAGGATGTTATGGAATAACCAGGAAAAATAGAAGGCAGTTAGAGTAAAAGATACTATTAGGCAGTAACAGATTTTTGTGATTAATATTCCATAAAAACTTGAGCAAAATCAGAAGAGCTGCAGCCATTCCCCTTCCACCTAATCAACCCATTCACTGTGAGTCTCGCTTCTCGGTTTTAGTAGACAGCATGTAGGATATTTTGGAATATTCAGTTATGTGCTTCTGAGTTTACCTTTCTAAGAGTAAACACTTTCAGGGCCAGATTTCAGACTTTTATGCTATTTAAGTGTGGCTTTCTCAGTACCTAAAGGAATGGAAACGTGTAGTCTGTGGGGAGGTGATAACTCTGAGTTTCAACTGAGATTTCATTGGGGAATGAGGCATATTTAAATACTGAATTTTCTAAGAGTAGTAGTGAATATATCTAGCTTTTTTAAATTATGAATAATTTCCTTTAACCATAATGCTGTGTAAAAACTGCAATTATAAAAAAGACAGGATTCTCATTTATTTGAGAAACAATATTACAGAGATGTCTTTCAAGAGTTTCTTGCTTCAAAAATGGCACTACATGGTGCTAGGCTCCACATCATCATATCCAGGCTCTTCTAGTCTCAGGACCAGTGAGGACTCCTTCTCCTCCACCCCAGAGCTGACAGTTTCTCTCAGAGACTTCAGAGAGATGCCTGAAACAGTAAACAGAACCTGGTTTTAGTGGTGACAAAATGACAAGACATAATGTCTGATGGAAGAATAGTAAGAGGGGCCACAAAATAACAGGTGGGGGTGGAGCACCTGGCATTGTCTAAAAGGATGGAGCTACTTCATACTGACTCAGCTACTCCATGCAATATCTTGTCTGGACCTCGGCAATTGGAAAGAAGATGGACTGATAGTGGCAAGGAATGAAAAATAGATGTGCATGCCTCTTCCACACCCAGTGGGTCTGGTTTCTCAGGAAGTGGAGACAGGAGAAGACCTCTGTAGAATGTCTCAGATGCTGTCTTCTCAGCAACTCAACAACAGAACCAGCCTGACCTACAAGATTCATGAGAACACTCTGGGTCCTCTGTCAGATGCCAGAAGAGGGCAACTCAACCAAATTCCACAACCTCCTGCTCCCCAGGGACCACATCCCCACATATAAGCAGAAAGCTTAGTCCTTGGGAATGAGGATCTTCATCTGGCAATTGAACCAGTGAGAGAAAATTTTCTCTTGGTTCCCATCTAGTGCTGAGATTTTATGATTCTCTAGCTAAGGCTATTTCAGATTCTGCTTTAATAGTGAGCAACCAATTTTAAACATTTGGTTACACAGATCTCTCAAAACAAGTTTTACAGCTCATAGATTTAATTTACACCTCCATTAAAACCATTTAAGAATAATTCTCACTATTTGAAAAATCCCCAAATTTATTGTCAGAACATATATTTCAATTTGGGGTATGAAAATGGGAACAAAGCTTATAACAATGTATACAGGTGTGTCTTTATCTAATTGATGATATGGACATGGACAAGAGAACACAGTATGTTATCCTCTCAGAAGAGATGAAGTAGCTCCAATATTCCAGGGATAAGGAAGAGTTGATAATATCTGATACATGTGGTGCATGTATGCTCACTTGGATTCGACTCTGCGACCCCATGCACTGTAGCCTACTAGGCTCCACTGTCCACATTATTTCCTGGAAAAAATACTGGAGTGGGTTGCCATTTCCTTCTGCAGGGAATCTTCCTGACTCAGGGATCAAATCCAAGTCTCTTTTGTCTCCTGCATTGGCAGGCAGAGTCTTTTTCACTGTGCCACCCGGAAAGCCCATCTAGGTATACGAGGCTACCCCAGTTCTGATAGTACAGAAACACTGACTGTTGAAGTGGGTCAAAACTCATCTTTTCCACCATTATGAAGTCAGACTACTGTGCTGTCAACTCACCTGTCTGGGAATACCTGGCATCACCTCTGTCCTTTGGGGAAAAGTTATTCTCATTCATCCCAGGGAGGAAAGGATTTATGGGAACAGGTAACTCATCAACATCATCATAACCATTTCCTATGGCGTTGATGTTCTGTCCCGGAGGCTCTGAAAACAGACAAGAACTTAGGTGGAATAACCAAGTATGTGCTGGATTAAGTGATGCCCTAAGTCCCTTCTGAGGCAGAGATTCAAATAAATGATACATATATACTCCATATTCCAGGGCTGTCAAAGGCATGTGTTTGATCTCTGTGTGCTCAGAAATCATTTAAACCTTCTAAATACTCCAATATATCAGGGTCAATCATATTTTTCTAACATGGCCTCTCATAGCATAGAGTATCTGCAAAAGCTATTATGCTATGAGTTTCAGGTACTATTTTTGAGCATATGGTACAGAGTTTTAACACATACTATGCACTATATATGCATAGTATATATGTATATGTACAAAGTATATGTAACACATACTATGCACTATACCATATCAGTGACTGCAAAGCATGAGTCTGGACCAAGAGAACCCAGGTGTCCATGTGCTCTCTGAAACTCTGGGAGACACAGAGTTGGTGGGAGGGGAAGCCTGGACATCTGTTACTCAGAGACAGGATATCCCACCATCCTTAGGTGGGATCTTAGGTGAGACCTTAGGATTTCACCTCCAGGGGTTGCCCATCTTTACTATCTGGAGAAGACCCAGGAAGGCATTCTCCTTTCTCTCTGTGTGTGCAGAGGTTCAAATAACTGATAAATATAGATTCTATATTCCAAGCCTGTGTCAAAGGCATGTATTTGATCTTAATGTGCTCAGAAATCATTTAAATCTTCTAATTATTCCACTATATCAGGGTCAGTCATATTTTTCTAACATTATCTCTCATATCATAAAGAATCAACAAAAGCTATTATGAAAAGTTTATTATAAAAGCTATTATAAAAGTTTCAGGTACTATTTTCAAACATATGGTACAGAGTTGTAACACATACTATGTACATATCAGTGACCAGGGAGGATGAATCTGAACCAGGAGAACCCAGGTGTTCGTGTGACCTCTGAAGCTCTGGGAGACCCAGAGCTGGTTGGAGAGGGATCCTGGACATCTGTTACTCAGAGACAGGATATCCCACCATCCCAGTCACAGGACGCTTCAGTCCCTTCGAGACCTTGGTTGACCTTAGGATCTCACTTCCAGAGGTTGTCCATCTTTACTATCTGGAGATGACCCAGAGAGGACATTCTCTTTTGGTAATTGATAAGTACCAGCACTGATCTCTCCATAGCTTCCAGGGCTTACCGATAACAATATTTTTGTCTCAATACATACAAAAGGCCATGAAATGATTAAAATATCAGACTGGCTATGGATGCAACTATAGTTTCCAGTGTTCCCTTTAGCCATACAATTTTGAGTTTATCAGTTTCAGATGTTCTTTTTTTTTAATGGTCTTAAAAGCTTTAATACATGCATGCTCAGTTAGATACAGGCATGCTCAGTTGCTTCAGTCCTGTCTTTCTCCTTGTGATCCCTTGGACTGTAGCCTGCCAGGATCCTCTGTCCATGTGGATTCTCTGGGCAAGACTACTGGAGTTGGTTGCCATGCTCTCCTCCAGTAGATCTTCTTGACACAGGGATCAAACCGGCATCTCTTCAGTCTCCTGCATTGGCAGGTGGGTTCTCTACCACGAGCACCACCTGGGAAGCCCAATTAGATGCATACTCAGTCTGTAACTGGGTACAAGTGACTGTGGATACAGAGAACTGGGTCTGATCTTTCCATTTCTGAGGCCACAGAGTGGGCAAGAGAGGGAAAACATTGTTGTGAACTAGAGAAAAGAGATCCTTCCCATCTTAATCACAGGAAAAGATCCTCAGACAAGATTCCTCCTCTGAATCCCCACCATCCAAGGGAAGATCTGCTACCTGGGGCAGAGTCAGGGTCTTCATCCTCTCCATCATCCCCTGTGTAATACGGCAGCTTAGGTTCTGAGTCATCAGACAGGTTACCTGGTAGGGAGAAAATCATCACAGAAAAGTGGAAACCTTTCCCCTCGTAGGAGGCCTTCTGTCATAGTTTAGAGGAAATACTGACACTTCAGACTGGTAGACAGAAGGCTTGAAGCTCCGTGTGAAGGTGGGTTAGTGAGGTTGGGTCTCTGTTTGCTGAAAACAACACATAGCCAGCTCATGAGCAGAGAGGAGGGCATGGGACTTACCTTGGCTGTCCAACAGGTCCTTCCTCCCTGGTTTTATGAGATCATCAATCTCCTGGTACAAGCCTTCACCAACTACATCTTCGAAAGCAGATAAGGCTAGGAAAGTGGCTTGAGTTAGGGACTCACCCTAGAGATATTCCTTTTGCTGCTGCTGCTGCTAAGTCACTTCAGTCGTGTCCGACTCTGTGTGACTCCATAGACGGCAGCCCACAAGGCTCCCCGGTCCCTGGGATTCTCTAGGCAAGAACACTGGAGTGGGTTGCCATTTCCTTCTCCAATGCATGAAAGTGAAAAGTGAAAGTGAAGTAGTTCAGTCATATCTGACTCTTAGGGACCCCATGGACTGCAGCCTACCAGGCTCCTCCGTCCATGGGATTTTCCAGGCAAGAGTACTGGAGTGGGGTGCCAGTGCCTTCTCCGATATTCCTTTTACCAATAGGCAAAGCCTTTAGTGTTCTCCAATATTAACCCATGGGGAACCCCTCTGAGCTGCTCAGGCTTCTTTCTTAGCTATATGGAACAGAAGTAGGTTTCCTGAGCCTGACCTTGATCCCACAATCAATTTCCACTGACACTGTTCACAAAGGAAGTCATACTTCTTAAGAAATTTTACATTCAAACCAGGACCAAGGATTCAACTCTTTCAAATCTTGATGCCTACTGTGGAAAAGGTGGAATTCTGCAAGATAATGAAGACAGAGACCAATACTTATATACTTTCTTGATGTCACAACAGATTCAATTCCTTTCCCACCACTTTCCAGATCATTTAGCATCCCTAAGGCCCACCTTGGTGCTCTGCTCTCCATCTGTGTAGCTGAATCCCCAGGATGATGAAGACCATGAAGAGAAGGGCTCCCAGAATGATGCAGAGGATCACGGGAAGGGAGAAGATGCCAGTGTTTGGAGCTGAGCCTAAAATGGTACCAGAGGAGAGAAGAGGGCCATAGGGTTTTATGAGGTTCATAAGTCTAGAAGAACCCCTCTGTCCTTATCCTGGTCCTCTTCTGAGCCTTTAAGGCCATGAAGTCACGATTCAGATACAATGGGTTTTTCTGAACTCCAAGCTGTGATCGACATAAGTGCTTCCCTAAGCTATG
Source organism: Bos mutus (assembly GCF_027580195.1). Classification (NCBI taxonomy): domain Eukaryota; kingdom Metazoa; phylum Chordata; class Mammalia; order Artiodactyla; family Bovidae; genus Bos; species Bos mutus. The sequence continues at coordinate 285,805 of NW_027219475.1, forward strand.
TCAAGTGTCTTTTCAGTCTGATTCCAGAGGATTTTTAGAGGGTGACAGGTAGTAAAGCTCTGGAGGACTCCAGCTGCCACTGCTTAACAGGACTGTAAACACAAGATCATTAAGCTTTTCTGTACTGAAATGGGTAATTTTGTCAGAAATATAAAGATATATAGCGCATGCTAAGTCACTTCAGTCATGTTTGACTCTTTGTAATCCCGTGAACTGTACCCCACCAGGCTACTCTCTCCATGGGATTCTCCAGGCAAGAATACTGGAGCGGGTTGCCATTTCCTTCTCCATGGGATTTTCCTGACCCAAGAATGGAACCCACATCTCTCATGTCTCTTGCATTGACAGGTAAGTTCTTTACCACTAGAGCAACTGAAAATATGGGTGTCTCCTCAATCACACAGCTCAGACCAGCAAAACCACTTACTTCCATGGGGAACCAGTCCTGTCACCAGGAAAAAAGGAAAAAAAAAATGGATTATTGTACCAAGTTGGCCTGAAAAAGTTATAGGATATGTCTATCATTGGGCTCTCCAGGTGGCACTACTCGTAAAGAATTTGCCTGTCAATGCAGGAGACATAAGAGATACCAGTTCAACCCCTGGATTGGGATGATCCCCTTGAGGAGGGCATGGCAACCCACTTCAGTATTCTTGCCTAAAAAATTCCATGGACAGAGGAACCTGGTGGCCTACAGTCTGTGGGCTCGCAAGAGTCAGATATGACTTAAAAGACTTAGCACACATGACTGTCATCATGGGCAGTCTGATATCTCCCAGATTCCAGATCAGGCAACTGCCTCTCATGGAGCCAGAGTACAAAGCAGCAGGCTATTCCAAGAAGTGCTTCTTGGTACAAGCTCACACCTCCTTCAGTCCTAGCCCCAAACCTGGTCCTTCATTAACCAGGGTGCACCCCGAGCCCCTCACTCACCAGAGCACCTCACACCAGCATCCTCCTCGTGCTTGCAGTCTGCCCTGCCCCCAGGGCTCCGCAGCACAGTCCCACAGGGAGGACTCCTGGCCCCTGCACCGCACCTCATCCAGCCAGATGCTCCCGCTTCCAGGGCCAAACGCCGCCGCTCGCACAGCTTCCAGGGCCGGGCCACAGCCCAGCTGCTGACACACCACCTCGGCCTCTGCCAAGCTCCAGGAGTCATCGCACACGGTGCCCCAGGAGCCGCTGTGCCAGACCTCCACCCGCCCTGAGCACTCACTGTCTCCTCCCTTGAGTCTCAGCTTCTCTCTGTCTGAAAAGGCAGCAGCCCCTCCTGTGACTCCCCTGGTGGGAGGAAGGAGCCCCTGGGAGCCACAGGGGAGGGGGCAGGGCTGACATACCTGTGCAGGGGGCAGCAGTTGGACAGCTCTGGTGTCTCCCTCCTGCAGAAGCAAGAGTGTGCTGGATCAGGAACAGCTGGGGGTGGTCTTTTTCCCAAAGAAAACTATCTAAGGTCTTTGGCTCAGTGCAAAGGACAAGTGTAAACACAGGCTCATTATCTACTGGGCTGAGACATTCACTGCATCTGATCACCAGCTGAAATCACTTTGTCCATTTACTGTTTACCACTCTCCACAACAAACACAAACACACCGGAAACACAGGCACATACACCTCTTTGTAGACTCAACATAATCTTGTCACTTAGATGGGAGAATATAAAATCACACTAACAATGTCCTTCAGGGTTGGTATAGAAACAGTGAGTCACCTGCACACGAGATATAGGCTTCCTGATATGGAGAGCATGAGGTGTATTTCCAAGGGTCAGAAGGGCACTGCCAGAGAGATGTGTCAGTTTTCCGATACTGGATTCCATCCACCCACCGGGGTCTAGAACCTTCCCTAAGATCAACAAAAGTGTTGAGGGTTCCCTTGTTCCCACAGCCAAGCTGACTGCAGATCACGGACACAGTGATGTCTTCCATGGGGCTGCGGCAGACACTGCCCCAGGTCCCGTTGTAGAAAACTTCCAGCCACCCAGCACACTGCTGGTCCCTGCTCACCATCCTGAGGGCCAGGAACTCTAAGATTGAAAGAGAGAAAATAGGACACTGTCAGCCCACTCAGTGCTCTAGGCTTTCCTCTCTCCCAGAAACTGTAACCACAAATCCCTGACGCAGCTGAGGAGATGCCCACTAGATGACAAGAATGAGATTTATCTCCATTTTAACCGACTTTGTCCATTAAAGTCTGTCTTTCTATTTCTACCACAATGATAGAGTGGATATGAACAGAGATCAAGATGAACCTAAGGGTTCAACCCTTGCAGGGTAGGGGAGCTGAATCCTGCTTCCTGACAAAACCTCTAAAATAGCAAGTGAAGTAGATATTGGGGAATAATGAATAACAGGCAGAATAATGAACCCACAGAGATGTTCACATCCTAATCCCTGTGGCCTGTAAATATGTTTCCTTACCTGCAAAAGGAGCTTTACAAATATGATTAGTAAGGACTTTGGGGTTGTGGGCTAAACCTACAATATTGTTGGTTAAACACATAAGCTCAGTCTAATCACCTCCTTAGCCCCAACTTAGAAGTGGATAAACTTTCCCAGCTACAGTCAGAGGGAAATGTAAGGGAGAATATACAGTAGAGACACAGTTTGTTGTCTGTCTGAAGAAGAAAGAGGGCTCCAAGCCAAGGAATGAGGCCACATAGAAACCAGGAAAGGATGGAAAAGGAGTCCTCCCCGTGTCTCCAGGAAGAATGTAGCCCTGTTGACACTGGGATGTTGGCCCAAGGAGACCATGGTCAGATTCCTATCAAACAGAGCTGAACAGAGTATATCTATGCTTTCAGTACAACATCAACAGCATCTCCAGACTGTACTACCACAAGAAACTGAAGAGAGAGCCTTGCTTTCAACTGGAAACAGCTCTGCCAGGAAACACTATTGAGAAGACAGGACTAGAACATCAGCTGCTTCAGGAGGAAGTGAAAGCACCTCGTCTTCACGTCTACTATAAAGACAGGTTCCATGGGAGGAAGCCTCCTACTCGGGTCCTTTCAGCGTCTCTCCCTCAGGGCTCAGGTTCCTGTCCTCCAGGGCTCTACCCATCCCCCAGCCTGTGGACAGCGTGCAGTGCAGACCTGAGCAGATGACCCCTGCGTCCTGCTTATGTCTGCAGTAGTGCTGCCCCCAGCCTCGGGAAGGGCACCTCCACACGAGTGACTCATTTCCTGCGCAGTTCACGTCGTCCAGCCAGATGGGCCCTGATCCTGCCCCGAAGTGAGCAGACCTTGTGGCATTGAGGGCGTCTCCAGAGCCCAGCTGCCTGCACACCATGCGGGCATCATCCAGGTCCAAGCCATCATCACAGATGGTGCCCCAGGATCCCTGGTCAAGGATCTCCACTCTCCCGGCACAGGGACCGCCCCCGTGCACCAGGCGAAGCTGTCTGCTGTCTGAGGAGAGAGAAATGGGACAATGGGGCATTGACCTGGGGAATGAGAAGGGTCTTCTGTCCTGTGGGACTCTCACCTGAGCAGTAGGGGGCGCTCTCCTCTGAGGCAGCAGAGTCCGTCGTTATGGACACGCAGTTTTTGCAGTGCAGCAGCGCCTGGGTGTAGTTTCCTGCAGAAACAACAATGATCAGAGGGGTGGGAGGGTTAAAGAACAGGAAACTGAATTAAGGTAAATAATGACCTTGAGAACCCCATGGACAGTATGAGAAGGCAAAATGATAGGATACTGAAAGAGGAACTCCCCAGGTCTGCAGATGCCCAATATGCTACTGGAGATCAGTGGAGAAGTAACTCCAGAAAGAATGAAGGGATGGAGCCAAAGCAAAAACAATACCCAGTTATGGATGTGACTGGTGATAGAAGCGAGGTCCGATATTGTAAAGAGCAATATTTTATAGGAACCTGGAATGTTAGGTCCATGAATCAAGGCAAATTGGAAGTGGTCAAACAGGAGATGGCAAGAGTGAACGTTGACATTCTAGGAATCAGCGAACTAAAATGGACTGGAATGGGTGAATTTAACTCAGTTGACCCTTATATCTACTACCGTGGGCAGGAATCCCTTAGAAGAAATGGAGTAGCCATCATGGTCAACAAAAGAGTTCAAAATGCAGTACTTGGATGCTATCTCAAAAATGACAGAATGATCTCTGTCAAGGCAAACCATTCAATATCACAGTAATCTAAGTCTATGCACCAACTAGTAACGCTGAAGAAGCTGAAGTTGAATGGTTCTCTGAAGACCTTCAAGACATTTTAGAACTAACACCAAAAAAGATGTCCTTTTCATTATAGGGGACTGGAATGCAAAAGTAGGAAGTCAAGAAACACCTGGAGTGAAAGGCTAATTTGGCCTTGGAGTAAGGAATGAAGCAGGGCAAAGGCTAATAGAATTTTGCCAAGAGAAAGCACTGGTCATAGCAAACACCCTCTTCCAAAAACACAAGAGAAGACTCTATACTTGGAGATCACCAGATGGTCAACACCGAAATCAGATTGATCATTTTCTTTGCAGCCAAAGATGGAGAAGCTCTATACAGTCAGCAAAAACAAGACCGGGAGCTGACTGTGGCTCAGATCATGAAGTTCTTATTGCCAAGTTCAGACTTAAATTGAAGAAAGTAGGGAAAACCACTAGACTATTCAGGTATGACCTAAATCAAATCCCTTATGATTATACAGTGGAAGTGAGAAATAGATTTAAGGGACTAGATCTGATAGAGTGCCTGATGAACTATGGATGGAGTTTCAGGACATTGTACACAACACAGGGATCAAGACTATCCCCATGGAAAAGAAATGCAAAAAAGCAAAATGGCTGTTTGGGGAGGCCTTACAAATAGCTGTGAAAAGAAGATAAGTGAAAAGCAAAGGAGAAAATAAAAGATATAAGCATCTGAATGCAGAGTTCCAAAGATTAACAAGGAGAGATGAGAAAGCCTGCCTCAGTGATCAATGCAAAGAAATAGAGGAAACAACAGAATGGGAAAGACTAGAGATCTCTTCAAGAAAATTAGAGCTACCAAGGGAACATATCATGAAAAGATGGGCTCAATAAAGGATAGAAATGGTATGGACCTAACAGAAGCAGAAGATATAAACAAGAGGTGGCAAGAATACACAGAAGAACTGTACAAAAAAGATCTTCATGACCCACATAATCATGATGGTGTGATCACTCACCTAAAGCCAGACATCCTGGAATGTGAAGTCAAGTGGGCCTTAGAAAGCATCACTATGAACAAAGCTAGTGGAGGTGATAGAATTCCAGTTAAGCGATTTCAAATTCTGAAAGATGATGCTGTGAAAGTGCTGCACTCAATATGCCAGCAAATTTGGAAAACTCAGCACTGGCCACAGGACTGGAAAAAGTCAGTTTTCATTCCAATCCCAAAGAAGGGCAATGCCAAAGAATGCTCAAACTACCACACAATTGCACTCATCTCACACACTAGTAAAATAATGCTCAAAATTCTCCAAGCCAGGCTTCAGCAATATGTGAACCATGAACTTCCAGATGTTCAAGCTGGTTTTAGAAGAGGCAGAGGAACCAGAGATCAAATTTCCAGCATCTGCTGGATCGTCGAAAAAGCAAGAGAGTTCCAGAAACACATCTATTTCTGCTTTACTGACTATGCCAAAGCCTTTGACTGTGTGGATCACAATAAACTGTGGAAAATTCTGAAAGAGATGGGAATACCAGACCACCTGACCTGCCTCTTGAGAAACCTATATGCAGGTCAGGAAGCAACAGTTAGAACTGAACACGGAACAACAGACTGGTTCCAACTCAGGAAAGGCTCATGTCAAGGCTAGATATTGTTACCCTGCTTATTTAACTTCTATGAAGAGTACATCATGAGAAATGCTGGGCTGGAAGAAGAACAAGCTGGAATCAAGATTGCCGGGAGAAATATCAATCACCTCAGATATGCAGATGACACACCCTTTTGGCAGAAAGTGAAGAGGAACTAAAAAGCCTCTTGATGAAAGTGAAAGTGGAGAGTGAAAAAGTTGGCTTAAAGCTCAACATTCAGAAAACGAAGATCATGGCATCTGGTCCCATCACTTCATGGGAAATTGATGGGGAAACAGTGGAAACAGTGTCAGACTTTATATTTTTGGGCTCCATAATCACTGCAGATGGTGATTGCAGCCATGAAATTAAAAGACACTTACTCCTTGGAAGGAAAGTTGTGACCAACCTAGAGAGCATATTCAAAAGCAGAGACATTACTTTGCCAACAAAGGTCCGTCTAGTCAAGGCTATGGTTTTTCCAGTGGCCATGTATGGATTTGAGAGTTGTAATGTGAAGAATGTTGAGCACCGAAGAATTGATCTTTTTGAACTGTGGTGTTGGGGAAGACTCTTGAGAGTCCCTTGGACTGCAAGGAAATCCAACCAGTCCATTCTAAAGGAGATCTGTCCTGGGTGTTCAGTGGAAGGACTGATGCTAAAGCTGAAACTCCAATACTTTGGCCACCTCATGCAAAGAGTTGACTCATTGGAAAAGACTCTGATGCCTGGAGGGTTTGGGGGCAGGAGGAAAAGTGGATGACAGAGGATGAAATGGCTGGATGGCATCACTGATTCGATGGACATAAGTTTGGGTGAACTCCGGGAGTTGGTGATGGACAGGGAGGCCTGGTGTGCTGTGATTCATGGGGTTGCAAAGAGTCGGACACGACTGAGTGACTGAACTGAACTGAACTGAATGACCTAGTGGTGGAGCCTGAGATAAACGCTGTAACAGCTGTAAGGCTATCGTAAATTTAGAGTTCACCTTCTCTGTGGATAGTTCTGTGTCTGACAATGCCAAAATTTCTGTTTTAAGCCAAGTGCTGCCCTAAGAATAAATTTACAAGTGTGAGAAATTATCAGTACTTTTAATATTGTTGAGCAACCAAGGCAGTGAGAGTTTTTGGAGCCAAGCTCTCAGAGAGAAATAAAATGCACAGGTGAGCCACTTCCCTGATGTCTTTGTTGGTTCAGTGCTAAGAGCTGAGTCTCTGAAAAGCTCACCAGAGATTCTGCGATATGCACAGGCTCAGGGAACATGAAGCACAATTCAGGGTCGGCCTGGGATGTAGAGCCCGATTAGCCAGGACCCAGGCGTGATAAAAGGAATGTGAACTAAAAGTTGACTTTTTGTAAAGAATCAGATCAGATCATATCAGTCGCTCAGTCATGTCTGACTCTTTGCCACTCCATGAATCACAGCACGCCAGGCCTCCCTGTCCATCACCAACTCCCGGAGTTCATCCAGACTCACGTCCATCGAGTCAGTGATGCCATCCAGACATCTCATCCTCTGTCGTCCCCTTCTCCTCCTGCCCCCAATCCCTCCCAGCATCAGAGTCTTTTCCAATGAGTCAACTCTTCGCATGAGGTGGCCAAAGTACTGGAGTTTCAGCTTTAGCATCATTCCTTCCAAAGAAATCCCAGGGCTGATCTCCTTCAGAATGGACTGGTTGGATCTCCTTGCAGTCCAAGGGACTCTCAAGAGTCTGCTCCAATACCACAGTTCAAAAGCATCAATTCTTTGATGCTCAGCCTTCTTCACAGTTCAACTCTCACACCCATACATGACCACAGGAAAAACCATAGCCTTGACTAGACGAACCTTTGTTGGCAAAGTAATGTCTCTGCTTTTGAATATGCTCTCTAGGTTGGTCATAACTTTCCTTCTCAGGAGTAAGCGTCTTTTAATTTCATGGCTGCAGTCACCATCTGCAGTGATTATGGAGCCCAGAAAAATAAAGTCTGACACTGTTTCCACTGTTTCCCCATCTATTTCCCATGAAGTGATGGGACCAGTTCCCATGATCTTCGTTTTCTGAATGTTGAGCTTTAAGCCAACTTTTTCACTCTCCACTTTCACTTTCATCAAGAGGCTTTTTAGTTCCTCTTCACTTTCTGCCAAAAGGGTGGTGTCATCTGCATATCTGAGGTGATTGATATTTCTCCCGGCAATCTTGATTCCAGCTTGTTCTTCTTCCAGCCCAGCATTTCTCATGATGTACTCTGCATATAAGTTAAATAAATAGGGTGACAATATACAGCCTTGACATACTCCTTTTTCTATTTGGAACCAGTCTGTTGTTCCATGTCTAGTTCTCACTGTTGCTTCCTGACCTGCATACAGATTTCTCAAGAGGCAAATTAGGTGGTCTGGTATTCCCATCTTTTTCAGAATTTTCCACAGTTTATTGTGATCCACACAGTCAAAGGCTTTGGTATAGTCAATAAAGCAGAAATAGATGTTTTTCTGGAACTCTCTTGCTTTTTCCATGATCCAGCGGATGTCGGCAATTTGATCTCTGGTTCCTCTGTCTTTTCTAAAACCAACTTGAACATCAGGAAGTTCACGGTACACATATTGCTGATGCCCAGTTTCTATCTTCTTCACTTTCTTTCAAATAAACCGATCAACCCTAAATCAGGTGCCTAGAGGAAGGAAAATAAGATTCTTTCTCAGGGATTTCTGCAAATTTTCACCTATAATGTCTATCAATCAAAAATACCCAGTCAGAAAAGAGAAAAAAATTGACAAAAGTTTATAAAGAAAAAATGCTTTAGAAAGAAATGTACAGGACATCCAGCTATTGAAGTTACCTAACAAGATGTTTAAATCACGGTGAATGAAATGTTCAAAGAATGAAATGTGTAGATAATATTTTGTCAGAGAAAAGATCACAAAGAATCTAATAAAAATTCTAGAATTGAAAAAGTCCATATGTGAAATAACTCAGAGGATGTGTGTAACACCCATCAGACCAGCACAAGATAGCAATAGTAAAAGTAGACAGAATGAAGCACAGAAAGACAAAATTGGAAAATATAAAAATGTACTTAGATGCTAAAAAGTTCTAACATTCATATATACTAGATACCTAATGTCCTAGATACATAAAGCCACAGTAGACAGAACTAAAGGAAGAAGTTTAGAATCCACAATTTTCCATTTTATACACCTTGATGGTATTTAAACATCCAGAAATCTTAACATGCACTGAGAAGTAAGGTCTATGCCTCCTTCCCTTGAAGCTCTGCTGACCTTTGTGAATTCCTGGCAAGCAATAAAAGAAAGTGAAGGTAGCACTGCTCACCCTTCAGCCTCCTCTGAAGTCACTCAGGACTTTTGCTTTAGGGCTAGTCTGCCCTGTTAAGACTTGTCCTGTAGAAACTGTCAGGTACAGGTCTCTGATCACAACCCAGCTGCAGTTCCAGTTGCCAGGCTTGTTCATGAACCATCCTGGATCCTCAGCCCAGTGGGTCCTCAGATGATTTTAGCCCCAGCTAACATCTAACTGCAACCTCATAAGAGAACTGAAGACAGAACTGCCAAGCTAAGCACTTTTCATTTTCATGGAAAATTGATGGGGAACAAGTAGAAACAGTGACAGACCTCATTTTGGGGGGCTCCAAGATCCCTACAGATGGTGACTGCAGCCATGAAGTTAAAAGATGCTTATTCCTTGGAAGAACAGTTATCACCAACCTAGACAGCATATTTAAAAGCAGAGACATCACTTTGCCAACAAACGTCCATCTAGTCAAAGCTATGGTTTTTCCAGTAGTCATGTATAGATGTGAGAGTTGGACTATAAAGAAAGCTGAGAGCCAAAGAATTGATGCTTTAGAATTGTAGTGCTGGAGAAGACTCTTGAGAGTCCCTTGGACTAGAAGGAGATCCAACTATTCCATCCTAAAGGAAATCAGTCCTGAATATTCATTGGAAGGACTGATGCTGAAGCTGAAACTCCAATACTTTGGCCACCTGATGCAAATAACTGACTCATTGAAAACGACTCTGGTGTTGGGAAGGATTGAAGACAGGAGGAGGAGGGGATGGCAGAGGATGAGATGGTTGCATGGCATCACCAACTCAATGGACATGAGTTTGAGTAAACTCTGGGAGTTGGTGATGGACAGGGAGGTCTGGCATGCTGCAGTCCATGGGGTCTCAAAGAGAAGGACACAACTGAGTGATTGAACTGAACTGATCTCAGTAGTAAGGAACCTGCCTGCAATGCAAGAGACTTAAGTGATGCGGGTTTAATCCTTGAGTCAGGAAGTCCTCCTGGAGAAGGAAATGACAACCCACTCCAGTATTCTTGTCTGGAAAGTCCCATGGACAGGGGAGCCTTGTGGATACAGTCCAGGGGTCACAAAGAGTCAGACATGACTGAGCAACTAAACAACAACAGCAACATACAATATTTCGGGCTTCCCAGAAGGCACTAGTGACAAAGGTTCTGCCTGCCAATGCCGGAGATGCCAGAGACACAGGTCAATCCCTGGAGTAGGAAATGGAAACCACCTTCAGTATTCTTGCCTGGAAAATTCCATGGACAGAGGACCCTGGCGGGCTACAGCCCACAGGGTTGCAAAGAGTCAGACATGACTGAGAAACTGAGCATGCAGCCATGCAAATTGTTAGATCCTTTGTTCTGAAATATGGTGAAAGCCTCATGATTTTGTGCTGATTTTCTGTCTGGATTATTTGCTGAAGGTGGAGTAAGGGCATTCCCCACTATTATCATAGTGTGGTCTATTTCTCCCTTTAGATCTGTTAGTGTTTACTTAATATATTTAGGTGCTTCAAGGGGAAGTATACATTTATGATTATTCTTCTTCTTGATGAATTGACCCCTTTATCATCATATAATTGCCTTCTTGTTTTCTTGTTACTATTTTTGGCTTAAAGACTGTTTTGTCTGATGTACTGTAGCTACCCCTGCTCTCCTTAAGTTTTAACTTCCCATGGAATATCTTTTTCAGTCCCTTTGCTTTTAGCCTCTGTGTTAGTCATTCAATCATGTCTGACTCTTTGTAACCCCATGGACTATAGCCCCTACAGTCTCCTCTATCCATGGAATTCTCCAGGCAAGAATACAGGAGTGGATAGCCATTCCCTTCTCCACAGAATCTTCCAGACTCAGAGAGAGAACTCATGTTTCCTGCATTGCAGACAGACTTTTTACTGTCTGAGCCATCAGAGAAGTCACTTTCAGTCTCTATGTGTCCTTAAATCAGAAGAGAATCTTGCTTAGGCAGCATATAGTTTAGTCTTGTGTTTTTATACATCTAGTAACTCTTTCTGAGTAATGAATTTAATACACTTACATTTTGACTAATTATTGATATATAAGAAATTCCTCATTTTAGTCTCTCAGTCGACTGTGTCCAGCTCTTTGCAACCCCATGGACTACAGCACTCCAGGCTTCCCTGTCTATCACCAACTCCCGGTGTTTACTCAAACTCATGTCCATTGAGTGAGTGAGGCCATCAAGCCATCTCATCCTCTATCATCCCCTTCTCCTGCTTTCAGTCTTTCCCAGAATCAGGGTCTTTTCCATGAGTTAGGTCTTCACATCAGGTGGCCAAAGTATTGCAGCTTCAGCTTCAGTATCAGTCCTTCCAATGAATATTCAGTGCTGATTTCCTTTAGGATGGACTACTTGGATTTCCTTGCAGTCCAAGGGTCTCTCAAGAGTCTTCTCCAACACCACAGTTCAAAAGCATCAATTCTTCGGAGCTCAGCCTTCTTCACAGTCCAACTCTCACATCCATACATGACTACTGGAAAACCAGAGCTTTGACTAGATGGACCTTTGTTGGCAAAATGATGTTTCTACTTTTTAATCTGCTGTCTAGGTTGGTCATAGCTTTTCTTCGAAGGAGAAAACAGCTCTTAATTTCATGGCTGCAGTCACCATCTGCAGTGATTTTGGAGCCCTCAAAAATAAAGTCTGTCACTGTTTCCATTGTATCCCCATCTATTTGCTATGAAGTGATGGGACCAGATGCCATGATCTTAGTTTTCTGAATTTTCAGCTTTAAGCCAACTTTTTCACTCTCCTCTTTCACTTTCATCAAAAGGCTCTTTAGTTCTTCTTCACTTTCTGCCATAAAGGTGGTGTCATCTGCATATCTGAGGTGATTGATATTTCTCCCAGCAATCTTGATTCCAGCTTGTGCTTTATCCAGCCCAATATTTCGCATGATGTACTCTGCATAGAAGTTAAATAAGCAGGGTGACAATATCCAGCCTTGACATAAGGCTTTCCTGATTTGGAACCAGTCTGTTGTTCCATGTCCAGTCCTAACTGTTGCTTCTTGACCTGCATACAGATTTCTCAGGAGGCAGGTCAGGTGGTCTGGTGTTCCCATTTCTTTAAGAATTTTCCACAGTTTGTTGTGATTCACACAGTCAAAGGCTTTGGAGTAGTTGATAAACCAGAAATAGATTTTTTCTGGAACTCTCTTTCTTATTCAACGTTCCAACAGATGTTGTCAATTTGATCTCTGGTTCCTCTCTCTTTTCCAAATCCAGCTTGAACATCTGGAAGTTCACAGTTCATGTACTGTTGAAGCCTGGCTTGGAGAATTTTGAGTATTACTTTGCTAGTGTGTGAGATGAGTGCAAGTGTGCAGTAGTTTCAACATTCTTTGGCAATGATTTTCTTTGGGATTGGAATGGAAACTGACCTTTTCCAGTGTTGTAGCCACTGCTGAGTTTTCCCAGTTTGCTGACGTATTGAGTGCAGCCTTTCACAGCATCATCTTTCAGGATCTGAAATAGCTCAACTGGAATTCCATCACCTAGTGGAGGTGTTCATAGTGATGCTTCCCAAGGCCCACTTGACTTTGCATTCCAGGATATCTGGGTCTAGGTTGGTGATCACACCATCGTGGTTTCTGGGTCATGAAGATCTTTTTTGTATAGTTCTCTGTGTATTCTTACCACCTCTTCTTAATAACTTCTCCTTCTGTTAGGTCATACAATTTCTGTCCTTTATTGCATCCCTCTTTGCATGAAATGTTCCCTTGGTTTCTCTAGATACCAAGAAATTCCTAATGCCATCTTATTGCTTTCTGACTGTTTTGTAGTCCCAGTGCATTGTTTTGTTCTGCTGCATTGTTTTGTTAGGCAGTTACCATGAGTCTTACATAAACATATTATATATATGTAACAGTTCATTTTATGCTGATAGCAACTTAGGACACCTACAATTGTTCCAGTTTTTAATCCTTCCTTTCATAGTCTGATGTCACATTTTATCTTTTATGTTGTGTGTTTGTTAACAAATTGTAACATCTACCTGTTTTTCAGGCCTCACAGTGGTAAAGACCCTGCCTGCCAATGCAAGTTCAATCCCTGGGTTGGAAAAATCCCCTGGAGAAGGAAATGGCAACCCACTCCAATTTTCTTGCCTGGAAAATCCTACTGACAGAGGAGCCTGGTAGGCTACAGTCCATGGTGTTATAAAGAGTCAGACATGATTGAGCTGCACGCACGTGCGCACACACACACACACCTTGTTTTTACTATTTTTTTCCTTTAACCTTTATACTATAGTGAGGTGGTTAATACACCATTCTGGTACAGAATTAGAGGTTTGTAAATCTCACTTTATATTCACCTTTATTAGTCTATTGTATACATTCATTTATTTTCATGTCACAAATTAGCAGTATTTCATTTTGGCTTGAAAAAGCCCTTTCAACATTTCTTATAAGTCAGGTCTAGCAGTGATGAACTAAATCCCTCAGCTTTTATTTCTCTGTGAAAATCTTTACTTCTCTTTCCTATGTGAAGGATAACATCACTGATAGAGTGTTCATGACTGGTAATTCTTTTTCTTTCAACACGTTGAATAAGTCATTCCACTCTCTCCAGGCCTATAGATATTTTTCTGAGAAATCCACTGATAATCTAATGAGCGTTCCAATGTAGATGACAATATTCTTTCCTGCTACATTAATGATTATCTGTTAAAATGTTGACAATTTCATTATACAGTATCCAGGAGAAGGTATTTTTGCATTCAGGTAATAGGGTGATCCTTTGTGAACTTGGGTGTCCAAGTCTCTTCCTTATGTTTGGAAAGTTCTTGGCTATTATTTATGTAAATAAACTTTCTCATATCACCTCCTTCTTGACTCTAATTATTCTAATATTAGGGATCCTTCCTGAATCTTAATTTTTCTAATATATGTATGTTGGGTGGAGATTCAGAGATCACATAGGATTTTTTTACTCTTTTATATTCATTTTTCTTTATTCTCTACCAATTGAGTTGTTTCAAATTTCCTATCCTGGAGTCACAGATTCTCTCTTGAATGTTGTCTACTCTATTTTAGATACTCTCTGTTAGATTTATCTCATTTCACTTATTTAATTTTTCATGACCAATATTTCTGTTGGTTCTTTGTTATAAT